>NC_056742.1:38589877-38947377 GCF_019279795.1 Protopterus annectens | reverse complement strand
TACACCTGACTTAAGCATGTATTATACCGACACGTTAATGTGAACTAAGCATGAAGAATGTGGTACATAGCTATGGTAAGTCTGTTACTCTCTATGAATGTGTACACCTCAGTAGTACTTGGAATGTGTAGCTGGGGTTTACTGTGGAGCTTCACTCCCCGGGTCACTGCTGACAATGGAGAAGTATCCAGTCAGATTGTCCCAGACAACAAATGTGAACTAAATACATGAAGTAGTGCAGGGGTATGCGGCAGCAAGTGGGGTTACAGCTGTTTTGGTGGCAGTAAGCAATGCCCAAACCGATTAAGCAATGTGGAGGCCAACTCAGTGTAAGGCACCATAACCAGAGGTCAGCAAGGCTGAGGCTCGCGCACATTAATGCATACCCGCCTACACTTCCTCCACAATGCCTTAGGCACTCTGTAGCCAACAGCTCTCATCGTGCCCATTAACAAGATAATCAGCACTCCCAGGTTCCAACCCCCCACCCTGCACAATATAGTCTAAGTGAGTTACCACAAAGACATGGCAGATACATATTCAGCTGCTGTTATCACAAACATATCATCCAGCACAGTCATTCAACAGTATAGGAAATGTATGTAAGTATGTAGATTAATACCAGCAAACATGTGCACATTGCTCAGTCACGGTATTCTGAGCAGTCTGTGTGTATCAATGAACAGTGCCTGTCCACACATACTGTGAGAACGGTAGTCTTGCACAAAACTGAAGAGAGGAATTAAAAATGGTGCACGCTGTGGGGGCGTGCTTCATGCACAGAATGTCACACCTGGGGTGTTGGATCCGAGGAACTGGGACATGAGGCAGGCCCGGTGTGTGTGCACACCGCTGCTTCTCAAACCCCTGGCAGGATGCTACCAGTGGGAGAAACAGTGTAGACCAGCAAAGTCTACTCGTGACACAACAACAGTTCCGTCCCTGGTGGTAAGAACCAAACCTTGTGGGTCACATAGATGTTCCCACCAGTATTGGAGGAGGATTAAGGGAAGGCTCAAATGTATGTGGACTAAATGGATGAAGAGCTTGCAGACGCTTGGGTCAAGGCAGTATAATGGAGGAGTACTGACACGTGCAGGAAGGGAAATGTATGGAGGTGTGGTATGGCTGGGCTAGCGACTGGAGAATGGATGGATGCTGTGTACGATGAGCTCGAGGGCCGGGGGAAGGAAACATGGGTAGTACAATATGTTAGAAATATGCAAATGAAGCAGAACAGCAATAGTGTAGTGGGTAGAGCACCTGACCAATGAGCAGGCATTCCCAGTTTGGGTCCCACAGTTGCACAGTCTATTTTACATGGCAAAGTACGTTATAACCAATATTTTTGTTGCAAAGCCCACTGAATAGCTGATATATATGAAAAATGCACGTGACATATCTGTGTCAGAAGGAATAAGGCACTAGTAAGCAGGTGTAAGTACAAATAGGCAATAGTAAGCATATATACGCACTAGTAAGCGGGCGTACAGCTGTACGACTGCTTTAGAGTGCCTTAATCACTCTGTATCCAATGGACCTTTGTCAGCCTGGCAACAAAATAAACAGCCATGCAGGTCACGAACTTAGGACCCCATACACCATAGTCCCAGTAGCTATCCACCAAGCCATGACAGACGTACAGAAGAATGGGGTAGTAGTAAACATGTCTCCACCATAGTATAACCAAACTGAACCTGGGAAAGGCATCCGTATGCAGTCATATGTGCTATAACTGACTACTGAACATACATATGTGAACTGCAGGTACAGCAGTAAGTCCAGATGTGAGGTGTTAATTTAATAAAGTGTAGAAGTTCCCAGGACCCCAGCCAGTGTCCGTACACATGTGTCGAAGATACATAGCACATATGTAACAAGTGGCGAAGGGGAAATCAATGCCAAAAGGCGATTATCATGCAACTCTAATAATATGCACCACTAAGCATAGCACAGCACTGGCTCCCAGACTACTGGCAGGATACTACCAGTGGGAGAAACAGTGTCACCCTGCTAGGTCTACTCTTAAACAAATGCACGCCCGCCCCTGGTGGGATGACCACAAACGTCTGCCGAAAAGAGTCCTTGGGGTAACATACCATGTCTAAAAATTAAGCACAGACATTGACGTATGTACGTGGACTACATGTATGGGAAGTCTGAAGATCCATGAGTTGAAACAACATATGCGAAGGTTCCTGAGAATTGGGGAGTGGGAAATGTTTTGTGGTGTGGTTAGATTAGGCTGGAACCTGTAGGAAGGATGACTGATGTGGAGGGAGAAGGGGGGAGGGAATGATGGGTACAACATTATGGACCGAGGCATGCCATGGTTGGATGAATCCATTCTAATGGGACCGGCCGGTGGATGTCAGCAAGAAAGGAGGGGGTGACACAGGGAAGGTACTGTGACATACCATTTCCCATGGCAAACCACATTATGGGTAATATGTATGTTGCATAACCTATGGAATAACATATATTCATGAACTGGAGTACTGCAGCCATGAAATATATATATATATATATTTTATATATATATATATATATATATATATATATATATATATATATATATATATATATATAAATATAAACAGGAGTACTGCAGGAAATGCACATGTGAGGTGTCGGTATCGTAATGTATACAGCAGTAGTTAGGTTAAACAGCAATAGGCTGTTGTAAGCATATGTCAGCACTAGCACGCGTGTTTACTTTTCCAGGCTCAGAAATCTGATGCAAACTACCTGTAGGCATATGCAACTGGAGGTCTGTGTTTGCATGACGGTGAGCACTGCATACACAAAGTAAGCAATGTCGGGGCTGACCTGGTGTAACTGGCTGTTACCTGCAGTTGGTGATGCATACCATCATGCAAACACGCTCACGACTGCTTACAAGTACCTTAATCACCCTGCATCCCATCACCCTTGTTCAACCCTGCAACATAATTGACAGCCACTGCACAGCCTGAATCCATGACCCTGTATACCACAATCATAGTGAATTAACACTACACCATGTTGGATATACAGACATCCCATGTATACCCAGATATACCATGCAGCACACTCTATCTGCATAAGGGGAATTGTACTAATAGCACAACACTCATCCTCTTATTGCAAACATTGTGGAATCAGTGTGACAAAAGTGGGGTACGTATCTGGACACGTGAAATATTGTTCATATACATGTATAATGTTGCTAGTTAAACAGTGATCTGTTGTAATTCACATAATCTGAACAACATGATGTCTGCAACTGTACTGTATCAGCATTCCTGACTGACCACATGCCTGACATCATCTACATCAATTGGTCTGACAAATGGGGGGCAGGCCAATATTGTGAGCCACTCATGCATGGACATATGGACAGTCAGAGATCTGTATATGTAGAGAGATACACAGGTACATATAAATGTCTGACTCACACATACATCATATCACATCAATTGTATGTAGGTGGATGGATACATATGTCCACATATATTTAGATATTAATACAGATATACATATAGATATATGGACAGATATGTGAATTGCAGCACCAGATAGGAATAACAACCAGAACCCCCGCCACAAAAATAACTGACCTTATGCACGGTTGATGGGGGTGGAGGCTCACATGAGGGGAACCTGGTGATGACTGCTATATGCAGTTCTTGACCTCAGGACCCTCCACAACACAGCTACAATGGTCTAACAGTAGGCCACTACAGCCGTAGAATGTCAGGGCAGTAACTGAAACATATCAACCAATCCAGCCATGCAACTGTACAGAGAATGTATACCATCATCTAGATGTATCTGTGTGCAACTATATTACTGTCTCCATGTACTGCCAGGTGGACATTCTTGCTCACAGTGCTGTCTTGGAGGACAAGGGTGACTGCAGCTGTGTCCAGTATTGTGGGCAGACACCTACATAGGATTGCCTGCTAATGTATAGGTACATGTGTCACACTGTGCCTCCCTCCTTAGCAACCACTATTCACTAGCCAGGTTGTCTTTTGCCTGCCCTTGACTTGCATGGCAGAATACTGATTTTAGTTAGACTGCTTTTTTAGGTTTATTTTCTTATTTCCCCACCGATCCCGTTTACGTGACACTGCCCTATGCTTCACCAGCCGTGATCGGCAGATATATAATAAAAGTTGTATTTTGTACATTTTGCATTATTTGCAATGCCAGTGGCCTTATAGTTGGCCATTGGCATGCTTCCTCAATGATATGCAGCCTTTATTTGGAGCTGTCATGCCCCGTTTTGGATTTTGCAGTACTGTACTCGGTTACTAACCGAGTATATTTCTGCATAATACTCTAGTCCTGCATGCACTGATTCCTGCTTACTGGATGACAGATTTACCTCATCTGCATGTTTTTCACCTGCAAATGGGGTAATTTGCATACCGGGGCTGGGAACGTGCAGTACTAGTGATAGAGTACTCTCGCAAGTCAAACGGCCACGTACGTGGATCGCTCGTCCGCCATATTGGCAAAATTACCTTTCACACTAATCATGCACACCGTGCAAGCTTTTGAGAATCCGGGGGTCTATCTTTGGAACTAGGAAGAAGGTAAGTGAGCCACAAAAGGTATCACTACATAATTTGCAAGGTGGTCAGTAATGCACAGAATATAAATTTGAATGTGTCTGTAGACTTGCTATCAGTTATCACATCTCACCTACATGGCATGTGTGACCTCTGCCAACAGTATGTGAGGGGATGACTTTACCTGGGAGCATGTTATTGATGATACTGGATATGACTTGGAGCCCTGTCTTATGCAACCATCAGAAATCCTCAGAATGAGACAGTCAAGGGATACAGCTACACCCTATCACATAAGGTCATTATAGATAAGGTGTTTGAGCTGCAGAAGGGATGTTTCACTGTCTGGATCTATCAAGAGGTGGTGCCCAGCTGTATTCAGTAGCACATGTGCTGAAACCTTTTCAATATGTGCAATTCATACTTAGGAGAAATTTACAACAGGGAGGACAATTGTTAGAAGAACAGCTACCAGCACACCAACTGGTGGAGGCTGAGTTAGATTAGGAGTCAATGAAAAAGCCAACATAGGAGATTAGCATGCTAAAAGGAGGTGGACACAATGAAGGCACCACTGCTTTGGAAGAACATATTAAAAGGTGGTGGACACAGTCTACTATTGCTCTGGCAAGAGAGGCACCAGCTTGTACTCAGCTTTGGCCCATAGTACACATATACTATAAAAGTAATGCATGCAAACCTTACACCAGACTGTGTTTACCCATGCGTACACTGGCCACACCATGCACCAGATGTAGGCAATCTAAATAAAGTGGAAAAGGCATGGCACAGGTATCATAGTCTGCACAGGTTGAGGAGGGAATCACATGTCTCCAGTGTGTTTAACACAGAAATGTCTCAGTGATGTAGAAATGTGGGGAAGGGGAGCTGCATGGTTAATGCCTTGGCCCTGGGGTGGATGAAGTTGTGCAGCCTGATTGTAAACATTGTCCATTACCAGATCTGCCAGCAGTGTAACTGGCATGACCTGTGATGTTCTTATTTTATCCAAAACACATAGCATTACTATGATGTGCAGTGAGTTGTGGCACCATGTAAAACAATCATAGGTTAATACAAGTATGGCAATACCCATTTGGGACATCTCCAGTGGATATTACAGGGGCAAGCTGCAGCTTGGCTGTGATGTCCAACATCATACTATTGGACTGTGAGGTTGTTCCACCTCTGGCAGAGGCCATAAACTTCTTCATTTCCATAAGCGGTAACTTGACTGAAAACGTACCTCCCATCACTCTATCATCATGTATGACAGAGAGTCCATTTTTCTGCATTGTGTGTGATGTTGGAGGCCCTATGCCACACCTGTTTATAACTGTGATCTTGACCACTGACAGCATTGATGCCCACCACAAGATTTTGCCACACAAAGTCCCAGTAGGGCTGGTCAGCAGCATGTTGACTAAAGAAACTTATGACACAGAGATGGAAAGCCTGCAGTAGCTCTTCCTTTTCTGAGATGGACAACTTGTTTTGAAATTTTTTTTTGTTTGTGGAGAATCCACTTTTCTTTGCCATCTATATAGCTGTGGGTATGAAAACATCATGTCACCATGGCAGTACTGATGGCACTTGCACACTGACTACCTCATGCTGTACCTCTTTGTCTGTTTACACTGTTGTGGGTGTTAATGGTACACATAGGAGTTCACCCATAACATTCCAGCACTGTCAGACCTGCAAACACATTTGAAACCAAAGACAACATCATGCCAGCAATGCATACCATCATACAATTTGAAAGTGAACATCCTGACAATGTCCCCCTCCCAAAATCTAAAAATATGTGGTGCTCTAAAACACTATATACCTGTAATGATGTGTGCTATCCACTCCCATCTCAGTGCTGGCCTGCCCCTGTTAAGACATACACTGTACAATTGCTTCTTGGTGTGTCTCCCATTAACCTTGATGAATCTTGTGTAAGACTATGGTACAACTCTTTCCCCTAAGCAAAGTTCTCATAGCCACTGCCATAAATTGCCCTATTATGTGTTTGCAAACATGACCACTGATGTACCAATATTTGCAAGTAGAACTGTGAACAAATGTGCATACATCTTCAGCAAGTTTGAAATCAGTGCTTCACAGTCTGTTACTGAAGTCACCTTTAGCTTGTTTTTCATAAACAGATTTGCAAATTCTTTCTTGACATGATGAGGATCAGTTTGGCTGTATGTGCTTATATCACTCAGGTTTGGTCCCCTAAGCATGAGAATTGTGCAAATGAAGGCTGGACCCATGAAGGTGTCTGAAAGAGTCAACCTACATGATGTATGTAAAGTTCTATACAGCATTGTGCACATGCCAGCACACAAAGTACAGTGCACATGCTCATCCAAAATGAAAAGGCCATGCGGATTCCACTGATCTTGTTGCCTCATTTGGGAAGATTGGAGTCACCCTAGAGCATAAGTGCTATTATTGTGAAAGAATGCATTTGATTTTTACTATGGTCCGTTGCTACATTTCACACCTCTATCCAAATCTATGCAACAGTAAAAAAAAATATGGTATGATTCACTATCAGCCCTGCTTCTGACTGAACTACTGCATTGTCTGATGTTGCATGACAAATCTCACAATGGGAAATGGGTGTGACCACAAGGGCTTAATTCTCTGGTTGGGGACCTCCTTCAGAGAACACTAATACAGTACATGCAGAGCAAATGGTGTTGCATCAAACAGACTAAGATCTTTGTATAATTGCTGTGTAGGGACCACAGGAAGCAATTGCTGATAGATACCTAGCGGTGCACCCTGAATAAAAAGGATGCCTGGTACTGTTTCACCAGAGTAGTGATAAAGGCCATTGACATACCATGTACTGGTGAGTGGTACAGGCTATCACTGCTGATCATGATGAGGCACCTTCCAGACTTCTTCACAGATAGGAAGAAAAGGTTAATTATAGTAGTCCAGAGATGTATTGGAAGTGTATTTTTTTCCTTTTCATGTATATTGTGACCCTGTCAGTTTGGATTGCATTGTAGCTATGTCTGCCTTTTTCTTCTTCCATAGTTCCTAACATCATTGTGGAGAATCAGGAACAAAATCAATAGAGGTTAGAATGACTTTCCAGGTGTAATGGTGAGTACACCATTTTTTTCCTCTACCACTTTGAAAAGTACACATGCAAAGATATAAATATATGTACGATATATACTGAAAACCAGAGTTAAGGGTTGTTGGCAGCTTGTGGACTGTAGTATTTCTAAAATATTCACTAAATTAAAAAAAAATACAATATACTCGTGTAATTTTTTTTATCACTATGCTGAAATTGTTTGCATTTATAAAAAATATACAAAATGCTCCAGTATCAATCTGAATGAGCTTTATTTCAGACAGCATATTCATCTAAAGACTTCTTCAGATAAAAACAAATCCTAAAAAGGACCCCTATAAATAATTCAATGAGAGCATAAGGAAATATCACTTGATTGGATGGTTTTCCTAAATACAGACTCTTTGCTACTTTTTACTTCACTCTCTCATAAGGAAAGCTAGCACATGCCCAGTGGAACAGTCCAGCATATATAATCCCAGACTGTTCTGTGAAACTGCACTGTTCCCTACTCCTTAATCATACTAAGCACAGGGAGGCATTCCATGTATGCAGCTCCTTTGCAAATGTGTGGAGATCCAGATGTTAGAAGCAGGGTGAGAGTTGGACATCACATTGACTCCCCGAAGATACTTTAAGTGTTTCCCAAATGATGCAATACAGAATTGCTGAAAAGTATTTTCTGAAAAACCAAAACAAAGATTTTTTTTCTGCTAGTAGCAAAAGAACCCCACAGAAGTTATGCTGTCCTAAGAAATTTGGTTGCTCTATGTTCTGAGTTGGCTTTCTATTCTATTTTTTCCAAAATGGTAAGTCCACCTGTACCCCATGTTGAGGGCACCTCTTAAACTAATATATACCAACTCCATGATAGTTGCAACAGTGGGGTAAAGGATAAAGTCAATCAGTGATAAAAGTAGTTTCTAGCAAGATGAATTCATTGTATAGGAAATAGCTGAAAGTGCTGCCTTTTACCTATGACATTCCTGCCTCCTACAGAAACTTGCACAACTCCAGAAGTCATAGTGACATTGTATTCAACACATTATTATGAAATGCAGATATAATTACTCAATGGAAACAAAATAACAAGCCATGCTTACTCATGCCCTAATAGTCCTGTCTGGCCATTACATGGCAGCTGCCCAGCAGTGCTGTTGACAGCAACTAAGCAGTACATACACTGCATTCTTTAGCAATAGGTCTGGTTTCTGCTCCTTAGACATCTGTGGCTTCTAGAATCGTTCCAGGAGTTTGCAGGCTGTGTACAGGGAATTAACACAGACATTTGCTACTGAGTTACAGGGCAGTGCAAAATGGAGTAGGTCCAGTTAGACATTGCATTCATTAGATCATTCCACTACTGTAATAACAAGCTGCCAAAGCTTACCTTACAATAATTATAGACCAATGCACACTGTTCATGAAGCTATCTTGTAGTACTTTATGACGTATTTCCCTGTTTGTTATATCTCACTAATGCAACCAGCTCTCCACAGTTACAGATCCTGCTTTTCTAACTCAAACACTAAAAACAGCATTGTTTGCATTATTTAATCATGCTCCCTTGCCCATCTTACAGTAGTACTATCTGAGGATGGCAAAGGGGAAAGAAAATACTTTTGAATAATCGTAGAGAAAAGAAAACAACTGCATTTGGAGTTTGTGTTAAGAACTCTTAAATACAAAAAGCATGACAAATATAATTTAATTTTTTTTTGCAAGGCTGTTTTCTCATCAGTTTTGGCAGCTCTCGGAGCAAAACTGTCCTCAAAGAAACAGTACTTTTTTTTTTTTCAGTCTGCTCTTAGAAATTATCATCAAGTCCCCATCTCTATACATAGCTATGTTCTTTAGTACTATTTTCGTAGAGGACTGTTTATTTTCCTCTACCTATGTCAAAGTCAAAGTCAAAAGTCAAAGTAAACTTTATTGTCACTTCAATTCACACAAGTGCAAACCACGCAAAATTACATTTCTTTGGACTCAATGTGCATACAATACACAGACTACATTTAACATGATGATAATACACAAAATTCAATAGACAAAGATTACAAACACAACAATAATAATAACTGCATTATTGCACTGATTTAACAGAATGTCACTCATTACTAGGTTATTAGCTTATTTTCACTGGAAAAATTGCACTTAAGCGATTGATTTAAGGCCTACATTTATATTACACAGTAAGACAGTTCAGTTTTATTCCTGCTGACTTGGTGTCTGGGTGCGGTTAAGACCTTGTTACATATTGCACTATAGAGAATTTTCAGTATTGCTGGATTACTGCCTTAATGTCCAGTGTGAAGGATACTGTGCCTAGAGTTCAGTAACCTGATGGCTAGTGGAAAGAAGCTGTTTCTGAATCCCATGGTTATGCAGCATATGCATCAAAAGCGCCTTCCTGATGTTAAATGTGAGAATAACTTGTAAGCAAGATGAGTGCTATCCCTGGTTATTTTCCTTGCACTCCTGAAACATCTGGACATGTGCAGGTCTTGTATTGATGGGAGGGAGTTACTGATAATCCTCTCAGCCACTTTCACTACAATCTGGAGGGACTGGTGCTTGGAAGCAGAGCAGCTTCCATACCATACTATAAAGCTGTTTGCCAGTATACTT
Source organism: Protopterus annectens (assembly GCF_019279795.1). Taxonomy (NCBI): domain Eukaryota; kingdom Metazoa; phylum Chordata; order Ceratodontiformes; family Protopteridae; genus Protopterus; species Protopterus annectens. Next base: position 38,937,102 of record NC_056742.1, on the reverse strand, counting down.
TCGATGGTGCCCATGTAAAAGGTTGTGAGAGCCATTGATGGTAGGTTTGCTGTCCTCAACGTTCGCAAGGAGTGAAGCTGTTGGTGCACCTTCTTAATGATGCCATTTGTGTTGGCTGACCATGTCAAGTCTTCTGCAATGTGCACCCCTACAAATGTTGCGCTTTTTACACACTCAACTGTTTCGTCATTGATTACGAGTGGGGAGTGCTCTCTGTTGCTCTTCCTATAGTCCACGATTATTTCTTTGGTCTTGCTGACATTTAATGCAAGATTATTGCTATAACATCAACTTATGAACTGATTCACCCCCCTCTCTGTAGGCTGTCTCATCATCATTCCTGATGAGGCCCCCAACTGTCGTATCATCTGCAAATTAGATGTTATGGTTTGAGTTGTGCTTGGCAGTACAGTTGTGGGTTAGTTTGGTGAAAAGCAGGGGGCTTAGGACACATCCCTGTAGGACTCCAGTGTTCAGGGTGATACTCTATTCTTTTACATTGAAAAGATTCTCTGCATCACTTCCTCTAAGTTAAACTTCAATGGCACTGATGACAAAAAACATAATTCTCTTAAAATTCTGACACCAACCTTTTGCTTTTTTATTACTACCTTTTTTATGGCATGATGGCATATGAGAAACCTCATATGAATCACTGTTCAGTAAATTAAAAATATGCTCGTTGTAGACAGATTGCATCATAATAACAATACTCCTTCCCTTATCCAGTTTCATGGCCCTGAGGTCATGATTTTGAATAAAATCAATAACCTCATCACCATTATATCATTCATTCCCATCCCATAAACATTTTTGCCTAACATGGCTCGCAAGTCTAGCTCACAAAGCTTCTCAAATAATGCCAGAGTAGGATGCAGGGGGAGGATTGTATAAGCTAGTAACCCTTATATGTACTGTGCTAGTTTGCATCCCACTAAATGAGATATTAAAGTTCGATTTACATACAAATATTTTTAAATCAACTAATACCTTAATGAGGTTAGCTGGTTTAGCCAGAACATAATTCATACCCTTTGCAAAAAAATCAGCAAAGGCAGTCCCCATTACAATGTCCATATAATTGTACAGTTTAAAATCTTGATCCTGTTGTAAATGATAGACAGTTTCCCTTCAAACCAATCAGAGGTTTACCTACCGAGCCAATGGCCCACCCAATGCAGGAGCGAGGATAGTTTATTAATAGAGAGTATGGATGTCCGGATGGATTACACGCTTGTTACTAGTGATGAATAAATTTACTGATCAGTGATTCTTATGAGGTTTCTAGTATCTCAGAGTTAAACACTGCTTATCAGAGAATTAGTAACCAACTTAGGGACATATACATAGAGAGACGGATTACTACGGAGGATTACAAATATCTTACCATTGTCGCCCCGAGGACTCCAACTATTTTTGGAGCACCAAAGGTACATAAGTAAATGAAAATCCCCCACTGAGATCTATAGTGGATGGGAGGGGATCCATTACTGTGGCTTGTGCTCAGTATATTGACCACAAGTTTAAGGGTCTATTAGGGACTGAACAGCATCTTTGTAAGTACTCATGGGATTTTTTAGATAAAATGAATGCAGTTGTTTACACTGAGACAGAATTATTGTTCACTATAGATGTCCCTGATTTATATACTGGAAAACATTAAAATACAACCAAACACCCTAATACTGGGTGATTTCAACTACCATGCCATTAACTGGGAATACTACTCTTGTACCAACACCTTCGCCCAATGGTTCTTGGAATTCATAAATTCCAATGCCCAGGATCAACTAATCCATAGTCCCACCAGGGGCTCCAATATCCTAGGCATGGTCATTACCAACAAGGGAAATCGATGCTCCACACCAATGGTCACCCCCTTGTTGGTCAGGTCTGACCATAAGCTAATCACCCTTAACATCCACATCCCATCCCCACCCCCCAGTAAGGAAACCTCCATAAAAAACTTCTCCAAAGCCAGCTTCATACTACTCAAGTCAGAAGTGACAAATGTCATGACAACCATACAGATGGGAACTGAAAGTTCGGCTGCTGAATCCTACACTAAGGCACTGTATGAGCACATCCACTCATGCATGGATCGTGCCATCCCAAATAGAACCAAGATGCTCTCTTCCAAAAAAAGGAAGCCAATCTGGTGGTCTCCAGCCATAAACAAACTTTACAACAAAAGGAAGAAACTGTTGCAGAAAAGAGGAAAATCCCAGGATGCAAAAAACTCCCTTACCAGCCTCAGTAAGAAGCTGAGATCCCTCATAAAATCCTCCAAAGCTAGTTATGAAAATAAAATTGCCAAAGATTACAAAGAAAACCACAGGTCCTTCTATAACTATGTCAAGAATCTAAATGGCAATGCTCAGATCTGCTCTGAGTTACAAGAGAATGGCATTAAATATACTGATCCCAAGGATATTGCCAATATCCTGGTAGATCAATTCAGTGCCAACTTCACTCCCCCTCTCACCCCCTAAACGGCACATCTCAATACCAGAAGATTGCCAAATTCCGGTAATAGCGGCCACACAGGTAAAACATGCACTCTCCAAAGCTAAGAATACAGCACCCATGGGACCAGATAACATCCTGGGCTGTGTACTACATGAACTACAAAATGAACTGGCACCTCACCTAAATGTCATGTTTAATCATAGCCTCACTTCAAGCTTCGTGCCCACTGAGTGGCGCACAGCTACAGTTATCCTGCTCCACAAGGGGGGATCCACCTTGGATCCTGGGAACTACCGCCCTATCAGTCTGATGAGCCTGATCTGCAAGGCAATGGAACGTATTATCATGGAACTTATAAACAAAGACATTGGCAACCTTTAAACAATGGACCCCACCCAGTTTGGGTTCGTGAAGGGCCAATCTTGTCTCCTGAACCTGATTGACTTCTTCGAATCAGTCTCCAGAGCTGTGGATGAGGGTAAGGCGGCCCACACAGCCTATCTGGACCTCGTCAAGGCCTTTGACACCATCCCCCACTCTGGAATCATAGATAGACTTACTAAGCTGGGCATTAATCCCTATGTCACGCGATGGGTTGCCAACTGGCTTACTGACCGAACCCTCACTGTAAAAGTAGTTGACTCCAAATCCAGCTCCAGACAAGTGACAAGTGGAGTACCTCAGGGTTCAGTCCTGGGACGACTCTTGTTTGGCATCTACTTTTCTGAAGTACAGGCCAACACTAAGGGACTCTGGCTAACAAAGTTTGCAGATGACAGCAAACTGGGAGCCATTATTGAATCCCCAAATGATGTGGATACTCTACAAAAGGGCCTTACAGAAACAGATGCTTGATGTCAGAGCCATGGGCTCAAGCTCAGTGCCAAGAAATGTATAGTTATCCCCTTTGGGAAAAACATGTACCCATGAATTACCACATAGGTGGCAGTACACTAAACACTGAAAGTGTGATAAGAGACTTAGGGACACAGGTGGACAGTGGTCTTATCTTCAATAACCACCTTGCCACAACAATCAGGAAATCCTTCTATGTGGCACACCTCATCACTAAGGGCTTTTCATCCAGAAAAAAGGAGAGTATTGTCCAACTGTACTCATCCCTCATTAGACCCATTATAGAATACAATGCCCCATTTGGTATGTACCTCTCAAGACATCTGCAACAACTGGAAAGGCCACAGAAATACCTCACTAAAAGAATCACAGGCCTAAAACAGATGCCCTACACTGACTGCCTTAAAACACTCCAGCTATACTCTGTCACATATCGTCTACTCAGAGGCGATCTCTGCTTAAAATACAAGGCCATGTCAAACCCAGAGCTTTTGGACATGCTACACTTAAAGAAATCCCAATCCCTCAGAGCCACATTCTCCAGGGATCTAAACCTTGTCATCACAATAAACAAAACATACTGGAGGTATAGGTTCCTGACCCAGAGATTCCCAGTACTCTGGAACAGACATCCCATACATGTCTAGCAGAGCGCCTCTTTGGCCCTCTTCAAAAGGAACCTTGACGATTGTAAAGGAGAAACGAAATTCACCCTGGGGATCACGCCAGTTGCCCTGCTAGACAAGGGTCCAGGGAAGTAAATAGTGTGGGAAGATATAGCCAGGGAATTGTTATGGCTAGGCTTGTATAGGCCCTAGGGCCGATAGCCTAGTACCAACCTATGAACCTATGTCATACCACATGGTATAGCATTAGAGTGGACAGAAAAATACTTGGAAAGTAGGGGTGTCGACCAGGAGAGTATCAATTATTGTAATGAATTACTGGAAATTATTTTACAAAGTAATTTCTTATTTTTTGAGGGTAAAATGTTTAGACAAAAGGAAGGTTTGGCAATGGGCTCCCCTGTCGGCTCGCTTCTGACTAACATAGTAATGCTTCAATGGGAGCCTGAAAATATTTTTAATCAGCATTTCAGGAGATATATTAAGCTTTATTTGTGATATTTGGATGATATTTTTATCATTTGGAGTGAGGGTGAAAATGAGCTAATAGAACTTGTTAAAAGTAAAGAAAGAAAAAGCCCTGTTCCTGAGTGATGGAACAAATACACAATAGTCCAATCAAAAACAAAAATATGTTCCAAACACTGAACCACTACAAAGGAGCTCAAATCCAAGTAGAAATCCAAATAAAGTCCAAATGAGATTCCACAGAAAATTTATTACAAGGGTGAGCGCTTTTACAACCTGTCCTGGTTGCTTTCTCAGACCAAAATGAATTCTTAAAAACTCACACCCATTTTAAAATACATGTAAAATAAAATCATCCAATCAAATCAAGAAAAGTGCAAATGCTTTCCAAGCTTAAAGAGATAGACAATTTAAAAACATAGACAATTCAAAAGCAGTTTAGAGGCAGCTTAGTTACAATTCAATAACATGTTCTCCCACCCTATCTAAAAAACATATGTAATCACAATAAAATGTATTATATATCACAATGTATATTTCTAAAAATATATGTTTAAAAATATAAATATATATATATAACAAAGAGGGAGTCTAACAAAACTGCTTCATGTTACTTTCTTCCTAAGTTTCCTACTTTTTAAGACTGGTTTCAGTGATATATAATCATTTAGATCCAGTGGTTTATGTGCGGCTAACATCAAAATCCATCTGAGCTCTTTTTGTTCCATTTTATTACATAAATCCCCACCTCTCATGCTGTCTGTTAAGGTATCTATAATGTAAAAACTAAAATAATGATTTTCCCCATTTTGAATCATGTGTTTAGCTATTGCACTGTGATCCTGTCCTCTCCTGAAGCCATAAAGATGGTCACGAATCCGCCCTCTCAAGCATCTGTTGGTTTTCCCAACATTAAATGCCTCACTGCACACACACTGGACCAAATATATCACATGCTTACTTTGACAATTCCCGGTCACCCTAAACTTATATAGGGTTTGTATATCATCCACCCTTTTCTCAGAGGTCAGACCACCTCTAATTGGACTGGAGAAGTAGGGTTTCCCTGTATTATCTCTCTTAGTCTTGGCTATCAAGCAAGCCTCATCTATCTAAGATATTCTTGTATAAGAAACCGTTTATAGGTTTAGAGAGGTATTTGAACTTAACATGAGTTGCTGGTTTATTTCAGTTATTGCATTGGAAGCAGAACTAGTTTTTTAAGGTTATCTATATTGTTTTCTCATAGCTGTGTGTATTTTATTATCATGCTTGGTGTTAGGGTTGGGGTTATTATATATGTTAAACGATAAACATTTTTTTTTAATCTATTTTATTAAAAGCTGTGCCTTTAAGTTTAAAATGAATGCTTGATTATGGTTGTGAGGTCATATGATGCATTTACTATTTAAACTGAAGGGGTTCTTTCTACTTTTTTTTGTATCTGAGGAAGTTTTATGAAATGTAAAACAAAAGCACTAATACTTTATTAAAAAGTTACAATTTTAGTGGTTTGTCTTTGAACCTCATTCCATTGCCTGGTTTTGTGGACTTTATTCTAATACTTCAGATGATGGTGACCATAGTTTTTGAAATACATTTGTCTCCTTTCTCTTCTACTTATAATTCTGTCGTACTTGTCCATTTGGGGGTCAATATAAAAAAAACAAATTCCTCAGAAGGCATCTCAATTTATTTGGTAATTTGGATGGATATTTATGCTTTACTCTCCATGGAATGACTGATTTGATATTCATTCAAGTCTCTATACATCCTTTTAATTTTACATTATTTCAGAATCTTATCTTGTTTGGTTAACTTTTCCATTAAACACTGCATCTTCTGCTGATATATTTGTTGGAAATATTCACTTTCAGTGAGTAGAGCTTTTAAACCACAATTTCTTTCAACCTCTCAATTTCTTTTTATCTATATCTCTTAAGTAACTGCACCAAATTAAGTCCTACCTTATGAATAATATTCTCCCATTCATTTTTAAGGTTAACATCAGAAAAGGAGCCATAACAGGATTATTGTAACCTGATCATCTGTTGAAACTCTCTCATCATCTATACTTTTTTGAAAATACCAAACGGCCCATACACTACTTCTGTTTTTTAAATCGAATTTCTCAATTTTGACATAGCTATTATAACTGTCTGCCTTGCCTTTGTATTTGCTACCCAAAATATCAAGTATAGGAAACCTTAGCAAGTTTTAATTTTCATGTAAAGGAATTATTTAAGTTCAGCATTGTTTTTTCATGTACATCAATTCCCTTATTAACTATACCAGCCTTGTTCTTTGTATTATACACAATACCATCTCTCTATAATTTCCTTCATTCAAATCATGTATTGTTAATAACAAAGAAGTCCATTAGTGAAGGAATTTCAGCATCAGTGGCAGTAATCCTATTTGTTCAACCATATTTATGACTGCTGGGAAATAATATGATTCTGCATCTACCTCTTCAATTAAACCCATTGAGCCAAAGCCAGTGTATATAGCTGGACCTGATATAAAAACATAATCAAAAGCAAATTATGAATGGGAAAATGGCTTAGAAATTTAAAAAAAAGTTTCACACTGGTAAATGCCCAACAACAGACACTCTTTATTAACAATTTTTTTTAATCCAGAGTAAATGCTTTTGTCTCTTATATTTGACTTCGTTAAACACTTTGTAATCCATAAGTAATTACTTAAAAACATGATGTCATTAAACATGGATCCATTTAATATTTAAGGTTTGTTACAACACATACATATAAATTCACTAATATCTTTAAACATTTTTCAAATATTTATTTTCTCCTAATTTTCTGCTTTTTAAGACCATTTAAAGTTAATGTGGTCTTTAAGACCTGATAAGGACATTGCAAAAAGTCTACCTTGCCACTCATATTCTTTTACCTCCAAAAGATTCTCTGCATCACCTTTTCATATTTCAGTTTCAATGGCACTGATGACATAAAAATAAATCTCTTAAAATTCTTAGACTTTGTCTTATGATTTGACAATGCAATTTTTATCTTTATTTTTATGACATGGAAGTGCTCACAAATTCTAGTCTTGAGTTTCCTACTATGTCCTTTATACAGCATTTTTAAGCCTAGCCTTACATTCCAAATTTTGACAAGTTCTGGTACTCTTGGTAAGTGTAAGCAGGGGCTTGGATATGAAACATTTGCAAGCATGGGCCTGGGAGATGAACCATTTACAGACTGTCTGTGTCCATTTGAGATATAGGTGCCAATACAAGGAATAATTTCCTCTCCCCATCCAATTATCTAAGTTACACTTGAATTGGGTTAGATAAGAACTCTGTTTTACATGGTTGGGGACCAAGTTCCAGAGGAGGGGTTGTCCCTGGGATACATAACTGTCTCTCCAGCAGGACCAATTTATATCAAAGGTAAGGTTTAAGCCTTTAGAATAGGTAACTCTGGTACTGTTTGTTTTGTGGATATGCAGGAGGTCCATCAGGGTGGAGTCTAACAATGCCTTGTATGCCAGGCATAGATATTCCCTCAAAATCCTGGAGGAGACATAATATAGGGATAGGGTTTTGAGGCAGTCTGCACAGGACATGTTACTTAAACCTTGTATTTTTTAATGATGAACCTCTAGTGACATTCCAATTGTTAGATATGCCTGGTTAGGTACATACCAAAGAGGCATTGTTCTCAATGATAGACCTAATGAATATTGAATATAGTGGAACAATAACTACCTTGGACCTGGATGCCATACCTTTGTTTATAAATTACACAACATAAAATGATTTCCTCAGTACTGTAGACACATGATGGTCAAAGGCTAGTTTACTGTCTTTGTATGTCCCCAAGTCCTTGACTACTGGGTCAACTCTTAAAGGTGTGTTGCCAATATGATTGTTACCAGGGGCAGATGACTGCCAAAAGGATACTGTTTTGTATTTTCTGGTATTTAGTTTTAGTCTATAGCTCTGATACAAGTTATTTGCCTGTGTCATCTCTTCCTGAAGAATTTTAGTGCTGATGGGGGATTCTATGATGGCTCGTAATTTGCAATAATTTGCAAATTTGGTCATCTAGGTGCCTTTCACACTGGCCTTGACTTCAAAGAAGTACATGCAAAAAAGGACTTGTCCTAGGACTGATCCCTGAAGGGCTCTGCTTGTGACTGACCTCTTTGAAGAGTCGCACTCCCCAATTCTAACTTCCAGAGTGATGTCTGTAAGCCAGCTGATTATAAACTGGGTGACATAAGGGTTTGTACCTAACCTCTTGAGTTTGTCAACAATGGAAAAAGTGGGTATTTTGTTAAACGTCTTGGCCAGGTCAAGGCAGGCAGTGTGAATCATTTTGCCCTCATCCATTGCTTTCATGACCTTTACAAAGAATGCTACCAGGTTGAGTAGGTATTACCTTCCCTTGACAAACCACATTGGGTTGGATCAAGTGTTTGGAGATTTCTTATGTCATTATTGATTATTTCCATGATAATTCTTTCCATGGCTTTGCATATGAGACTAGTGAAACTTATGGGTCTGTAAACTCCAGGAATTGTAGATGGCCCACATTTGTGCAGAGAGAAGACCATTGTTGTTCTCCAATCATAAGGAACAAAGCTTGTTTGGAGGTCATGGTTACATTGTAATTACAGAGGGCCTGATAGGTCATGTTTCATTCTATTCAGAAGGCATCCTAAAATATCATCTAGACCAATGATGTCATATTCTTGGCCTTAGAGAGAGGACTGGGGACCTGTTTCTTAGTGATAGTTGGAGGAGTTATGTTTGATAGTATTTCTTGAGGGAAGGTTGAGGGGGAGAGAGGGATAAAGTTAGAGATGAATTTGGCTGCCAACTTTTTTGCTGTATCTTCTGGCTCAGTATAGGTGGCTCCATTAACAACAAGCTCTGCCCACAGTTGAGTTTGTGGAGATAGCTAAAGAATGCCTTGTGGTTGTCCTTGGCCCAGGAGGCCAAATTTAACTCAAATATGGTTTTGGTAGACTTTATTTGCCCTGTGAGTTGTTTGTTTAGTTTGACGAGATTGCTTTTATCCTGCTGGGTGTCACACTTCCTAATTTTTTGCCATAATTTCCTTCCTTCTGCTATCTGTTATACAGTCTATTGATTTTGTGATTCTGTCAGGGTGGCTTGTTTTTTAAGTTAGTTTGGTACTTATTCTTGGTGGGTACAGCTGTCTTTATGTATGTATTAACATAGTTGTATAGGCTTTCTGCAAACAGTTTCTCATAGGCAGCAGTGCTTACAGGGTGAGGGGCTTGAAATGTTGCCAGTTTATCACTTAAGAATAAGAAGTTAGCCTTACACTGGTTTCTAAACATTCCAGGATAGCTATGATTGCCAATTTTACTTTTATTTTAAAGAAGCCCATTTTATCATCAGACCTAACCAGAGAGAACATTACACTAGGGGTTGTGCACCACTATCCCATTTTAGTGAGGACCAGATCCAGTATATTTTTCACCCTGGTTGGCATATTGACAGGGAGTTTGTATTTGTAAAATCCAGGAATCTATATGCCTGTATGTTTGGAGTCATATATGATTGCCAATTAGCAGTGAAGTAATTTAAGTCACCCATTAATATGGTATTGGGTTGCATGGTTGCATGGTGAGTGCTTCCAATAAAATTAAATATGTATTATGGGTTTCCTGGGTCATAGTGTGGGACCTATAACTAGCAAGAATGTGATATGGAATTTTGCCTATGGCATTTTGAACATGGAGAAACTCAAGTGCATAGTCCTGTCTGACCAGCCTTGAGGTATTTTTATTTTTTATGTAAATCGAGATACCTCCACCTTTAGTCCCTGTATATTTATTTTTTATGTAAATCAAGATGCCTCCACCTTTAGTCCATATCTGTGTAGTAGCTGGTTTAAAAATGTGGAAGGCATTATAGCCTTGCACTGCCAGTGTGCTGTCCATGACTTTTAACCATGTCTCAGTGACTGCAGAGATGTCAGCATTCTCTAGGGTGAGGAAAGCTTGTAGATAGTGGAGTTTCTTGTTTAGACTCCTAGCACTGAGCAGTAATACCATTGGATGTTCTTGTTTTTGATTTGGTATGTCAGAAGTGCTTTCAGTTTGACATTGCTAAAAAAGGCTCTGTGGGGGAGGACAATGTTTTCATTATAGGTTCATAGGTTCATAGATGTTTACTAGCGTAATGACCACAAGGGCCTTTTTAAGGCTAGACATGCATCCCAAATCTCTGACGAGTTCTGATACACTTGATATGTGCAATCATGAGCCATTTACTGGTTACCTGTTTGCATAAGAGACATAGGTGCCAAACCAGGGATGAATTAATATTCAAAAGCCTAGAGGGGAGAGGTGCAGACTATTTCTGCCAAAGCAACATAGTTTGTTGACCATCTCCTTCCATGTTGACAAATATTGCACCCCCTTAGAATAACACTAGAAAGAAAGCCAATTATTAAAGTCAGTCAACTTATGTTCATATTGTGGCATCATTCTTGAAGGTAAAATGCTGCTCATTGCTAAGGTCATACCAGCTTGGTACACATAATGTGAGAACTCCAGGATGTCTCTCTTCATATAGTCTAGGGAGGTACATCTCAGGTCATTCACACCCACAGGACAATGACTGAGTCATACTGGCCATTTCGGTCCAATGACCTGAGTGTGTGCATAATGTGGTGGATCCTAGTCCCTGATTAGCACTGACTGTGACTTTCTCCATACTATTGCATCAGTTTGTCTCACAATGGAGTCTCAATGACCAGAAAGTTGTATTGTTTTGTGCCTTTCCTTATGTTCTTAAAGGTAGAGGTTCCAGGAAATTTAGCTGTATGTGTTGACGTGGATGCTGATCTGAAAGAGTTGATGCGGGGTTGCTTATCTGTACTTCATTTAGGAAGTCTTTGGGGTTTAGGAAGGTCACATTTAAGTGCCTCAGCACAAATGGGTCTATGCATCTGCTTTGTTGTGTGTGTGACGGGTGCAGCGTGTGCACGTCTGACAACCTGATTGACATTAGAAGTGCATTTATGGGAGAGCTTTGCCTCCAGTGACATTCTATAAATACATATCTCACATATCTTATCAGTTTGAGAATTAGCTGGTTGTCTGTAAAAATGAGACAATTTTACCATTGCCTCAGGATGTCCGTATTCACCAGGATCTTAACAGAAATAGTGGAAAAGTACATATTCATAGCAGCAGGCCCTTTTTTATTAATTAGATGATTGCAATGAGAATATAAAATAATATCAGGAGTATCTAGTTTGCAACTCTGGGGGCCGTGATTGTCACTGCAAACTAGTTGCCCTGTATGCAACTAGGTACTGGTGACATTTTAAGGAGTTTTTTTTTTACAGGAAGAACATCAGCTCAAGGTGTGTACTTCTAAACAGGGTGCTGTCAAACCCTTGAGTGAAAACTACTTAAGTAGACCCTGATGATTTATGAATGAAGTATTTAGTGAGACATTCAGAAATTATGTTAAACAGCAGCTAATCAAGCAGTACCTATGGAAAAGAAAGAATTAACTTTGACAAGAATAATGAATAGTGAGGCTTCACTTAGTTGGCTACCACCCAGCTAGTATTAGTGCTGGTCTCACCATAGCTTCACACTGCTGAGAAACAATGCCCTTTTGCTTCTCCCACTAGAAGCAAAACAGTAGCACCAATCCTAAGATGGGAAGTAGGCCATAGGTTCTTTGGTGATCAACAGTCTTGTCCCAAATAATGAAGGGGTGTAGGTTTTTTGTAGTATTATCATAGAAGAAGCCTTGAATGGTAACTACAATGATCAGGAAGATCCCACACAAGCACTCACTGCCCAATCAGAGACAATCAGGAATCAGTGACCTCTGATCCTTCTCTCACCAAGAGCAAAATATATGCACAAATTCCAAGCTGGTACCTATGAAGCAGTTATCAGGCTTTCTGGTGATCAGCAGTCTCCAGAAAATAATGTCTCTATGCTCCTGTCACCAGTAGCAAATCAGAAGCACTACTCCAAAACAGTCTACCGAGAAGCAGAATGTGGACACTCCAATAATTGGTGGGCTTGGACCAGATGCTGAAGATTTTAAAAATAAGATTAAAAAATGGGTCAATATCCTAAAAGTTGCAGTGCTCACTAAGCAGTTAGATATGAAAGAGGGAGTAACTCAAGCTTTTGCAATTTAAGGGGGAGAGCCACTAATTTTAAAAGAGCAAGATAGATTGGAAGGGTTGGGCACTTTGTATTCTGGTTCTATGAAATACAGTGGGATGGCCAATAAAATTAAATAGCTGAAGGGGAGTGACTTCACAAAATGATAATTTTATGTTTACTGACAATAGCCTATAAAAGAGGACAGGGAAGGAACTATGTGTTCAAAGTAACATAAGGGTGAGCAACTGCAGAGAAAGTTACATTTAATTTCAGTGTGACTCACAACAGACACAACTATGGTCTTTTCCTATTTTAAATATGTAATTGAAAGTAAAATGCAATTAAAATACATTGTTGAAAACACACCACAATATACAAAACAGAAGAAGGCAATGAAGCAATACAGTTTACAAGAAAGCAATATAAGAACAGCAAACTAACCTTCCCCTCGCAGCAGTCTATTACAGAGGCTGAGAGAGCTTTTCCAGTATGGCTTTGAAATGAGGGCAAAGAACCCCATAATGTTGGCCACTGAGAATTACAATACTCTTCAATTAATTACATATGGCACCAGGGTGATCATATGATAAGAAAACTTGCAGTTCCTTGTAGTTCTGCAATGCTACTAAATGCCATTTTTTGGCCATTCTTAGTAGGAAAATGGAACTTTGTTAAATAATTTGACTTCCCAACAGGCTATGGGTCAAATCCTCTAACACTGCTATAATGAATGTGATTTCTGTAGTGAAGACTTTCTAAAGTGGTTTACTTCACAAGAGAATTATCTTTCCTAGGTGTCCACCAGTCCATGTAAGGGAATCAATCTATGCACCCTCTAGTTAATTAGAACTTATACTAGGGCAATTAAACATTATGGAACTGTGCAATTCACAGAACAATGATAATTCAACTGACCATGACTTCATGCTGTCTGCACTGGGAAACAACATTCAATAAGTATAACTGAAGATTTTCTGACTCCTTAGTAACATGTGTGCCAAAACTTTGAACTTTGAATCACTCAGTACCATTTCATATGAAACAGCATTCACTGGAAATGAAATGCTTCTGAACAGGCTTGTTTAGAGCCCCCCCTGCCACATTTCTTATGCAGGAGAAGACCCTTTGAAATCCCCAATTAATTATAACATATGTATCATAGTCACAACACCTCAGAGGACAATTCACTGATCTGTGGCAATGTAGATGAATTTTGGGTGGTCAATGCTTATGAAATGACATACCATGGGCAGGATTCACGAAGGCTTGCACGGAGTGTAAGTAACGGACTGGGCGTGGACATGCTAAATACCTCACTTGCAGCTGAAAGGTATGCAAATGAGGTATATTAGTGATCCACGAAGCAGAAACCAGCCCGTGTAAGAGACGTTTTAGCTGCAGAAATGTACTCAGTTGACAACTGAGTACGTTTCTGCAAATTCTAGGAGCCATGTCAGCTCCAAATAAAGGGTGCATATGTGTCAGGCAGCATGCCAATGGCCAAATATGTGGCCATTGGCAAGGTAACCCGATGCAAAAATAATAAATATATATATATATATTTTTTCGGCGATCGCCGATGTTTAAACCCAGTGCAGCCCCGCACAAATGGGCTGCGCTGTATAAAACATAAAAATGAAGGTTATAAACCCACAAATGTGGGTTTTATGCAATACATGGAATGACAATGCAGGGACCAGCAGACCAAAAACAACATGGCCACCGTGTAGTGGTTGCTAAGGGGGGAAGCTGAGTGTAAGAAATGTAACTAAGCATTAGTAGGCAATCTCATGTAAATGAGGGTTAGGATACTGAATCTCACAGTCACATAGCAAATGAGCACAGTCTGAGTAGTGTAAGAGATACATAAGGGGGAGGAATAGAGTAGGAGATAGGTGACATCACAGGGGGGAATGGTAGAAAGAAATGCAGTTCATTGGAGGTCAGTGTAACATGACAGATGACAGACACAGATCAGGGAAAGAGGAGTGCCACAAGATAAGTCTGGGAAAGTCAAGAAATGGAAGGTGTACACTGTTACTTACACTAAAGTTTCTTGCTGGGCGTGTATGTGCATATGTGCACTCCATGAAGCGCGAGTAGGGCAGTGTGCACACGTGTAAGGCAGACTGAGCATGTGGGAGCATGTTGGTAGATGTTTACCACTGTTTACGCTGGTGTGCGCGCGTGTAGGGCAGGCTGAGCATGTAGGAGGCTGTTGGCAGACTTGTAACTCTGTTTGCGCGGGTGTGCGTGCATTTTAACCCGAATAAGTAGATTCTGAACCATGTAAGCACGTGTGCACGCATGTAAGCCACTGTGAGCGTGTTTCTGCAGGTATGCATGTTGCTCCCCCCTGAGGAAACAGAAAGGAAAAAGGAAGCAACAGAATTAGTAGGAAGCTAGCAGGGAATACTGTTGAAGCTAGCAGGTGAAAACAATTAGAAGCAGGCAATTACACAGGCAGAATAGTAGCCCAGCCCAGCACTTAAAACTCTGCAAACAGCAGTGCAGGATGTTTCTCTCAAGAGACACTGCAAGACAGGAGTAAGCTAATAGAAGTGAAAACTGAAAAAGCTTCACTCAGAGCAGAAATGTTAGGGGCTTCCATAGCTGTCATAATGAGACATAGGCGACTTGCTGAGGGTGGTGACAATGCAGATGGTGCCAGACAACCCACAGTGAGGAGGCGGAGAAGAGTGTACAGGCCCAGGGTCACCTACCACGGGTTACATGAGCTGGAGATAGTAGAGCTATAGAGTGGACAGAGAGCTCCTGCAGCAAATAGTTGAGCTGTGCAGGCCACGCCTCACACACAGAACCAACAGAGGGGAACCCATCCCAGTGGAAACCAAGGTATGTGTTGGCCTAAGAATACTAGCAACAGGTACCTTCCAGAGACCAACTGGTGATATGATGGGGATATCACAGGTATCAGCCTCCAGGGTACTGCACCAGTTCCTGGATGCCATGTCAGCACATGTCGGTGATCATGTATATTTCCCCAATGCCCGTGAGGTATTGGCCAGCAATATGCGTCTCTTCCAGCAAATAGCAGAATACCCTGAGGTAGTGGGTGCAATAGACTGCACGCACATACGCATCAAAGCACCAGCCAGTGAGCGGGGTAGGGCATACATCAACCGCTAGGGCTTCCCCTCCATCAACTGCCAGGTCGTGTGTGATGCACAGGGCATAATAATGAATGTGTGTGCTGGCTGCCCTGGGAGTTACCATGATTCCCACATCTGGCATTTGACGCAGCTGTACCAGACATTTGCCAATGGGGACATCCCACACGGACACCTAATGGGGGATGCAGGTTATGCACTGGAGCCGTGGCTGATGACACCCATCAGAAACGCACACACACCTGAACAGGAACGCCATAATGAGGCACATGCACAAACACGTAATGTAATAGAGCATGTGTTTGGGCTGCTGAAGTCACGGTTCCGATGTCTGGACACATCTGGTGGAGCCCTGCAGTACACACCAACTACATGTACCCAAATTGTCATGGTATGTGCTATGCTACATAATATGATCATGCGAAAACAGCTGCAGCAGGACCAGCATAGGGCTGGGCCAAACAGCCCCCCACCATTGCCAAGGCCATCACAGGCAGAGCGTGACTCGGAGGAGGAACAACCTGAGCCTGCCCCAGTAGGCAGAAGGAGGCGTGCCCAGTATGCCCTGGCCTTGGCAAAGAGGCAACGCATAGCACATACACTGACTCACTAGGAACCCTGGGAATGATACCCCCCCCCCCTGACTCACTCAAATAATAACAGGGATGCCTAAAATGACATGACCTGCTCACAAACATGTACAGGGAGTGTAATATGCGCATCCGACAGAGGCAGCCCTACAGCACCACTTGAGGCATGAATGCCATGTGTTAAGTAATGTAACACCATGTACTATATGCACACCTGAGCACCCTGACTAACATCCACCCTCACCAAGCATGAAGCCACAAAATGACGATGGGATGATCAAGTGCAATAACTGGCTGAAGTAATGCAGTTAGTCAAAGGGGAGCCAATGTGTTTCAGGCTGGGAAGACATGCGGAGCATGACAAGATGCACCACCTGCTAGGGGTGGCATGCACCTATCAGTCCATGCCCCATGGATACTGGCAAAGGCTGTCAGTACCCACAGCATGCTCTGAATAGGTAAGTCTCAAAACACAAACCCACCTTCATAGGTACCACAAGGGATAGGAACCTAGATGTAATGCTACCCAATGCCAGACGTCTAAACAGCAAGATGTGTGCAGTGTAAACGCACACAGTATGGAGAATGTAGATATCAGTCCTGTAATAAAGAACTGGGTCAAGGCTCACATCAGCACCCTAACACTACCAGGTCACACCTCATACTGTGCTGTACAGCCGCAAAACATGGAACAAGCTACAAAAGGAGGGTGACTAGCAATAAATGTCAAGGATAACCACACCCCCATGTTGGTACCACAACAAGAAGCAGCATGGATTAGCCATGGTCAAATATCAATAGCTAAAACCGCCTCCCAGTATATAGCCTGCTGCAGACTACTGTCCTAATACCAGGAACTGCACCTGGCCTATGTTGGAATACATGAATATATCAAGCCCCCCAAACCACATTATATTGCTTGACTGAAAATACCCAGACATACACCGGGAGCATTATACTAGCACCAACACAGTCGGAGAAAAGTTCCCAGAATCCATAAACCAAAATTCCCAGGAACAACGTACCACTCCCACAAGAGGGGTAAGCATACTGGATGTGATAATCAGCAACATGTGTACTGGATGGCAAGATGAGAAGTGTATCCATCACTGGTAAGACCAGACCATAGAGTAATCACACTGGATATACACATCCCGACCCCAGTCCCTGGCCAGAATACCACAGTGAAAAACATGTGTAAAGCATAGGTTGCACCCCTCCAAACCGATGTGGAATCCACGAAAGGCCCTGTGCAAGTGCAGAATATGGGACACACCGCAGAACATGTTATACAGGCATTCCATGAACACAGCCAGGAATGCTTGGAGTATGCAATCACAAATAACAACCAGACCCAATGCCATACACGCAGGCATCTGGCATGCTGGACTCCAGCATTACCAAACCATGCAAGAGAATGAGGAAGCTACCACATGATAGAGCAAACATAAAAAGGGAAGTAATCACTGATCAGTAGTATGGCAATAACATATGTCCACACATACAATCCACTAAGGCCAGCCACAACAAGTAGAATCTGTGAATCCAGAGGCAATGGCAATATGACACCTGTCCCAAGTACACAGACAACCACAACTCCCCCCAATAAATACAAATATATGTGATAGATGCAACCATGTATCCAAACCGGAGGTTGAGCTCCCCCAACTCAGTACTGTCAAAACTAGTCATGAGGAGAAGGTAACCACATACACCACAAACCCAGTCCCACATAGACCTACCACAACTGTAAACCAAACACATAAACACAGAAAAACATTCCCGGAGGCCCTAATTACAAACACACCACACCAACAGAAGCCTCCAAAGCAGATCACAAGCAACCACAACCTCCAAACATAGCACATGCAACACATAGTACACAAAGCTGGTGTGCCAAACAGTCACAGGCCAGAAGGAGAAACAACATGCCTGATACAGTTGTAATAGGTGTCTGTATAGGCAGACACACTGCTGTCCCACTCACCAGACTGAACAAGGGAAAGGGTAGAGTAAGCTGCCTATAGGCTGCCACAATATGCCATATAACACAAGTATGCAGGTCACCCCAAAGCAAGCAGAAATATGATGCACTCAATGTCCATGCTGGTGTGAATGACCTGAGATGTACCTCCCTGGTCTACATGAAAAGAGACATGGATGAGCTCTCTGAGTATGTACCCCAGGCCGGTATGACACTGGCTGTGTGCAGCATCCAACCCTCACCAAGAATGATGCCACAGTACAAACACAGAATGATCATGTTTAACAGGTGGCACAGTTACAGCTGTCAGTCCAAGAGGGTCTAATGTCTGTCTGCTTGAGATGTCAAGCATGACAAGCCATGATGCTGTTCCAGGGATGGCTTGCACCTGTTACCCTGTGCGTGTGGCTACTGGATAAGGCCTTTGCCATCTCCATAGAGCCGTATGTAGGCAAGGACAAAATGACAACCCACCACCCTAGAAAACATAAGTGGTAAGAAACATAAGAGTAATGATGACCAATGCCAGATGTGTAAACTGCAATAAGCATGCCCATCAGGCACTTCCCATTATGGAGAACATCGATGTCTGTGCAGTGACAGAAGCCTGCTGCAAGCCTAGTGATAGCACACCAGCACTACCAGGTTATACCACATATCATGCGTTATGGCCCCAACACCTGGACCAAAACATCAAAGGAGGGAGTATCCATATGCAGCACAGACACCCATACGGCCAGGTAACTGACAATGCACAAAGCAGCGGAGACCACCCATGTGCACCTAAGTGTAGTCAAACCTGCTGTACAGTCTGTAGCATGCGACAGACCACACTCTCACACACAAGAACTCCACCCAGACATCCTGAAGACACTGGACAGTATGAATGTCCCACCAAATACCAGACAAGGTACACACAAATTACCACATAGGTGGCAAACCATTATGTATGCAAGGAGTAATCAGGGACCTAGGGACACAAGTCGACAGTAATCTGTCATGTGACATTCACAATGCCAATGTGGCTAGGAAGATTGTCGATATTGGACACCGTATCATGAAAAGATTCACATCTACATCAACAGAGGTCACTGTGCCGCTGTACTGTTCCCTTATCAGACCCATAATCTAGTACAATGACTCATATGGGATGTACCGTACGTGACACCTGCAGCGGTTCGGAAGACCTCATAGTTACCCCACCAAGAGGATAAAGGGTGTGAAATATATGTCATATGCTGTCTGGCTGTAGACACCCCAGCTGAATGCAGTCACAGACCACCTACACAGAGGCATTGTATGTCTGTTGTACAAGGCCATGTCCAACACAGGAGTAATGGACATGCTCCACCACAGGAAATCAAAGCCATTGGAGCTGTGAGAGTGACAGATGTCAGCCTCAACACATAGTGAAATAGGATGTGCTGGAGGGACAGATACATAACCCAGAGGCTCCCCACACCCAGAAACAGGATCCCAATCCATGTTAGGCAGAGCCCCTCAATGACACCCCTCAACAAGAATATTGCTAAGTGGATGGATGATCGTACATGTATACCGGGGGTCTTCACTGTGTCACGACCAGTCAGAGGCACAGTAAAGAAATTCATAAATGGCCATAATAGTCACATAGCAAGGGGCAGCGAAAGACACACACACTCTGGCTAGGCTTACTAATGCCCTAGGGTGGATAGCCTAGTATGAACCCATGAAACTATGAAGATACAAACTGTACAGGACACTAAGGATAATCACAAGGCTTACTTAACTGATGGTAGGAACCCTGTTGGGCATCCACAGATATGCTCCGAATCACACAGATATTACAAACAACATACCAAACACACACACACATATTGCTAACATACAACCTGACAGGTGCAGTGCAACCACCCCACCCCCAGAATGCAAAATATCTATGCCAGCAGACTGCTGGTCCCCTGACATTGCAGATGCTGAGGTAACAGCCATCATCTGCAAAGCAAAACACACAGCAGCAAAGGTATGTGATGGTGTCCTAGGCTGAGGCCAACATGGACTCCAAGAATAATGGAATGCCAAATCACACTACTGCCCAATGTCAGCCTTACTACAGGATATGTACCCAAAGAGCAGTGTACAACAACAGTGGTCCTTCACAACAAAGGTGTTGCCTGAATGGATACTGCAAACTACCACCCCAGGATCCTGACAAGCTTGGTCTGCACAGCTATGGAAAGGATCAGTATGTACCGCAGACAGAAAGCTATTGTGGACCTACTGATACTGGACCCTACACAGTGTGGCTGTCGTAACTGCAGATCCTGCCCCTAAACATGTTTGACCCATTTGAAGCAGTCATTAAGGTCAGTGATGAGGGCAATGTGGTCCACACAGCGTAGCTGGACTGTGAATATGCTTCTAGACAATACCCTATGAGTTCAGTATGGATATGTTCACCAGCTTAAATATATACCCCTATGTCAGTAGAGGGGTTGCAAACCAGACCAAGGACAGAACTGACATGGTCAGACATGCTGCATCCATGTCAGACTACAAAGCAGATATGAGTGGCATCCCACAAGGCCTGGTCCTGGCCCCCCCCCCATTCTGTATATATGTCCCAATAGGTATAGGCCAACATGGAAGGACTGTGACTGAACATGTATGCAGAGGAGTACAAACAGCCCACCATATCCGACCCCCAGCTGACACAAGCAACCCACAAAAGGGCCACCTACAAACAGACAACTGGAGCCATAGCCATGTCAGCAAGCTAATTGCAGAACTGTGTATAGACAACCACAGTGGATATACAGTAAGTGCCCACAAATTACCACAGAGGTGTTAACCCATTACGTACCTAACATGTAATGAGAGACCTGGGGACAAAAGGTGATAGATATCCTGCACTGGACAAACATGTGGCTGTAGTGTTTGCAGAAACATACTATATACCCACCCAATCATGAAGGTTGGCAGATGTAGATAAGGGGAGGTCACTGTGGCTCTGCAGTCATTCTTCATCAGCGTCACAATTGACTACAATAGCCCCTGTGGGATATACCTCAGCAGACACCTCCATCAACTGTAAAGTCCACAACAGTACCCCGCCAGGAGTAGCAAAGAGCATGAACAGATGCCATGTGTTGCCTGAGTAAACAAACTGCAGCCCCACACACTGCCATACTGCCCAGCTACAGGCAAGCTGTGCCTGATGTATGAAGCCATGTCCAACCTGGAATCGATGAACATGCTGCACCTTGTACAATCTGAATGGCAGTGAGCTATGCACATGAGAGACCTGAACCCCAGCACTGACATACATAGGACAAGCTGTACAGAATGATCCATAACACAGAAGGCACCCCTACTCTTCAGTAAACTCCCGGTACAGGTCAGCCAGAGAGTCACCTGTCGACACCCCTCAAGAGGAATCTTGATGAGTGGATGGGAGATGGTAGGCTAACCCTGGGTATCACTGTTATGTCAGAGGTAGACGGAGGCACAGTATACTAACCATGACATATGTCATGGCAAGCTCCAGTTACAATGTGTGTCGAAGGACAAACACACCCTTTGACTGGCATCAGAAATGGCCTAGGGACCATCGCTAGTGTTTGCCAATGTCCACCCATGTTGTGGAATACACTACCAATGTTGGACGAGCCTGGTGTAGGTAGTCCATATCTGAACATAATGCAACATGGTCATATGTGCACAACTGGCCCCTACACAGTCTGTTGTGCTCACTATGAGGATGTCAAGCAGTGATAGGACTAAAGCCCAGGATACTGTCCACCACAGTGAAAGTACTGAACCAGTACACTATACGGTACTACAGTGTTAGGTCATTATGAAAGTATGTTGACAACTGTCTGCAAAGTATCCCATGCAATCCCTGCAGGCACAGTATAATCCCTGTTGTGGCAGACATGAAGCAGTTGGCCAGTTAGTACACAACATGACACCCAACACACAACCATAAACGTGAGATATTGTTGAAGTTCACACACACCCAAATATGGGGTGGACTTCAGAGTGCAACATATGGAAAGCTCACACTGGGCATGCTCGCACACTTTGATAAATGAGGCATATGTCAGACAACATGCCATGGAAAGGCTGAACTGGGCATGCTCACACACTTAGGCCATATCTCCATTTAGCAGTTGGCCACACATATCTGGTATTTGTACGTGTCATTCCAGGAACCAACCACAACATAGCAATCTGCCCAGTGCACACAGTAAATGACTACAGAGACATAAGTGATATAGTGGATCGCCGTCATATGCAAACATCTTCCACAGATACACAAGTTGGTCATAGGAACAGGGAATGCTATGGCAATAAAGACCTGCAAAAGTAGAACAGCACAACAAATTTTGTGCATCTGACAATTGAACATATGGGTGTAGAGGTCAATACTAGGCTTGTTGCCCTAGGGAATGACAGCTCAGCCAGAGAGAGTGTGCTTGGTATCTGCATCCCCAGTACAGTAGGCTACTGTGCCACTGTAAAGTAGGTCACATAAGGCAACGTGTGAGGCTAGTGAGCTGTGACTCTGTCAAGCAGGGGCACAGTGGAGATCCCAGGGTTTGAATGTGCTAAGCCACAGCCATGTTGTCGGTGTGTGCTGGAAGAGGGTTGCTGAGGATCTCTAACAGTAAGTGGCCGTCAATAACAGACTGAGGGGAGCCCTATCTGCATTCTCTGGACAATTCCACTGTCAACACTGTGTTGTGATGATTATGTGTGAATGAAGTGCCGTGCCGGAACTGTTCACAGATGTCCTCCCTCTGTGGGCTACAGCTCTGCAATGTATTAGCTCACTCTGTCTGTTGGACGGCTCATATATGGCTGGTGTACACCTGACAGGTGTCTTGTTGTGGAGCAGTCATGGGTATATGTGGGATAGCATGATCAATGCAAACCATACACATGCTCATAGAATGCAATTGTCAAGGATTATGCTGAGTGGCCAGTATAGTCCCCCAGCATGGGTCCTTTGAAGTCGTCCACCCCAGTCTTCACAAGTGTAGAGTCTGCTTGTGCTAAATACAGTTTGTGTGCAGTGACAACCTTGCCTGGGGGTGGAGATGGGATATGGATGTCCAGGGAAAGGTAGGTATGGTCAGATATCAACAATGGTGGTCTACCTCTGGTGTGGAACAGTGAGTACCCATGTTGCAGATGGACAGGTGCAATATGTATTCCCCCATGTGGCTGTGGTGTGTGGTTCTGCCATAGCACATGGACACACAAATTGTAGTGGCTGTAGGGTAAAGTGGTACAGGCCTGAGTAGTTCTCACACATAATATGCATGTACCTGATGTTAACAACTGGAATAGTGTATGTGAACACATGCATATCCCGGCACTGTTCCCAGGGAAGCTAAGTGTGTGTCCTGGATGTGGGTGTGGTGTTCTGGACTGGTTGTGTTGTGTGTTACAGGTCCTGTGGTCATGAAGCATGGTATAGAACATAACCTGCCAGTGCGATGTGCATATCTGACCCTGACATAGGGGGCTGTAAATGCATATATATGCTATCACCCACCTGACAGGTAGTACTAGATGTACGTACCTCTGTAGAAATAAAGATGTCAGCACCCTATAAGTACAGCAGGAGAAGAGACACCTCCCACCAATTCGAATAGCGCGCTCTGCTAATGCGTTTGTCACGAGTGTCATAACATAGGTAGGGGCTTGAATCCTGCAACTGCCCAGTGTGTGTGGAGGGGGGGGTTAGTGTGTGTGCAAGTCTGTGTGAGGGAGATGTAACTTTTGGCAACTGTGAAAGCACTCTACAGGATGCACATTCCCCTATCTCAGCACGGATGATGTCAGCACCCTATAAGTACAGCAGGAGAAAGGAAACCTCCCAGTAATTCGAATAGCGCGCTCTGCTAATGCATCAGTCACGAGTGTCATAGCATAGTTAGCTAGGGGTTTGAATCCTGCAACTGCGCAGTGTGTGTGGAGGGGGGTTAGTGTCTGTGTGAGGGAGATGTCCCTTTTGGCAACTGTGAAAGCACTCTACAGGATGCACATTCCCCTATCTCAGCACGGATGATGTCAGCACCCTATAAGTACAGCAGGAGAAGAGAAACCTCCCAGTAATTCGAATAGCGCACTCTGCTAATGCGTCTCTCTCGAGTGTCATAATATAGTTAGGTAGGAGTTTGAAACCTGCAAATGGCATGTGTGTGTGTTTGGATGTGGGGACTTTGTGTGTGTGCAATTCTGTATGAAAAACATGTGCTTTTTTGCAATCAGGAGATCACACTACATGATGCACATTACCCTTTCCAAACAGTGATGATGTCAGCACCCTATACATACAGCTGGAGAAGAGACATCTACCAGTAATCCGAATAGCGCAATCTGCTCCAACGTGTCATAACATAGTTAGGTAGGGGTTTGAAACCTGCAAGTGACAATTGTGTGTGTGTGTTTGGATGTGGGGAGTTTGTGTGTGTGCAATTCTGTATGAAAAACATGTTAGTTTTGGCAATCAGGAGATCACACTACCTGATGCATATTACCCTTTCAAAACACTGATGATGTCAGCACCCTATAAGTAAAGCCAGAGAAGAGGCACCATCTAGTAATCCGAATAGTGCACTTCGCTAATGTGTCTCTCACGTGTCGTGACTTAGTTAGGTAGGGGTATGAATCCTGCAAATGGCAAGTGTGTGTGTGTGGGGGTAGTAGGGTGTGTGTAAATGCAAGTGTGAGAGAACAGATTCTTTTGGCAAATACTACAATACACCAGATGCTGCATATTCCCCCAGTAAACACAGGGGATGTCACCACACTATCAGCACAGCCAAACAGGGCTAGTTGGCCAGTAATGCCAATAGTGCGCTCTGCTACTGGGTCTATTTCCATTGACAGAGTACAGATAGGTATGTTTTGGTAACCCACAACTGCCACGTGTGGTTGTGTCACACATTATGACCTTGTGTGGGTCTTTGTGCATAACAATGCATGCCATTGCCTAAACCAGCAATGGCATTGCACACATGATGTATGTGTGTGACACATACACATAAATACCTGTGACCTGCAGTAGTTACCATGTCTGACACATGCCTCGAGTGGATAAATGGTATTTGCAATGCATAACAATATGACTGTGTCTTACTGTGCAGGGGCCGCACACGGTATGTGTCTATACAGTGTGGGTGTATATGTTAAAATACCTACAGCAGGGGATACACATCTGGTCTGGGCCATATAGTCTACATGTAGTCGATGTACAGGTGCTGCATGTTCCCACCTGTTGTGGGAGTGGTAACATGTCATTCCACTGCAATTCAGTGACCACATGCTGGGAACCCTTCAACTAGTGTGTTGTAGCTACAGTAATGCTCACACACAATGTTTGGCTGGATGCAGTCCAGCCATATAAAGACAGTTCTTGAGAATGTCATATTGCCAGTGTTGTTATGGAGAATAGGTGGTTTTCCTGTGTATGGGGGGGGGTTGTGTGTGCCAGGCTATGAACCAGACGGCAGTCCAACACACTGTTAGCTGCACATGAATAGGCCCTGATGCTTTGTGCTGTGACAACAACCTGGAGGTGTGTGTATCTGTGGTGCCTTGGGATACCACCCCCCTGTCCATGTGTGTTACATGTGTAGGGGACGACAGGCATGGTATGAGGCATAATCTGGCAGTGATGGGTTGCATCTGTGAGCCATGAATCAGGACTCTGGTACTGCACAGACATTGCAGTTCACCGTGCTGAGGACAGTGTCCAGTGCATGCATCTTGCGGTGTACACTGCTGGTGTTGTGTAGCAGCACTGTTAGTGTCCTAACCTGTGTGATACCCGCGGAGGTGGCTATGTAATCCTTGTCCTGCAGCATAAGGCAGTATGTGTGTATCAAGGAGCTTCACCAATATATATTGGGCCATGGGTGTCACGTGCAAGCTGCCGCTTGCACATCATTGTGGCTTCCCTAGCATGTAAGCACACATTGACAGCCCGCGGATACCCTATGAATGACATTGGAGACTGAGCAGAATGTAGACATACAACACCCTTCCTACATATAGTGGTAGCATACCTGGTGAGGGTATGATGGCAACCAAGATCAGGCTCATACTGGCCCGTGCCACATGCTGAGAGATCCCTTCTATGTTCCCTATCATGTAGTCCAGGGAGGTATGTCTCAGGTCATCCATAGTGGATGTGGAGTCATATGTGTCCATGCCTCTGACTGACCTGTATGCATGTGTTTTGTGGTGGACCATAGTGCCCCTGAGGCATATCACTGTGACCTTCACCATATACAGCCTGTTGAGCAGGACCCCACTGCAGCACCCAAGACAGGCACCTGACACATCTGTAGCAGGTGTGTTGTGTAGCCCTACAGGCTGTGTGTGGCACATGGGATGTGTGTGCCATGTGTGGCATGTGCTCCGTTCCGACGTAACATATGTCTGTGTGCCAGCTGCGAAGGTGTGTGATGCTCAGGCAGGATGCTATTCTGAGTCCCCACGTATGCCCCAGTGTGTTCAGCTTGCTGTCAGTGCGTGTCTATGTCTGACTGGTATTGTAGTCACTGTAGTATGATATGCCACCTGACAGGGTATGGCATTACTGGGTTCAGAGAGCTCAGTCCCCAGATTGGCTATGTGGTGGCATCCCACACATGTGTTGTACGTTCCTGGCCAAGGGTGATGGTTGACTGCATACATGTGGCAGCTGTGACATTGCCACATGACTCACATAAACCACAACTGGACCATAGAGGTGATTCACAGGTTACCTTTGCACATGCTACCCTAGTAGTGTGATTGCCATGGTGAGTACCAACACATAGGGCCAATGGGGAACAACATACTGAAGGTGTGTATGTGTGGGTGTACTGCTACTGTTTCATAGCACTGGCATATATGACTGCACACGTGGGTAAATGCCAGGTAAGACGTGCAATGTGTCACAGGCAACGTACATGCGAACAGGACGGACAGTGACGTTCTGTCATGTGTAAACTTGACATACGTATGCGCTATGCAGATGTCACTAGGAGTCCACAGAAGCACTGTAACTCTGCGTTGCAGGTGGAAGCAGTGTTCCAGGGAACCCCAAGCGAACATGCATGCAAACAAAGCTACAGTAAGCAGGGCTGGAAGTAGTTCATTGTACAACAAAGAAGGGGTAACACTAACAGTAGGTAACAGTGCAAATATGTAGGCACTATCAACATGTACCCAGGAATGCACAGCGCAGATGCCCATGGTAGAACTGATATTATGACATAGTTAATTGTGATTTGGATTACATTGGTACTGCACACATATCAACATGCGCAAACATCCACATTGCATAGTCGTTGTGGGCAACTTGACACCATTACTGTACATGTCCATCATTGCATATCACTACTTGCATTAGTTTCCCCCCTGTGCTACCCATGTATGTGGCTATCTGTTGACATCCTTACCACCGGCATGCAATAATGTGCAGCTGTTACACTTTGGTACGTACTATGGGTGCAGATAGCAATTCAGGACAGTCATACGGTTACTGCATCAGGCATGCTGGGATATACACACAGTCATATCAGCACACTGTACTGTTACCAACATGATACTACTAATACACTTCTATGTAGTCACCCTGTGCATCAGCAACATGTTTACCTGTTCCCGCAATGATGTTGGAGATTGCAGGAGGTGGCACAGTGTCATCATATTCACAGGGTGTGAATTAGGTATGCCCGAGTCTGCCACTGATACCACCAATTGACATGTGTGTGTATGTGTGTTGGTGAGGGACAGCAGTACAGGGTGGGGCACTGTTGGTGCAGTGTGTGCATGTATGTGGTAGCCCTAGTTGTTAACATTTCGCATGTGTGTATGCACGCACACAGTTCCACCTCATGGCTGCCATATACAGGGGTTTGTGGACAGCCACAGACTGCACCTGGCAGGTCATACAGATCAGTGGCTGTGGGCACGGACACGGTACCTGTGCCTGGCAGGGGTGCTACAGACCGTATCCAGTACTAAGCCAGACTGGGTACTGTCATCAGAAGCGGGAGTGTGTTGACTGGACACAGGTCTCTGTTGGGACTGTCCAGAGCCACGTGCACGTGGTCTCCTGGGGCATTCCGATGACAGCACAGACCCAGCATTGCTGGGGCTGCTGCTGGCACTATGGGGGCGTGTGCGGGCCTGTTGTCATCCGCGCCGACTGCCAGCTGCTGCTGTTGCTGGCATACGGCCACGTCGACGCCGCAACCACCCACCATTGCCCTGGCTCATGGACATTTGGTTGTGGAACTGCTGTAATATGTCCCCACAATGTCTGTCTATGACATCAGTGAAATTACGGATAGCATCCGTGATGTCACGCATACTGTCAGTCATGGCTGTGCGACATGCTCTCAGCTCCCTCAGACCCTGTCTGGTGTACCTTTCCATATGCGACTGTGCCTGCATGACAGCCCGAAACATAGCTGAGGTTGACAGACCTCTTTGGGCACGTCTGCCAGAGGCAGTACACCCATGGATGCTCCCACGAGAACCCATGGGCAACTGTCTGTGTGGTACCATCGCAGGACCCTGCCCATGGCTGCTGTGTGGGGAAGCATGTGCCACAGATACCACATTACCCTGGTCAATGCCCACTGTATCCTGTCCATCACCTAGGGACAATGGTGACAAAGGATATACTGGCAGGATGACTGTGCGCAATGATGGAGTTGACTGCTGTGTACTGTCAATTGGCTGACCAATGGCGGACCCTGACACACATTCCTGTACCATTACACAGATATCATCATTACCAGTACCTGTGGCACCAGATTCAGGTTCCCTGCTGCAGGACACCAGAGCAGCACCTGAACCTGTGGGAGGAAGACAGGAAACACAGTTTCCAGTGTCCACACAATGTTACCAGTGATGCACTTATGCACACATGCACACAAGGACACAGGCACACATGCAGACATGCACACGTGGACACATGCACACAGGCACACATGCACACAGGCACACATGCACACATGCACACAGGCACACAGGCACACATGCACACGTGGACACATGTACACATGCACACATGCACACAGGCACACATGCACACGTGGACACATGCACACATGCACACTTGCACACGTGGACACATGTACACATGCACACATGCACACATGCACTCGTGGACACATGCACACATGCACACATGGACACAGGCACACATGCACACATGCACACATGCACACATGCACACGTGGACACAGGCACACATGCACACATGCACACATGCACACGTGGACACAGGCACACATGCACACATGCACACGTGGACACAGGCACACCTGCACACATGCACACATGCACACGTGGACACAGGCACACCTGCACACATGCACACATGCACACCCCGCAGTATACACACAGAGCACTACTGAGTTACACTACTATTACTAGCACTATCAGGACTATTATAGGTATTGTTAAACACACTCACCAGCATGGATGGCCTGCCTTGCTGTAACCCCGGAGGGACCTGCAGAAATGAGGAGATTAATGTCAGTGGGCACAACTGTGCCATTGATACTGCATATGATACAGTGCAGTAGTACACCAGTTGCCTTTCACACGTCAGCTGCTGATATTGCCAATATCACACATGCACAATTACATACTATGTTGACAGCTACATACCACGGACACACCTTACACATGCATAAACTAACAGTGTACAGAACAGTCAAGTGTACATATGGCATATTACCTGCACGCTCTATGTCGTGCTGCTGTGTGGATCCAGCCTCCATCATGATGCAGGTGTATTGCTGTTGCTGTTCCGGGGCTGGAGCCATAACACTTAGGAGTAGCCCCTCCAGTCTGGTGAGGGGGGGATGTGTGGCCACCCCACCTCCTGTGGCAACCTGTTGCCTGTGGATATCCGACACACGCTGACGGACATTTCTGATTAAATCACTGCAGTGATGTCGTACCTGCTCATATGTCCTATTATGCGTGCCAATGTCATTTACCCTACGGACAAGGTCTTGCCGTAGTGCAGCCCTCTCCTGCTGATTCTGGCTGGTGCGGGAAAACAGTATGTCATACTCCCGCACCAGGCTCTGGTGTATCTCCTCATCTTCCGCTGCAGAGGAGGCGGGATTACACTGATGCGCTATCTCCCTGGAAGAGAACACAAACAGGATATCAGCAGACTATGTCAGCAATATATGGCACACATACTATACATGATACTCAAGTGTAGTGATATACTACTACTCCCATATGTTGCATGTGTGTGTCTCGTGGTGGATACACAAGTACATGGCCAGATATCAGAGCTCAGCCAACACCTGTGCAACAATACCTGCCACATTCCATACAACATAGTAGCATGCCCCATCGGTCAGCACACTGCGATAGGTCCAATGCACAACCTCACTCTGGGGGTTCATACCAAGGTACTGTATGTGGAACGCCATCCACTAGTGTGATGTGGAATCAAGTTACTCGGCCTGGATATACATATCCCACCACCACCACCAGCACAGTAGACTACTTTGATATGTATGTGATTAGACAGTTAATCACTTGTTAGGACTGAGATGGTATCCATGCAGCCCACTGAGCCAGTGGAAGCCACAACCCACACTGCTGACCCCTTTGCGAATGCTTACCATGGACATCCCACAGATTGCATGGAACTTGCACACACATTTCTATCCCAGACCCTATGCACAAAGGTTAGGCATCCTGTCCGGTGGACCCCAGCCAGAGGCAGATTGTATAACAATAGCAGGAGGCTACTGCAGGACAGAGCAGAGTCACATTAAGGGAAGGCATCTGTGGTCAGCACTGGTAATACGCTACGGTCTCTCATAACAACGGCCACGGCCTACTCTGGGAGGGAAATGGCCACAAACACTATAGATAACCACAAGGCCTTCTTCAGTTATGTTACACATATGGACCAAATGCCTCAGATATGCTCTGAGTTAATACACACCTACTTAACATTCACCGAACTCACAGATACTGGCAACATTCTTGCAGACAGGTTCGGTGCACGTATCTCCCCTCCTTCTCCCCCACAAGTTGAAATACTTATCACAGCTGAATGTAACCTCCCTATCATCTCACATGTCCAGGTGAGGGCCGCCCTCAGCAAAGCAGAACACACAGCATCACTGTGACCTGATGGTATCCCTGGATGTGTGCTACGTGCACTCCAAGAGGACATACAACCGCATATAAGACTGATATTTAACCTTGGCCGTACTACAGGATATGTACCTGGACACTGGCATACAGCAACAGTGGTCCCACACCACTAAGGAGGCACCTCTACTGACCCTGGGAACTACCATGTCATAAGCATAACCAGCCTGGTCTGCTAAGCTATGGAATTATTCAGTATGGGACGCATATACAGCGATATTGGGTACCTGCAGACACTTGTTCCCGGACAGTTTGCCTTTGTGATGGGCTGATCCTGCCTTTTGAACCTGGCTGACCTTTCAAAACAGTCACTACAGCCATTGATGAGGGCAACGCACAGACAACTGCTGCCAGGATCATGGCCTAATACTGACTGACATGTAATGTATAGTCATCCCCTTTTGGTGGAACTACGTACACACAACATATCACATGGACATACCTATAGATACAGACCTATGACACATTTGGAGGGTTCACAGTATGCAGACTATTAACCTGCTACTTTACATTACCTGTGTTTATCGCAGCTGGTTGCGTTACCACTACTTCTGCTTCCTGCTGCTGCTGGCACGGCTTGCTACTGTCACTGCTGACAGCTTAGACTCAGTGTGTAGCGTGTGTATTTTTTTTTCTCTCACTCTCTGTCTCTGTCTCTGTCTGTCTCTCTCCCTCTGTCTGCTTCCAGACAGTGCAATGAACGTATTGCATGTGTGGAGTGTTAGTACAGGATGCTTTTGTAGGTATCTGCATAGGTCCATGTGATGGCCTCTGCACCAACTGTAAGCCAGCATTTGCTAATTGCATGCAGCCAGTTGTGTACTGATTGCAGTTCTCACTGTGATTTCAGGACAGTGCTATAAAAGGGTATGTAAGATAGGCGTTGTCCTTTCAGATTGTAAAGGCGGGGACCATGCTGGTATGCTGTGGACACTGTTCTGTGAGTGTAAAGGTTAGTATCTCTCTCATTATTCAGGCTGTGTTGTAGATTCACATTTCTCCATTCCTCTCTCCTGTTACCTGTAGTAAGTGTGTATGCACAATGACACCTACAACTATATATATATATATATATATATATATATATATATATATATATATATATATATATATATATATGTAAATATACATACATTTATAGATGTACATTAACTGACAT
Source organism: Protopterus annectens (assembly GCF_019279795.1). NCBI lineage: Eukaryota > Metazoa > Chordata > Ceratodontiformes > Protopteridae > Protopterus > Protopterus annectens. Next base: position 38,904,481 of record NC_056742.1, on the reverse strand, counting down.
TATTACCTACTAGCTACCAACTAGCATGGCTGTTTCTGTTCACACACTACTATTATGGAAATCCACTAGTTTTGACAGTAATTCTAAATGACATGCTTTGTGTACTACACATCCTATATTCCCTTTACATTCATTCCTACTATTACATGATATATTTATTTTAGCACAATGTTCTTGTATAAGAGTCATGGCTTAGTGGTAGGTCATACAGACTACTGTTTCCAAGGTCCTGGGTTCGGGACTAACAGTGGGATTTTATTTTGCTTTTGAACTGACAACAGGACCTGTCAATCAGAGTGACTAAGGCACTTTTAAGCAGTTGTAACCGGGTTAGCGCTGGTTTGCGCGGAGATCACACAGGCGCACTGGCGTTTAGCTCCCCGCACACACGCGCGCATCCGCTTACAACCGCTTAACAGTGCTTACCCTGGCGCACACCCGCGCTATTTTCTTTGAAAGAAATGAAAATGGGGAGACAGGAAAGTGGTGAAAAAGGGGTCACAAAGAGGGTAAGACAGTAGGGAAACAAGCTTGGGATTTGCAGGAGGGATGTAGGTAAGGCCCATAGCTGCCCATTTCTTCATCAGCAACAACTGTGCATATGTATGTAATTTGGTGTGACATTTGGAACCTTCCACCCCTGAGAAAGGTGTCAGGACTACAATAATACTTGTTGTACAGCCAATTGTAATTGATAGTTTCCATGTCCAGCAGACATGTGTGCGGAATGGGCAGCTATGTATGGGGTGTAATTTTTTTGTGGGTACAGAGTGCCCTTTTTTTTTTTTTTTTTTTTTTTTTTCAGGTGAAAGTGGTATGTCAGGTGAAGGAAGTCGGTATAGCTGGGGAGGTAGGTTGGGTAGGTCAACAGACAAGACAAACAAGACGCATACAGGGGTGGTGTATGACACATGTGGGGGGGTTACACAATTGACGGGGACGGAGGTTTGGATATCCAGAGCCCATGAGCCCACAGATGGCAACAGTGGAACTGATATCCCCACCCATAGGCAGTTGCCACTGTTCCTTCACTGCCCAGGATGGGGCTGTGCTGGGGGCTGTGTAGGCCGGCAACAGGCATGCCCGTAAGTTGTGCCACCTGTGCCTCAAGCTGGCGTAGGGGCCCAAGAACAGAGTCCTGGATCTCCCTACGCACCACAGTCCGGACGCTACGGAGGGTGAGTGGTGGTTCTCCTCCAGCCACACTTGCAGAGGGGGGATGAGCCCCATCCCCTGCAGCGCTTCCACCCGCAGGTGGCACAGGGCCACCGGAGGAGGGTCCAGACTGGGCATTAGTGCCAGGTGCACTCGCCAGCTGAGGTGGGAGAGGTGGGTCCGCTGGAACCCGCCTTCCCTGTCGTCCTATGTTTTGCATTATGTCATGACAATTTGGGTTAGTGACATATAATACCATTCACAATTAGTTGTAATAGCATGCATTAGTATTCCCATTAACCAAACACCCAGATATTCACACCATTGAACAGCGAGCATAACACATGCATAATTTGAACAGCAATACACAGTCCAACAACATGCAGGGTTGATTGATGGCAACAGGCCATCAGGTTTGGATGTATGAACAGGGCAGATGCATCAACGGGCATGCAAATATTTATGACCCAACAGGACAAATGTCCAGGGGTGTTAATTGTGATTGCACATACCATTTTCACGTGGAATGGGTTATATGTGGTTATAGGGTGGGGTGAAGAAAATAATATTAACACCTTGAATACCAATACATATGCTGTACATTTCTAATAGCTGCACATATATACACACTACTGTTCTAACTACAGTTTCCTATATGATAACTACTTCAACTTGGTGATAGGACTGTTACTGCTACATCAATATACATTTTATTGTTCTTCATACACATTCACATCTAGCTTTGTTCAGCTACATCATCCTGCTACATTTGCTTTATATAGCTATAGACAACTGTGGATGTTTGGTATATCAGACAATCATACTATCTGCATATTGCAGACTGAGAGCAACTTATCCAGATTTTGGGATACACATTCCAGCTGCAGCAACACTTTGAACAGATTTCGCAGTTTGGTTTTGCTTCTCACATGCATTTCATTCTGTACTGACTGCAGTATACTTTATTCAGGGGTTATTACTACTTTATTTCTGGATTCGTGACACTTTCTCACACTCTCTCACTTGTTTTCATTTTACTATTCAGGATGGTACTTACTTCTAGGCTTTATTGACATGTTTTACCTGTAGTTATTACAATCCTTTCCAGCAGTCTCACTTCTGTCATGTTTCAGTATTTCAACAGGGGTATATTTCACACATGTGATTTGCTCATCTTCTGCAGCTGTACTTTTCAGCCTGCTGCAGGTTGTGTACTATTATATTACAGGTGGGGCATCTTTATTTCAGACTTTATTTCAGACATTTTCATTTTTCTGTTTGGATTACAGACTACAACACACTTTTGTAATCAAGCAATACTTGCAAACACTCTTACACTTGTTACTTGCACATTCTATTACTTAGTGACTACACTGCACTATTTTGCTAACTGTCATACTTTTATATTTCTTTACAGTTACTGGGAGAGGATTACTGACCTGCCTGGTGGCGTAACCGCACCAGCCTATCGCCATAGGCTCTGCGGTTCGCAGAACTGACACCTGCAGCTGTAATATAAATGAAGTAATATTGGAATACACATCTCCATAATATCAGCTAGTTTAATTTCTTACATACATAATTACATGTAACTTACTCAGTAGTGGGGCATTGGGCATTTGCTGGGCCTCCTGGATCCAAAGGTTCAATTGGTCCTGCTTGTGTCTCTTCAGGTCCGCATGGTGGTGACGAACCTGCTCACCAGTCCTTGGAATCCCTGTGGCACTGGTGAGATCATGAGCCAACCGGTCCCACGCCTCAGCCCTATATGCTCCCCACAGGACCTGGCCCTGCATGAGTTGGGCCTCATGATTGTGGACTAGGAGCCAGACCATGTATCTGGACTCCTCAACACCCCACCTCTGTGATCGAAAGCAACTACCCTCACCTACTGCTGTCATTCTGGCTGCAAGTCAGTTCTACAATCATTTATGCTGTGTATTCCCGCCTATGGGGCTTATATAGGCCGTTTTTCTCGCACATATCTGTGATTGGCCATTTTGGAATTGTATCAACTTCACAAAACCTGCTTTGTCATGCTCCACTTTGTATTCATTCCTATATATTTGCTATTACTGCATTTATAGGTACTGCTGTCATGGCTTAGTGGTTCAGTACCTTGACTATGGTCTATAGTATCCTGGGTTCGAGCCTGGCCACTGCTTTTTATTTTTTATGACTGTCTAGACAAGCTGAGGGGTGTGTCTGTGTAAAGGCAGTTTTGATACGGCTTGCTCAACGTTGCCCGTTGGTTAGCTTGTTGGCACGGTGCGCAGCTCTGCGCAAACGGGGTACGCTGGTTTACGCCTCATTTGGCTATCAGCACGCATATTACGCTCAGCTCAGCTAGGGGCACACAGTTTCAGCGTGTTAAACCACTGCTCACCTACGGGCACTCATTTTGCACCTGTTAAACCATTGCTCACCTACGGGCACTCATTTTGCACCTGTTAAACCACTGCTCACCTACGGGCAGATGCACTCACCTTATTAAACTGTAGCTCAGCTATAGGCACATCTGGCATCTTTTATTATTTTGTTGTCTCACATTTCTTCAAAATAAATGGACTATTTCATTACATTTTACATAAACTATGATTTTATATGTGTACATGTTTGTCAGGGACTTGTTTCGTGCTTATTTTACTAGAAATAAAAATTGGTGCTGTGGGGGCTCGAACCATGAATGCATGCTCTTCAGCCGACATCTCTACTGCTACGCTATTGCTTCTTGGCTTACTTTGCATATTTAGTTCTTATATCCTTTTCCACTGACTGCTAACTGTGGCTAAGCTATGGGCACGCCCGCCAAACGAGCGCACTCACGGGCAAACATCTTTACGATTGAAAAAAAATATATAACATGTTCATTTATATATTTTATGTTCATAGTCTGTGGGGGCATGTGTTGTGTTGTGTTTATTCTCATTTCCATGGCCTCTGTCGTGGGTGTTTACTTTGGGCAATTTTACTCTTCTGGGGGCGTGTCTGCTTGCAGGGCTCGGCCTACGGACACATCCCCTACTGTCTTCCCCGGACCGTGTTAGCCTTAGGTGTGATTCAGCATGCTCTCATGAATATGCAGAGCATGCTGACATCACTCCGTTTAACTGCAGCCTCCGTGTAAGAGTTATAACTCTTACACGGAGGCTTTGTGAATCCTGCCCAATTACTTTGATTTAAAGCTTTCATTGGACTGTTCACTAACTGACCCATAATTAACTACAGGAAAATGCAACTTCAGATAGGGGGAAATTAAAGAAATTATTGATTCATACTCGCTAGACTAACCAGAAATGAAGAAATAAGCTTGGACCCTTGGTGAAACCCAGGATTAATTTCCAGTTATTGAAACATGCTGCCTCAAGCTGGCATGTGCTTGTATTTTTTTACTCATTCCTCTTCAAACTTAATTTATATATACTTGCAAGCTAGCCATTTCTAGGTACTCTGCTACTGGTGTGCCCCCAGATACAGTGAGAAAGATGCAACATCGTCTACAAGTGATTACTGTTTCTGCGAACTGTAACAATCTCAGAGTGAGAATAACAAAGCAAAGACATGCGGAAGACCTGCGCTCCTACCTAAATGCTTTTTGGTCATACTTATCTTTATATGTTTTTATGCACCACCTGGCAGCCTTTCTGTAATCAACTGGTCCATTCCTTCTTGAGGGAAGACAGTCATGGGAGGCCATCCACCATACAGCCATCAGGGGCTTTCTAATTTAAGAGCTAAATCCCTTGCATGCAGTAGTTAATAAGCATGCTTACAGATGCAAGTGTCTACTAATGTCCTACCCTGTGGGATTGTATGCTGAATACCCTTTTCAACACTAGTTGCTAGAATTTAAGGTGAGTTAGACTGCACCTCTCACTACAGGATGGGTGAGATGACAGAGGCCACTCACTCACATCCTCCCTCATTGACTCCTCCAGCATCTGAGCCACTGATCAGTGTTGGTAATCAGGATCCTAGTCAGGGTTTCATCTCAGTTTATGCCAAGCAACTCTTTTGTCACACTTGTTTGCAAATTGTGCAGGTCAAGTAAACAGTATACAAAAATGTGTGTACTTGAGCAATCATGTCTTAGCTCCTGTAGCTACTTGTGTGATGGAAGGATGGGTGAAGTGAGTTAATACAGCACTCCCATAGGCTCACAGGTTCATAGGTAAGTACTAGGCTAGGTGTCCTTGTGAGACATTTTAGGCATAGCCAATTTCCCTTTTAGAGGGGGAGAATCAAACCTTGTGCCTTGGGTCTTTGAGGTAAACCACTTTAACCATTATAACAACCCCACCCCATACAAATAAAATGCTTCTAGTTAGATCAGTGAAACTGAACAAACACATCAGACATGCTGGTGTATCTTGTAACACAAGAGTAAAGGGCACTGAACTCATTGGGCACATGGCATCACTGCTGCAATGATTAAGCATAATTTTGCTACAGCAGAGTAATTAAGGACCAAGTATACCACAGAAAGATATCTCTTGATGTGTGAAAGGCCTTTCAAGGCTGATGACTACAGTTTTTCTTGGTAAAACAAATGCAGCGAGGGTATTAAGGGAAGCTTATGCCTAAAACAAGATGCTGTTTGTAATGAAAATAATTCAACAGTCTATGGTGCATTTAGCATATACAGATCATGCGGCTTATTGCAGGAGAAGCTGTAATTTCATCACTACTACTGTCTACAGACTTATGGAGTAAACTCAACGCTAGCTTGTCATAGAGGCTGTAGGAAACACAGTCAAAACAAATTCCCTAAACAACTTCAGGATTCCTGCTACAGTCTGATATCATGGCCCCTGTGGTACTGCTACCTGGCAACAGATGACAGCAGGATTTACACTGCATGAACACATGGGTGATAGTACAGCTAGAGTCCAGCAATATTAGGGACCTGCACCATACTACAGAATGGACCAGAATAGCTTATGCTGCATAAATTATAGCAATCTTTATAAACTGAAGTGAAGTTAGTGCATGAATGTTATGCATTCTATCTAAACATGAAATCTTTATCACAACAATGTACTAGGATTGTAAAGGCAATGGACTTTCTTTCACCATTTTTGTATTTGAGGTAGATAAACTGCAATGGTCCACATGCCACCAGCATATGCTAGATTTCAGCAAGGCTGCATTGATGTTCAAATTCAGCATTATCAAAAACAGAGTACTAATATCCCTGGACTAGCTATTGCAAATAATACAAATGATGGTAGAGGGGGACATAGACATGGCTCAGTCTATGCCACGCATACATACTGTGATGAGGAACATAGCCCAATCATGCTACAGATGTTGACATTCAGAAATACAGCAGCAGGTTAAACTACAGGATGTAACACCAGAGTACTTCTTATTAAAGAGTGGCCACTTTCTAATGTGTTGCAAAGATACCACAAGTAAAGGCTGTACTCTTCTAGTGCTATCAGGTGCCACAAGCATGATATACCCCTCCCCTTCATATCTAATACTTGGGGATGCAAGATTACTGACATGGTTAAGCACCTGTAAACTGCGATACACACTCTACAACTAGATCAATGTACAAAGCAGCTGCAGATCATACCCCAATGCAGAACATCCCCCACTTATTCTACCAGACGGTGCAAAAATAAAAGGGGAGGAGCCATAGCATAATTTGAAAGCTAGTCTTGGGTACCTTAGAGCAAGATAATGAACAGCCTCTCAATCATAGCTCTCAACCTCTTAGCATTAAAAAATCTGGACAAAGCCAAAAATAATGGAAAGACAAAGCCCCAAAAATAGGGACAAATTTTAAATATTGCTCTTAGAAAGCTGCTAGAATAAAAGTTCTTGTGTCACCATGCATTTTATGAAGGATATGAAGTATGAAACTCAAATGCTTTTTATTATTTATGAACTCAGTCCTTACTGATTTGCCAGAAAAATCCAGAAAACCACAAATTTTATGAAGAACATATTACAAATATGAGGCAAAAACCTGGTCATTCTGCGAACATCTAGGCCTTATATGTATCTGGGCATGGGTATGTTCATGGACTCTGAAAGGGCAGACATTCAGGTGGCCCAAAACACATTTTTTCCATGGCTACTTAAGGCTGTCGCTTTGACATTGGCTAAATATCTGTAAGCAAATACAAAAGTAACATTTTACCACTCCTTATAGCACAAACCTTTTATTGGTGACACATATGATTATACTATGGTTCCTGGCATTCCTCCCCCTGATGAAGTGATGCTGGACTTTGATGAAGTAAGTGCACTCATGCCAAGTGATGCTAAAGTGGTTGTTACATTCTTAGAATGTAACTACATGAAGGATTGCCCATGACAGCCTGGGGAATGCCTACAAAAAGATAGCTACATGGCACCCTTGTTTCCCAACAAGAAAAAGAATGCCCCCAAACTCATGAACATCAGTGCTCTATGGAAAGAGAACTGATTTAAGGGACAGCAATGCCATATCTGAGTACTTCATGACTTTACTACATCTTCAGTGTAACAGCTACTTGTCCTCTTGCAAGGAGAAGTGAATTCCACCAGTGAGTGTAGAGGGGTTCTTCTCCATGGAAATGGACTTACATCAAAGCGGGTGAGAACATCTGAGAGGGCATCATCTGCAGCAAATTCTTTTTAGCTACAATGGTTATGCCTCCCATCTCGATTCCTTTTTTGGGACTGTGCACCACTATGCTCTATAAAACTTACCATAGCTCATACCCCACTATGATTTCTTGCTAACATTTACAGTCTGCTGCCCAGTGACCATATGCCACCTGTAATTAACATACATGTGGTGATGCAATGTAGTCTGTGTTATGCTACCTCTGCATTGGCAGTAGACACTAACATGCCCCATTGCAGTATTGTATACTGCATCTTTGATAGCAGTAAATATGTTTTTTTTTTTTTTTTTTGGTGTGTATATAGCTACACAGCACTTGCCCAGTGCCCACTTCACTGTCAGGAGTTGTCACTGATGTGAATTTACCACCTAGGCTTTTTGTTGGTCAGTGATAACCGCAGTGATAACCACACTCCACAATACCATCAGACATCATACAAAATGAAAACTATTGCTGTTTCATCAGTGAAATATGAAAAACTATGTGCCAGTGAGGAAAAATAAGGTTATGAAAAAGATAACCAGATAACAGTAACCCAGGTTGGCAAAAGGTAACCACGTAGTTCTGTATAATAACAGATGTTGTAATTTGGCATATCAGTGCACTAATCCATTTCTTTAAGTACACATCTGTCATTGTCAGAAATTATTAAATAAGGCTGCTTTATTTTTTTTTAAAACTTGATCCTTAATTGCAGATTTGAATGTCAATCATTTCTAGTTTTGCAAATATCTGACACGTATAAAAATGTATCTGATTTTGTAACTAAATTGAGTTAGACCTATTAAATGTTTAACATCAGTATAAAATAATTTTCCATATAATTTTTTTTAAGTATTCTAGTCAAGCAAAGACTATTTGTCATTTTCTCTCTTCACATAAAATGTGCCTTTTTATGATGAAACAAGGTGCAGACGAAGCAGTAGGAAGACAAACTCTATAGATGTTCTTTTTAATAGCATTCACTTTAATAGAAAAAGGGTAAAAAGAAGGAGAATATAATAGGATGCTATTTTGTATAGCATCTTTCATGCAAACAGTATTTGAAAGTGTATTATAGGCAATTTAGTTCTTGGTGATGCAGACACTGCAAGCACTCAGACAAAGGTAGAACACACTGTGCTGTAAAAATATTCTGGAAAATGACACAAATTTGCATAACTTGTACTATTCTGGTGTAGAATGCTTCCTTGAGAAGTAAAATATGGTAATGCCCTACTGTTCAAAACCTATTATGGACCATTAACTTGTGCTTGCATGGCCTTCAGAGATAAATGAATGGAACCTAGCTTCATTGCAGAAGCCAGCAAATATAAAGTGCATGTGTGAACATTCATTTGGTTTTGCTCTATTCATATTTCCTCCCTCTGTTGATTTGACAACATATGAGATGGAATCTGAAAGCTGCAGGAAATAAGTAACTGTAATTGTAACCTGCACAGGTTGTCTCAAAAGAAAATGTTGGGGGCGGGGTGAATCTATGCGCAATACAGCTATGGCAGGGAGATCAATGTTATTTGTTTTTCATATATAGATGCTGAAGAAAACATGTCAGCTGCTTCAATAAACCAAAGACTGAAATGGAAAATCCACTTTGCATCAATATAAGATGTTTGGGAAAAAGTGTGAATGCACACTTGGCTTTGCCACCATTGAGCCAAAACATTTACTTTCTTTTTCCACTCTTAGTAAACAGGGCAAGATACAGGTCCAAAAAATGAAGGTAACGAAGAATAAAACTGAAAAAAAAATACAGTGTAAAACAAAATAAATATTCATCCTGTGTGTTCAGCAAACAGATCTGTAAACGGAATGAAGCAATAAATGTCAGGTAGGCTTTGCTATATATAATATTAGTCTTCCAGTTTTGGAATTAATACATAGAGCATTAAAATTTCTTTAAATTAATCTACAGTGCTTGAAACAAAAATAGTAAAATAAGAAAGACTCTTTTCTTGGTACTTTTAATACAGCAAAAATATTCTGTCCATTCTATAGAGCATAATCTGAATTCTGAGAGGCTGAATTCTGCATTAGTTTAGATATTTATAAATTACCAATGACTTATAATGTTAAATGTTTATTTATTTTCTTTAAAATAGACACTTTTACGAACTTTTCTATAAGACAGCCATACCCAACAGAACTAAAACCTGCTCCTCAAGGAAGCACAAACATATCTGGTGGACATCCTCTATCAACAGGCTTTACAACAAAAGGAAGAAACTGTTGTCCAAGGGTAAAAAGGCACAAATTCCAAATTGGAAAAACTCCCTCCTCAGCCTCAACAAGCAAATTAGATCACTAGTGAAAATCTCCAAAGCCAGTTATGAATTAAAACTAGCCGCTGAAACAAAGGGAAACCACAAAGCCTTCTTCAGTTATGTCAGGAACCTTCATGGCAAAGCCCAGGTTTGTTCTAAATTAGAATCTAAATGAGAATAATGCCATCAAATATCCAAGCTTCTGGTAAAAACTATTGTTCTAAATTAGTACTTAATGGTACCACTTACACTGATCCTGTTGACTTAGCCACCCTGCTATCAGATAGGTTCAACGCAAACTTCATCCCCTACCCCCCCAAAGGCCAATTCAGCATCACCAATACTTGTCCTGCTCCTCACATCTCCATAGATAAAGTGTTAAAGGTCCTATCCAAAGCAAAGAACACTGCTTCCATGGAATTTGATAGTATCCCAGGCTGTATTCTGCACCATCTCAAGCAAGAACTGGCTTTGCCATTGAGCACCCAATTCAACCACAGCCTAAGTACAGGCTTCATTCCAGCAGAGTGGAGAACTGCCATTGTCATCCCCTTGCACAAAGGTGGTGCCACTACTGACCCTAGAATCTATTGCCCCATTAGTTTGACAAGTCTGATCTGTAAAGCCATAGAGCATATTATTATGAATCTCATAAACAAGGACATAGGCAATCTCCAAGCACTTGACCCCACCCAGTTCGGATTTGTCAAGGCAGATCTTGCCTGTTGAACCTGTTTGACTTCTTTGAGACAGTTACCAAGGCCCTGGATCTAGGGAAGTCAGTACATACAGCTTACCTTAACTTGGCCAAGGCCTTTGACACAATCTCCCACTCGAGCATCATCGAAAAGCTAACACAACTTGGTGCAAATCTTTATCTCATCAGGTGGGTGGCCAACTGGCTCACCAATAGGACTCACAGGGTCAAAATAGGTCGTCCACGTCTGACAGCAGACCCCTCACTAGTGGTGTTCTCCAGGGATCTGTCCTGGGACTCCTACTGTTTGGCATCTACTTCCCAGAGGTCCAGGCAAAGACAAAAGGCCTGTGGCTAACCAAGTTTGTGGATGACTGTAAGTTGGATGCAGCCATTGACTCCCCAGATGATGTTAACAAATTGTAAAAATAAAATAAAATAAATCCATTATCTTTAATTTAGTTTCCAATGAATATCATGGTTAACAAACTGCAAGAGGGTCTCACAGCAACAAATGACTGGTGCTAAAGTCATGGCCTTAAGTTAAATGCAACAAATGTCTTATCATACCATTCGGCAAACCCCCCCCCCCCTACTGATTATCACATCATCGGCAACTTCCTAATCACACAACCTGTGGTGAAAGACCTGGGTACTCAGGTTGACAACAATCTCACATTTGACCATTATGTAGTGGCAATGGTCAAAAAAGCCTTTTACTTGGTTTATCTCATAAGTAAAGGGACTGCATCCGGAAAAAAGGAGATTATTACCTCTCTGTACTCCTCCCTCATTAGACCAGTAATTGAGTATAACACCCCATTTGGTATGTACATCTTCAATCACCTGCACCAACTGGAAAGGCCACAGAAATACCTCACAAGAAGAATCTATGGCCTCCAACACCTGTCTTATGCAGACACGCTGAAATCACTATCACTCTACTCGGTATTGTACAGATTGCTCAGAGGTGATCTGTGTCTCGCCTACAAGCCACTATTGGACTTTGCCCTATCAGAGATGCTCCATATCTTTAAGTCTAACTCCTCACACATTACCTGCTTGAAAAGCCAAAATCTAATATGTGACATCAACAAAACCTGCTGGAGAGACAGGTTTGTCTCCCAGATACTGACCCGTCTCTGGAATAGACTTATCCCACGTCAAACAGAATACCTCGCTGACCCTCTTCAAGTGCAACCTTGATGAGTGGATGAGAAACCACAAATTTGTTCCATGGGTTCCACCTGTGTCCCTCACTGACATGGGTGACAGGTGCTGACTGAGGTTTCATTTTTGGGGATAAACTCTTGGGTAGGCTTGTAAGGGCCCCAGAGCCATTAGCCTAGTAACCTCCTATGATCCTTTTGCAGCAGTTTATAGAATGAGTGCATACAATATTTCCATTGCCTAATGTATTATCTACGCCAGTGGTCACTAGAGCAGTAGCATATATGTCAGGTGGCATCTTGCTGAGATGTACAAACAAACAATAATGAATGCAAGAAACAGTAAAGATTAAATGATATTTAACAAATTGTAAAAATAAAAAAAAAATAAATCCATTATCTTTAATTTAGTTTCCAATGAATATCATGTTTATCAAACAAGATGAATGGTTTACAGTGCATCCCTTTTTTAAATACTGAAATATTAATAATAGTAGTATTAATATTTAAATTTTGATGATCTCAGGAAAATAAAGTACAAAAAGATAGGACTTTATAGCTCAGCTGGTTGCCAGCTGCATGCTAATTGAAAAAAAAAACTTTGTTATGAGTAACAATAATTATAAAAGAAACTTGAGAATCATATTCAAAATACTGCATAAGCCTTCTTACTTTTCACTTTGTGCTTAGCATGCCACTAGGAGAAGTCAGTTTACCATACCACAATCATCTACACTGTAGTAAGGTATATCATTTATACGTAGCAAAATGTTCATTGTAAAAAAAACAATGTCTGACTAGCCAGGTTGCAGCAAGCCACCATTTGTCTGAGGCAATTATGCTTGGATGTAGGTGTAAAAGTGGAGGGTGGTGGTCAGGTAGGCTCGTGATAGGTCAGAAGGGTGAGGGAGGGGCAAGCTAGCTGATTGAAAGGGCCAGGAACAAAGCAACTCAGTCTTTTTGATTCTTACCTAGGCAGCTTTCAAGTGTTTGAACAACATGTTTGGTCTTGTTAAATGAAGTAAGGGCCTTTTTGTTTCTTTTTCCAGCTCAGGCATCAGTTTTGCATGTTCCTTTCTGTTAGTGTTGTTATACTAGTTGATACATAAATTTTTTTGCATCAGAAAGTTAGAATTTAGTATTTTATTTATTAAAAAAAAAGATAAATACACTTGATTGTTACTTTAGTTTTAGGTGTTTAACTTCAGTTACATTTTGAGAGGCTTATGGGCAGAAATGGCAGGCAGCCCTGAGACTTCATGTTGGCAAGGGGAAAACTATAAAAAATTAGCAAAGAAATATATTGGAAATATGAATAATTAATAAATAAAATTATAAGTTAAGTAAAACAAATTTAGTAATTCAGTTTAGGCTTGGTTTCATTGTGAAGGGATTACAAAGGACTTAGGTAAAGACTACTAGGCCGGACTTGAAGCCTGGGGATTTTAGTGGTAGGACTAAGCTATAAGAAGCTGGAGGATTAGTACCCCAGTACACCAGATTAAAATCATTCATTCCTACAGTCTAGATACATTTAAAAAAATGTTAAGGTCTGGTGCAGGTATAAGCATACAACAGCTTGAGTGAGTAGGCCTGGTGTGGGGAGAGTGAACACTCAGCTGGGCTAATAGGTTGTGGTGGTTGAGCATTCAAGACTGGTGTGAGATTTTCCCTCCCCAGTGTCCATCAGACTGTGCTGGATTTTTCTAACCATTATAGATATTAATAATATTTAATTATAGTATAATAAAAAATGTTGCTTTTGTAGGAATCAAGCTAAATTGGCAAGTATAGTCTAAGCTGAGTGAAAGCTAGTCAATAAACAAAATTCTTTTTCTGTTTTTTTTTTTTACTGTTAGATGAAGCAGCATAATCATAGTGCAAGTGCAGACTATGTTACACCTGAAAGGAAAGAATCAGTGTGAATAGTTGTACTGGCAGACAGTGTGGTCAGGATAACTACAAGTTTTTTGGCAGTTAAGACCCAACTTGCAAGAAGAAAAATCCATGGTATCCCTCAAAGTCTCATATGCAAAATATACTGAATCAAATACAAACCAAGCAGAAACATTGCAGTGTGGTGGGTGTGAAGTTCACTCCTTGAAATATGTTATGCGCCTAGTTCACTAATAAAATTCAACTTTAAAATACGTACTACAAAATAAAATAGTAGGCAGTCCACGGTTGAGTTAAAAATTGAATATCCTTTACTGAAACACACAGCCAGGTGATACTATAGCAATAACCCATGCCTGAGTGTGGGTAATGCGGGATTTAACCACGGTTGGCGTGGTTTGGTCCCGAGGGCGAAGCCCGAGGGACCAAACAAAGACAACCATGGTTAAATCCCACATTACCCACACCCAGAAGTGGGTTATTGCTATTATACTATGACATTATTTAAGAAAAGAAACAATACTTTTCTTAAATAATGGCATTGTATAATGCCTCTTTGCTGCCCTTCTGCAGCTGTCTGGCATCCGCGGCAGTTCTGATGTACTGCGCATGCCTACACAGTACATCAGAGCTGTGGCTAAAAGCAACGGAGAAAGCAAGGTATCCGTTGCTTTTTTACTGTTTCGCTATGTTAAATGGTTTTAACATAGCGAGACAGCTTTAAAATAAGCAACGGAGATGTCCGTTGCTTATTTTAAAGCTGTCTCGCTATGTTAAACCCATTTAACACAGCGAAAGTAGCAACGGAGATCTTGCTTTCTCCGTGCTTTTAACCTGTCTCGCTATGTTAAATGTGTTTAACATAGCGAGACAGCTTTAAAATAAGCAACGGAAATCTCCGTTGCTTATTTTAAAGCTGTCTCGCTATGTTAAACCCATTTAACATAGCGAATTTAAAAAAAAGCAACGGAGAAAGCAAGATCTCCGTTGCTTTTTAAACACTGTGTCGCTATGTTAAAGGAGTTTAACATAGCGAGACAACTTTAAAAAAAGCAACGGAGATCTCCGTTGCTTTTTTTAAACCTGTGTCGCTATGTTAAACTCTTTTAACATAGCGAGACAGTGTTTTAAAAAAAGACTTATACTAATGGAAAAAGTCCGGGCGACCGGACCTTTTTCCATTAGTATAAGTCGATTTACAATGTGCACGCTGGCCAATCAGCGTGCACGTTTTGGAATATTAATAGGGGGTCATGGTATAATAGTTGAGTATAATGGAAAGCATTAAAGACATTCATTCATTTATATATAATCAGGTTATTTGGACAAAGGAGTGGTTACAAAGGGTGGCTCAGTTAATAACAATTAAAGCATTAAACTCTTTCCTTTAACCAAGTCCCCCTTCCCACTTAACACCATAGTGTAAACTGAGACAAGATACAACTGTCTTTAGATTTGTTGTCCATAGGTTTTCTTTAAAATCCTCCTATAAGGACTGTTAAGTGCTAGTGAATTTGTACTTTTTAACTATGCTGTATTTCTAACATTTTCACTATTTATTTCTAACATTTTCACTGTATGTCCACTTTAGGAATTATAAGTATGGTTTTCAGCCTTCTTAGGTGTTCACTTGTAGATTTATACACATGTTAATTTATATTATGATATTTTTTACACACAAACCCGATGAAGTATTTATTTGGTACAAAAGCAATCTTTGTTAAAAGTGTTTCAGTTTATAAGTTACTAATATTTATTCTGATAGATGTTTAGTGGTAGATCTTTTTGTTAGTTAGTTAGTCATTTTGTTAATGAGTTGGTTTCTTAATAAAATTTGGATTAGGTAGTTGGCCTTCATAAGCTGTTCTTATATTATATATTTTAATTTGTTTCTAGTTTTTAAGTTTCAGTTCTAAGGTAGCACAGTTTCAGTTTACACTATGGTGTTAAAAGGGAAGGAGGACTTGATTAAAGGAATGAGTTTAATGCTTTTATTGCTGTTAACAGAACCACCCTCTGTAACTACGCCCTTGCTCCAAATAACCTGATTATATATAAATTAATGAATGTATTTAATGTTTTTTATTATACTCAACTAGGATCACTTGTTTGTGTGTTTCAATAAAGGATATTCCAGTTTTAATTCAACTGTGGACTACCTACTATTTTATTATTTTGTAGTACGTATGTTAAAGTTCGGATTTTATTAGTGAACTAGGTGCATAACATATTTCAAGGAGTGAACTTTTACACCCTCCACACTGCAAAGTTACTGCTTGGATTAATACCTAGCCTGAGAACAGTATGCATTTTGACCCACATGCAGGACTGAGCACAGGCATTCAGGTTTTAGGAGGAAGCAGCAGAAGGAAAGATGATGTAGGCAACAAAGGGGATGAAAATTACTTGAAACATAAGAATAAGAATAAGCATGGAAAGAAATGTAAGAGGGCAGACAAGGAGGAAGGTAAGCTGGAGATAAATAATGATCAGATCATAGGATCAAAGGAGTTTACTAAGCTATACGTCTGGAGGTCATTTCAAGCCTAGCCGATTCATCCCAATGTAATACCATAGATATGCTAGTCAATACCTAGGATTGCATTTAGATCTTCTTGCAATGGTTGCAGAGTCAAAGATTTCGTAAGGAAGAGGACGTAACAGAAAATGAGTGTCAAGTTATTAACTGTTGGTATGTAAGTCAGGCACGCTTGTAGAAGTAATCATATTGGGCCTGAGGAAGAAGAGGTATCAATTGGTCTTGGCCCTACTGGTTCAGCAGTGGGTCCAGGAACAAGTAAAATGTTATCACAGTCAATGAAGCAAATTTTGAACCAGATTGTGTCACTGTTAAGGTAGCTCAAAGGGAGCATAGAAGGTCAAAAGACTGAGCCACAAGGTGAAGGGACAATTGCAAGATAAAGGGGAGACAGAGGTACCATGGAGCAGTTACATTAGATTTACCTCTTGGCTTTTACTTGAGTGAGAAAGTCAAGCAGCAAATTGCAAAAGGGGATTATGTCTATATATTTTCTCTCTTGAATAGAGATGAAGACGATAAGTAGAAGAAGATGGACAATAAGACTTTCTATCCAGTAGACAAAAGGAGGGAGGTGATGATAAGATGGACACTGGAAAACTGGGTGATTAGATACACAATATATGGTAAAATTTTGGGAGAGAGGAGTTCATACAAGGCAAAAGGCATGCAGATACATTTCAATAGGGTAACCAATATATGCTTTGCACAAGGTGGTTAAAATGGTTATGCCATAATGAGGATTATCAGAGGAAGAGACAGGCATACCCTGAAAGACCATGGTCCTGGATGGACCTGAGTTTGCTATGTCGACTGGAAGCTACTGGGGCTCTGTAACGAGGGTTTCTGGTCAGCCAGCTTGGGACTGGTTTTAATAGACATGGGCTAGATGAGCATACAGGGATGATAGAAAATCAGCCTTTTAGAATGGAAGGGGGAGATGGGAGGTGATTTCAGTACAACTTTGGTTGGTGTTGGAACCCACTACAGTGCAAATTTTGACACTGATCAATGGCGTGTAGGAAGCTGAATCACACAGCTAAGGCATATTTTCATTTCTCAGGCTCTCAGAGCAGAAAATCCCAGGCATTCTTTGGATACTAGTAAAAGTGGGCATTTTAATTGAGTGGCTGAAGGCTTATCAAGACAGGGAGGCAGCTGCCTTGTTAGAAGAGGAGTTTACAACAGGATTTAGAATTCTGTCAAAAGGCAAGTTAAGGAGGGATCATTAAGAATTTGAAATCAATAAGGGACCATCCAGGGATAGTCAAGACCAAATTAAACAAGGAACTAGAGCCGGACAAATTGGTAGGATCTTTTTTTCACCCACCCACCCAGAAGGGCATTTAGGGTTTCATCAATAGGCACAGTCCCAAAAAAGATGCCAGGTAAATTTCAGCTCATTCCTCACTTGTAATACCTGGAGGAAGAGTCTGTGAGTGACTACATCAATGGTGAAGGGGCTTTGGTGCATTATTCATCATTTGACCCAGCCAAGCCACATGCCACAATACCTCACTCAGGCATTGTTGATAAACGCAAGAGTTTTTAATAAACCGTTATTTCATCCAGTTGATAGCCAGCTGACTTACAGACAGGACCCAGGAAGTTAGAAAAGTACAGAAAAAAGGAAGACGGGAAATAAAGTCTGTCTTTAGGCTGTTAACCCATTGTTCCCAGAGACCAAGGGTGCTTGGGTTATTTTTAGAGGGACAGTATTATATGGATGAATATATGCCGATGGGCTTTTTGATTGTATGTGCCACATTTGGAAAGTTTAGTACCATCTTGCATTGGATGGTGGCTCAGAGGGTTGAGGTTGGCAATATTGTCCATTATTTTAATGATTTCTTTTTTGGGGGGACAAAATATACTGGCAAATGCATTCACTGGCACCTCACCTGTGTTACACCTGTTTTACAGAGTGAACTGGTACCTCACCTGTGTGCTCTGTTCATTCACAGCCTCAATTCAGGCTTTGTCCCTAGCGAATGGCAGACTGCTACAGTCATTCCTCTCCACAACATAGGAGCGACTACAGACCCTGGGAACTATCACCCCATTAGCCTGACAAGTCTGATATGTAAAGCTATGGAACGCATCATCATGGACCTAATAAACAAAGATATAGGAAACCTCCAATCTCTGGATCCCACACAGTTTGGTTTTGTGATGGGTAGATCATGCCTGCTCAACCTGGTCGACTTCTTTGAGTCAGTCACCAGAGCTGTGGATGTAGGCAAGGTGGTTCATACAGCTTACCTTGATATGGCCAAGGACTTTGATACTATTCCCCACTCAGGAATCATAGAAAAAGTCACTAAGCTAGGCATCAACCCCTATATCACTAGGTGGGTTGCAAACTGGCTCACAGATAGAACCCACAGTGTGAAAGTAGCTGATCCTAAGTAAGGCTATTGACCAGTCACGAGTGGAGTCCCACAGGGTTTGGTCCTGGGTCCTCTCCTGTTTGGTATCTACTTCTCTGAAGTCCAGGCTAACATGAAGGGACTCTGGTTGACAAAGTCCACAGACGATTTCAAGTTGGGAGCCATAATTAACTCCCCGAGTGATGTTGACATCCTACAGAAAGGCCTCACTAAGACCAGTGACTGGTGTCAGAACCATGGCCTTAAGCTCAATGCCAAAAAAATGTGTTGTCATCCTCTTTGGAAAAAACCCAGTTCCCATGAATTACCACATTGATGGTAGTCCACTGAACACAGAAGGTGTCATAAGAGATCTGGGAACACAGGTTGACAGCAACCTCTCTTTTGACCACCACATTGCCACTGTGATCAGAAAGTCCTTCTATGTGGCACATCTCATCACTAAGAGTTTTGCATCCAGGAAGAAAGAGGACATTGTCTCCCTCTACTCTTCCCTCATTAGGCCAATCTTTGAGTACAATGCCCCATTTGGCATGTACCTCACTAGACACCTACAACAACTGGAGAGGCTGCAAAAGTACTTCACAAAGAGGATCTTAGGCCTTAAACACTTGCCCTATATGGACAGACTCAAAAAACTCCAACTATTATATTTCTCATATCGCCTACTTAGAGGCGATCTTTGTTTGACTTACAAAGCCATGTCTGACCCAGCTCTGTTAGAAATGCTACATCTAAATAAATCCCAATCCCTCAACACTGCACACTCCAGAGACCTCAACCTCATTACCACAATCAGCAGAACAAGCTGGAAGGACAGGTTCATAACCCAGAGACTGCACATGCTATGAAATAGACTTCCCATACATGTCAAGCAGAGTGCTTCACTGGTCCTCTTCAAGAGAAATCTTGATGAGTGGATAGGAAATAGAAAATTCACCCAGGCATCACTCCACTGGCAACACTTGACAGAGGCACTGGGAACTAAGGCCGGGTGGCACGTTGCCAGGGTAATCCTATGGGGTAGGCTTGTAAAGGCTCCAGGGCCATTAGCCTAGTACACACCTATGAACCTATCAGCCTAAGTAGTGGATGCGTTTAATCAAATATGCAAGGAAATAGGACTGTCATTGTCAGAAGACAAAGCAGAGGGCAACAACAATCAGGCTGTTATTTCTGGGAATTGAGATTGATAGCTCTGAATGTCTGTGAAGACTCCCAGCAGACAATGTGTGCAGAAACTATGTCTGGCAATACAACATGTATTGGGACAGAATAAAATGAAATTGAAACAACTATAGGAGCTCATAGGGTTAATGAAGTTTGCGTGCAGGGTGTTCGTTTATGAGGCATTTGGCTAAAAAATGGGCAGGATGCTCAAAGCCACACCACTGTTTAGCATATGTGAAGAAATGAAGAAGGATTTATTGGTGCGTTTAAGTTTCTTACAAGATTACCATGGGGTAAGAATATGCCAGGAGAGCGTTGTCCAACCTCTGCTCAAGGTGTTTACAGATGCTGCAAGGGGAATTGAGATTGGGAGTTATTTTATGGGCATTGATTCAGCTTGGCATGGCTGTCTGAGATTAAGGACAGGGTAGGTACTTCCCTTGCAGGGACTTAATTCTTTTCTGTGGTAGCAGACTTAGAAATATGGAGGCAACAGATGAAGAACAGGGTGGTTCAGTTTCATTCAGATAATAACAGCATAGTTCATAAAGTGAACAATCACCTAGGGATAAAGTAGTGTTAGGCAGGCTAATGGGACATTTTACTTTTAGATGCTTAACCTTGAATGTAACAGTAAAGGCACAACACGTACCAGGCATTGAAAATGCATTGGCAGACTCCCTTTCTCATTTACAGTGGCCCCAGTTCAGGTTGCTGGCTCTGAATGTGAATCCAATCCTGGCTCCAGTTCCAGATCATTTATGGACCTTATGGGAGGACAAGAGTGGCAGCTAATGTGTAATGCCCTCAGTTGAAGGACAAGGGTAAGGTTTAATAAATGTGTGCATCAATGTCTGCAGACCAGGCTCTCCAGGGATTTCAAACCAGCATGGCTATTTCTATCAAATAAAATTAGTGTGCATATTCTGTTAATGAAGGAAAAAGGATGGAGATTAGGGTAAGCAAATAGCACATTGTCAGCTTTGAAGTGGTTTCATCAGGCTGTAGGGCTGGAAGATTGATCAAATTCATTTCAAGTTCAAACTCAAATAATACTTCTAATTACCTTAACTTACCTAAACTATATCACCCAACCTACTAATGTAAACCACTCCCCCCATTTCACACCACTATCCCATCCTCTACAAAGTACACATCTACTGTTACTCGTATATCTCCCAGTCTCTACCCCCTCAACACTAGCATGCTGTTTCCCTATAGACTCCTACCTAACTCTAAAAACACTGTTCCCAACTACACTAGTCTAAAGTCCACAAAGCTGTCTACCTGTATACTACACCCAAAACAAACCAAATACCTCATCCATCATTTTATCTCTATCCTTCTCTCCGGGGACATACACCCAAGCCCAGGCCCCTCTACCACACTGAATCCAAACCCCCCAACCCCATCTCCCCTCAAGCAACAGGCAAACCCCTCCACTTCTCAGCTCTAAATGCTCAGAGCCTATGTAACAAAATTCCAAACCTTCATGCCTGGATTCTACATAACCAGCCCGATATTCTCTCCATCTCAGAAACCTGGTTTAAGCCCCATATACAAGATTCTGAAATAACTCCTCCCAACTACTGTGTGTTAAGGAATGACAGAACACAAAATGGAGGGGGGGTGTAGCACTCTTTTACTTGGCATCCCTCTTAGTCATCCCCAATACCAAACCCTTTCCCAAATTTGGCAAGGCAGAAATACTACCAGCCCTACTCCACCTAAACAAGCATAAACTCATATTTGTTCTCTCCCTCTATATTCCCCCTGGAGACAATATCTCATCCCTTGAAGATATTCTCTCCTAGGTCTCTACCAACATTGCTCATGAAATCATAATCCTGGGGGAGGGACATGAACATAAACTGGGCCACAATCCAATCTCCCACTAACTCACTCAATATCAACTTGTATAACTTTACACAACTAATCAATTCCACTACCAGGCCTGCCAAGAACTCCATTACTGGAAGTACAATAGACTGGATTCTAGTATCCCATCCTCACTATATCTCTGATAGTAGTATTCTCCCAGACCCACTAGCCAACCACTTTCCCACTTTTGCCCACCGTCTCCCCTCTTCCATTCAACTAACTCACACCAATATTTCCACTCATTGCCTAAAGAACTTCAATTCTGAAACCTTCTCAAATGTACTAAAAAGTGAAAACTGGAACCCATTAAAGACTCTTCTCCTAGATAATGCTCTTTCTTACTTTAACTCTACTTTCACAAACCTGCTCAACTCCTTTGCCTCTCTAAAAACAAAATGTATAAAAAGTAACCCTGTACCCTGGTTAACCAAAAAACCATAGCTACTATGCGACTCTGTGACAAAGCCTGGACACATTACCATAACAATAAAACCACTACCACCCTAAACAAATGTAAAACACTATAAAATAAAGTAAAAAAACATATTACCTGAGACTGCAAAGCCTATTTCTCCACTCTCCAAACCAACCACACCACCAATCCCAAACTGTTTTGGAAAGGAATCTCATGTCTCCTCAACCCAGGAAAAAAAGAAGACCCTTGCCCCAACCCAGATGCCTCTGACATGGACTTAGCCACCCAATTTAACTCTTTCTTCATAGAGTCCATTAGCAAGCTAACATCGTCCTTCACCAACACCTCTACAACCCCTCCTCAGCGTGCACCCATCCCTTCCTCCCCTAGCATCCCTTGCCACCAACCTCCACCTTTCTCTATCAATCCCATCTCTATATCCACCATAAAAAAATCTTCTTCTACAATTAAAACCTGGTTCCAATGCCCCTGATGAAATTCCCTCCTACTTCCTAAAAGTAGCCACAGAAGCCATTCTCTCCCTATCAGCATATTAATTAATCGGTCTATCTCAGAAAGCCAGATCCCCCAGCTCTGGAAGAAAGCTTTTATTACTCCTCTCCATAAAGGTGGCAATAATAATGACATCACAAACTTTTGCCCTATCACCATACTATCCCCTAATTCTAAGCTACTTCAAAAGTGTGTACACCAACAACTCATACCCTACCTTATCAATAATCAGCTTCTTACCCCCACACAACATGACTTTAGAGCAGGTCATAGTACTTCCACTGCCCTCCTCTCCTTCCTAGAAACAATCAACAAAGCCCACACCTCTGGCCACTTCATATCCACTCTTTTTCTTGACGTCTCTAAGGCATTTGACACTATTTCTCACAACCTCTTCCTTACCAAACTCTCTAAACTTAGCCTGTCCCCTTCCTCTGCCCAGTGGTTCTCAAGCTATCTCACAAACAGGCAACAAGCAGTTAAATGGAAAAAAGCTACCTCACCCTTCCTTAATACATCCACTGGCATCCCCCAAGGTTCCATTCTAGGCCGCCTATTATTCAACATATTCATAAATTATTTTTTTTCCCAAGCTAGTCCAAACTCCAGTCTCATCCAATATGCCGATGATTCTACTATAATGTGTTGCTCCCCTTCCATTCCAACTCTTAATAATCTAATACAAGCCGCCTTCTCTTCTACCGAACAGTGGATGCTAGACAGCCATCTAGCCTTTAATGCAACCAAAACAAAACTTATGTTATTCAATGCATCCAAAACCTCTTCCCTAGATAAACAATCCTTTATAATTACCAGCAAAAATAATAGCCACCTAGAACTAGCCTCTGACACAGAATTACTAGGAATTATCATCAATGATCAACTAAAATTTGACAAGCATCTATAAACAAATATAAAAAAAAAAATAAAAAATTAGGTATGCTTTACCACCGCAATCACTTTATCTCTCCCACCACCAGGATTACATTAGCTAATACATACCTTATCCCTTCCCGTTTATATGGTGTGTCTATCCTAACCATCCTACAATCTTCCCTCAAAACTAAACTCTCATCTTGTTGTAACAAAATATCTAAATATGCAGCAGGTCATAGAGCCTCTTCCCACCACTGTAATTCCCTTCACCAACTAAGTTAGCTAAAATTATCAAACTTCCTCACATATACCCAGCTCATCCAAGCACACAAACTCATTCATAACCCATCTCTCTGCCCTGCCCTAGCAAATACTTTTGAAATACATAAGCCAGATAGACTACTAAGATCCAATTCCCAGAACTCAATTAAATTGCATAAACCAATACATCCTGCTGGGAATCACTTGATGTCCTTCTCTATTGCACGCCTCTGGAACTCTCTCCCTTCTCCCATCCGCACCACCAGCAGTATCTCCTTGTTTAAAACCTCACTGCACTCACACCTTACTTTGCAATGGAAATGCTCTTGCGCTCATCCAACCTAATTCTGACCACACTTTCTTCTAACTTTCCAAACTTATTTGTTGCCTGTCACTACCTCCTAAAGTTCTAAATCCTTGGGATGTAGTCAACCAACAACTAAAAAAATTACCTCATTGTAATTGCCTAAAAAAAAAAAAACACATTACTACTTATTGAATTAACATGATATAATGTTGCTAATGAAAATATCTTTTTTTTATTTCTTTATTATGTAACATTTATTTGAATTATGTGATATGGATTTGTACTATCTGAAATATGTATTTAACATTTTATTGAAATGTATATTATGAATTTGTGCTTTTTCTGTACTATGTATTTGTATTTCTCTGGAGCTTATCTGCCCAGGACTCCATTGAAAATGGGCTTCTTGTAGCCCAATGAACTATCCTGGAAAACAAACTGCAAATAAAATAAATAAATAAATAAATAAAACTATGTTTAAAGGTTGGGGAAGACAAGTACCTAAGATATGAGACATGGGCCCAGCAGTGCTGTGGAAACAGTGGATGCCCATTCAAAAGGTGTGTTCTTTATTTTATGAAGAAGGTTTATTTAGGGCAGTTTTTCTGTTGGCCTTCAAGGGGCCTTCAGAAGGTGGGAGATCACTCAAGATCGCAAGAAAAGTCAATTGACTGTGCTACCATTGTTACACATGCATATGTCAGGACAGGATAAGTGGCCGTATATGGGCAAATCTAAAACAGATTAGGAAGAGACTAGCCAGACAATACAAGTGATCACCCCAAAAGGTTTGGAATGGAAATAGACAGCAGTGTTATTGGAATATAAAAAACAAAGAGGAATGAAAGCAGGTCTGTTCTTTTTTTATCAGCAGAGGGATCGTCTCACACAGTCTCAAGATAGAGCAGTCTTGCAGGAGATAGTGATGCTCTGCAACTTGGGCACAGATATAGATTACATTTATTTTAAATAGGGGCAGCATCATATGGACATAGAATGAAGGCATCACAGGCTGACATCAACAGGTTGGGTAGGTGTAAGTCAAATGTTTATAAGAGTTACATTTGATGTCAACAACTTTAACTCATGTGCTAGTGTTACAGCTCACGCATCAGTAGATCAGAATTCCATCTGGATAGTTGGTCACTCTTTTTTTGGAGGCTTCATCATTTGCTGCTGGTCAAGATGGAATTATCAGCCAAAGGCAGAATCAAGAATTCTGTGAGACAATGTGCTTTCAGGTTCCAGGTGTGCAATGGCACCAGCTTAGGACAAGTCTGCAGCAAGCAGCTAGGAAGTGCAAACCCCTGAAACTACTGTGTTGCATTTGGACAGGAATGACATTTGCCAGCTTTCAATTACAGATCTGGTTGGCTTGATTATGCAGGAAGTGAATTATATTCATGAGCACTGGAGACAGGTGGCTATTTGTTGGTCAGAACTGGTCCAAAGATGAAGGTAGAGGGATGCTAGCTTCATCACAGCAGAAGAGAGAACGAGGTGGACAGTAGGGAATATGGATATGTTATTAATGAATATGAGTGGGATGTACACATCTCACACTGGTATTCAGGTCAGATGGTTGTATAGATATAACACCTATTAGGTTTATTTGTCAGAGGAAGGTATGCAGGTTTCTTATGCTGAGTTACAGGTAGGCTTAGCAAGAATGGTCCTACATTTAGGGTGAAAGGAGATGTGGCTGGAGGAAGGGAGGAGTATTTTATATTTGTTTTATTTATGTTGATTTACAACAGTAATACATTGATAATGAATGATCATTTACAAGTACAGCTCAGTGAAAACAATCACAAAACAATTTATACAGTAAATAATCACAAATGCAATATTTGCAAACAGTTTTGCAGGAAAGTTTCTAAGACAATCATATGTAATACACTAGAGTAAATTGGTCCCAAGACAGATCTTGTGACGAAGGAGTTATATACAGTGAGAAGTTAGAGGAGGTAACAGCAGTAGTAAATGGTAGTTAAGTGATATTTTCAACAGTGAAGCACCTACATTTGGATTTGTCACAGAGACATTTTAGGATGTGCTCTGAATGTGAAGAAGATTTGGTCCTTAAGGTAGGAAGGAAGGGTTTCCAAGAGTTTTGAAAAAAAAAAGAATGCGAATGATTGGGATGTACAGTTGAGCTTGGTTTGAAGGGTGTGGTGGGTAGGAGTAGTTTGTAAGAGATTCCTGAATTTGTAGTTTTTTTTTTTTTTGTGTGTCTAGAATTTAGTAGGATGTGGCAAGAAAATGTCCTTACAAGTCTTAAAACAACTGATGACAACACCACCACTAAAACCATTTGATGTTTTCATGCTCATCTTTCAAGCTCTAACTTCCTTAAAGAGTGAACCTAAAAGTCTTCTTCTTCTTTCGGCTGCTCTCATTAGGGGTCACCACAGAGGATCATCTGTTTCCATTTCTTCCTGTCCTCTGTATCTTGCTCTGTCACACCAACCACCTGCATGTCCTCTCTCACCACATCCATAAACCTTATCTTAGGCCTTCCTCTTTTCCTCTTACCTGGCAGCTTCATCCTTAGCATCTTTTTCCCAATATACCCATCATCCCTCCTCAGCACATGTCCAAACCAACGTAATCTTGCCTCTCTGGCTTTGTCTCCAAGCCTTCCATCATGGGCTGACCCTCTAATATACTTATTCCTAATCCTGTCCACCCTCGTCACACCCAGTACAAATGTTAACATCTTTAACTCTGCCACATCCAACTCTGACTCCTCCTTTTTTTGTCCAGTGAACCTAAAAGTAGGTCTAATAAATGTTTGATTGGTAGCTACTTGGCTTTAAAAAGGCCTATGCAATGGTGTTCATGTGAGGGAGAGTTTGTGACAAAACAACAAATTTTACTGTCAATAGATTGCAGAGGCCATGAGTTTTTCTTAGAGGCAGTGAGTAGCCAGTTTAGCCAGAAGGACTACTTTGCCTATTGCTGCTGTAGCAGGAGTAGGTAGATGGAGGAATGTTCCTGGTTCAAAGAGAAGTGAGTTTTTTTTTCTTTTTTTTCTATACGGTTTTGCAAATTACCAATATAGTGAACCCGTATTCCAAGATATTTATAGGATATTGTTGTTTCTTTCGGAGTGCTGTTAATGTCTTTCATGCTGAAGGACTTAGTAGAGCAAAAAGAGATTACTGCTGTCCTGACAAGTTTGAGGAGGATGAGGTCAAGATTCATTGCTGAGATTGTCAGGGCTACTTGTCAAACAATTGACATACCATATGACACTGCCAATGTGGCTAGACATAGGGTTAACTCTACAGATGACACGTCAACCACTGTTCACAAGGTAGGGCTTTGGGCATAGTTTTGTTTTAGAGGAAATCAGTAGTAACTTATGCTTGATTAGGCAAGAACTGAGGGAGTGCAAATCTGTTTCATGGAGGGTTTGAGAGGCTCTGGATCTAAGTATAACCATATAGATTGCCTAGAGAAGCTGAAGTAAATATTTTGTTAATAAACAGTGAGAAAGAGATGGGGCAAGTATGGACCCCTGAGTTATGTCTTTCATGAGGTTGACTGCTTTTGAGAGAAATGAACTTATTTTGACCCTACAGCATGTAACCTTCAACAGCTGAGGATATATGTCATGTGTTGTGCCATGTGTATCTTTCTGTACATGAGTGTTGCAGTCCTGTTCAGAATGAGTACTGTGATGCAGTGGTTACTGACTACAAAATGTTCCATTAGGGTTGCATGTGCATGCATGCTATGGTCCTGTTTAGGCTGAGCACTGTAAATTCATCACTGCCATTACTCTCAACCTTTTAACACAAGAAAACTGGACAAAACCAAAAATAATAAGAAAACAAAGGCCCAAAATAGGGACAAGTTTTAAATGTTGCTCTTACAAACTTAGAAAGTTGCTAGAATAAAAAGTGTTGTGATGGTGTGCATTTTTCTGAAGAATATGAGGTCAGAAACCTCATGTCTGTCATTATTTAATGACTTTAATCCTCAATGATTTACCATAAATCTACACATTTTATGAAGAACAGACCAAAAATAGGACGCAAAAATCTGGACAACTGAGAGATATGATGACTGCTGACTACACGGTGGCCCCTAGGGTGTCAAATGTAGTAATTGCTGTTGCTTTACTGTACTACTTCTTTGCATTTGTTTTCGGGGCTAGAGCACTGATTTCCATAGACCTTTTTCCAACTCAGCTAGGGAGCAGTGTCTGGCTAAGTGACTTGCTCAGAGTCACACAGTTAGGCAATGGAGGCTGAAGGAATCAAACCTTGCACCACTAGACCACAGGCAACAACTTGTTAATAGCTCCTTAATCCTGTAAGCCAACTTCCAGACATCATGGTTCTAATGGTACTATTGATAACATGAAAATAGCATAGGGTACAATTGAATGGCTTCAATGTACTCATATACTGAGCTTAAAGTTTGCACTGTCACCGTGATCTTACTGGGACATTGATTTCTCTGCTTTCATTATTGATGACACCATCTTTCTCAGACCATATCTACATGTTATACTGACTCTCACCTATATGGCTACATGCTGCTTCACTTATTATTATGTGGAGTCTGCCAATCCCAAAAGCACAGAGGCATATATGTGCAGAACCTATAACACATCATCAGTGTTCCTGTTAGAATTATCCTGTCAAGTGCCAGTGTGATTTGGCTATACTTCCCAAAATTTTACATAATTTCAATCACTAATCACATGGAAGTCATAAATAATATTGGATTTGTCAGTAAATCAATCCATCCATCCACAACCCCTTTCCTCCATTTTTACACGTGGGGTTGGGGTGTTACATGAACAGTGGCAATCATCTAGATACAATGTTCACATCACTGGGTAGCTAGCCATACTGCTGTTGTTCTTTTGTAACACACACACAAACACACACACACACACACACACACACACACACACACACACACACACACACACATACACACACACACACACACACACACACACACACAAACACATACACACTTGCGCACACACACACACTTATTGCCAATTTATGGTGCTCTGTCTATGCTCTTTGGAATGTGGGAGGAAACTCATGAAAAGACAGGGAGGTCATGTAGACTATGCACAGAAGGTGTTCCAGCCAAAAATCAAACCAGAGTACCTCTTGCTGTGAGGTGATAATACTTGCTGCACAACTGTGCCAATGGAGCTGTGAATTTGTCAGTAACTAAAACAAAGTAATTATAAATTATAAATAAATTAAATTAAATTATAAATAAATTATAACATAAATGTAACAATGCTTAGAAATTATGTGCTGATTTACAGTAACCTTCTGCAGAAAAACAATATGTTTAATTAAAGAGCCTTTTATTTCACAGAAACAAATGATAATGCTAGGAGACACAAGTATGATTTAATAAGCAGATGTGCTCAAGCTAAGTGCACAGATCATGCTTGCATTTTACAGTCTATCCTCATACCTGCTTCAATGTACATATAACAATTATTTATGATGCAGCTTAATTATAAGCACCCTAAAAGTCTTTTCCTCATCTGGGTCAGGATGACATAAAGAAATAGATATGGGGGGATTGATAATTAAGCATCAGTATGCTTTCAGACCAAAAGGATCAACCTTGTAATGCTGACTTGTATTTGAACTCATTATGGGAAAATATATTATTCTTTGGACAAAAAAAAAGTTTATGCTATTTTTATAAACTTTGATGTTGAACTTGATTTGGTCAGTAGGAGGAAGTTCTCACTGATCATAAGGAAATTTGGTAATACAGAGAATTTAATTGCAGTTATCAAGGCATTATACACACTGATGTTGAGTAGAGTAAAAGTCCCTTCAAAAGAACATATACCAGATAAATTTGAGATTAAGAAAAGATGGCACAGGCCATCTGTTGTCAATCTACCTCTGTCCAGTATATATTAAAGATCTGCTGACAAATTAGGGAAAGACGTTCCAAAAAAAAAAAAAAGATTTGCCTAGTTCTGGGATTTACAGTAGGATTTACACAGTGGCTACTATTGTTCCCCTTAATTTGAGTATTTTGATCTTTTTTCACATATAGGACTGGACCTGATATAGTATGGTATACACAAAGAGATTAAGCACACTTATGTGTGAGTAGTCATACTCTGTTTCCCACTATGATGTTCTTTTATTTTTGAATTGGTCTCATTCTGGTATCCCTATAGTACTGGTGTGTGTTAACATACATGCTTTTTCTAAACTGATTTCATTTGGGTATCCACACACCATTGGTTTGTGTTCGTATATATATGTCCTTTGGGGAGACCTTATAATATTCCATTTACTGTTTTGAGTAGGATTTTTCTTTATTAACATCATTACCATTATTAGGTGACCAGGCTTTGACAAGTTCCACAAACTATGGATCTTAACAAGATCTTGCAAGGTCTCTCAGCTGATAGAGATGATTTGGGGGTATTTGGACTGTGATCAAAGACTAGAACAAATGACACATCTAATTTGGATGAGCCAGATAGCATATGTATTTCCATTTTTCAAAAATTAACCAAAAGTATGCACACTTTAACGACAAATGTCTGGCATTTAAAATTGTTCAAGGAATATCAAGCAAAGGGGATCTCACCAAAGTGTCTTAGGGTCAGGATTCAACCATTAGTTGCTAATATAGATGAGGATTTATGAGAACAATGGACCCTTGCCCAACAGAGGACAGCTATGAGTTTTGTTGATGTATTAACATCTTATTATGACAGGTCCATCGATCAATGTATTTTGGAGGTGGCAGTGATTTGTGAGGAAACTAAGAAATATGAGGGACAGCAATGTTATGTTTCTTATTTGAACCAGCTTAGCAAATAATTATTGATATTGGAAAAACAGCTGAAGGAAAAGAAAATGCATACATTTAATAGAGATATGGGAGCTTAGCAAAGAGGTAAACCCTTCGGGTCAACTAAGAATGTCAATTTTGATAATTTGGACAGAAAACCCTTTAAGAGGAAAAGACCCAAGTCTATCCTCAAGAAATCTAGAACCTCCCAGAGAGGTATATCAGGAGAGGATTCATCCTCTGTTACAGATTCAGATACGCACCACACTCAAGGATCCCCCATTCCAAAATGTAGTCATCTGGATGACCCTTTAGGGATAAACCATGCAGGTGAGGTAGAAAAGACAGAGCAGGTGCCTGATGTAGAAATGTTACTCAAGATCATGGTACAGAAATAAATGTTGCTGAAAATATGTTGAACATTTCATCTACACCTTTATCTACAGTTGAAATACAAGTACATTTTGTACCGGGTTGTTTTGTCTCCGAGGATTCCTTTGCCAAGGATGTTGTATCCTTTTGCTGTTTATTGAATTTAAGATTGTATTTTGATTCTGGCTCAGCTGTTGGAGATGATAGTTCTTTCAAATTTCGTAAGTCTACGCTCATGCCCCCCATGCATCATAATGTTTTTATGTTTCAGAATACTGTTATCAAAGATTTACATTTTCACTTCAAAGAATTGGAGATTTTAGCCAATAATCTCTCAATGATTGAACAACAGGTGGTATTGAACCTTCAAAATAATAAAAACTTAGTTATTCTACCGATAGATAAAGATGGGACTGTGGCAGTCATGAATTCGGTTAAATATCATGGGGAAGCTGAATGGCAGCTTAGTGATGGCTGTTATTACATGTACATGCCTTTGGACCCATGTCATAGGTTCAAACAAGAAATTGATGAATTTCTCCATGATGCCAGAGAAGGAGGGATCATTACTGATTCAGATTTATACCATTTGATGGTATCCGACCCTTGTAACCAATACCTTTATCTATTGCTAAACATTTCTAAGAATTTAGAAACTACACCTGGTAGGCCAATTGTCTTTGGGAGAGGTTTATTTATAGAACCACTCTCCCAGTTTTTTACCAAATATTTAAAGCCTTTGCTAAAATGTGTGAGATCTCGAATACAAGATACCACAGAGTTTTTGCATATCATTTTTGATATGCAGTTAGAACCTGGTTGGCTACTATGTACTCTGGATGTAACAGCGTTATATACCACCATTCCCCATTTGGCGGGATTGCAGCTTTACAATATTGGTTAGACAGATCCGAACTATATCCACCATAGTTTAATACCTTCCTGGTTTGCCTAGCAGAACACATACTTACTAAAAATATTTTCTATTATCATGGCAGATACTTCTGGCAGTTGCAAGGTACTGCAATGGGGGCTTCTTTCGGCCCTATTTACGCTGACTTGGTTATGGCCTTTGTGGAAGAACAATTGATTTATGATTCTTCTCATAATATATATCTGGCAGAAATTGATATATGGAGATGGTACCTTGATGACTGCTGGATGGTTTAGAGGGTGGACATTGATTATTTAACAGAATTTGTCGAATATTTAAATGGTAACAAGTGGGGTATACACTTTATGGTGAACTATCATGTACAACAAATCATGTTTCTGGATGCCTTAGTTACCAGAAACAGTGATAATACCTTGCATAGCCAAGTATATTGAAAATATCCACAATACAATTCATTACTACATGCAACTAGTTTCCATCCCTGTCACATTATCAGGAACATCCCAGAATTGCAGTTCCTTCATATGAGACACATTTTGTTCCAATCCAGACAATTATGAATACTATAGACAAGACCTGACATACAGGTTCAAAACCAGAGACTATAAACCAGGCACTATTCTGAGTGCAAGCAATTGGGCATCTACCAAAGATAGGACGCAACTATTGATTTATCAGGATAAACAACAATCGGGGGCTACTGATATTCATTTATTAACTACATATGGACGCAACACCAGCATATTGATGGACAGCATCAATCAACATTGGAATATATTACTAGCTGATCACAAATTATCCAACATTTTTAAACCCAAATGTTAATTTTCCTTTCACAGGGGCAAGACATTAGGCTCATATTTCAGCTACTACAAATATTGGCAGGTCATTGATAGATACCAACAACAAGCAATTTTGAGAGAGCCCCTTTATGGCTGCATCCCATGTGGACATTGTGCACATTGTTCTAGAGTAAACAAATGCAAACAATTTTCCAGCAAAAACACAGTCACAGTATTTGATATCAAGTTTTTGGTTACCTGCAATACAGATTGGGTTATTTATCTTGCTACATGCTTTTGTTCAGCTTTTTACATTGGACAGACATCAAGATCACTAAGATTATGTATGACTGAACACTTCAGTCATATTAGAAACAAAAGACAATCCAATGCCCTATTTAAACATTATCTTACACACACAACTGCAAAATTTAGATTTACTATCAGGAGACACAGCTAATAAAATAGGTTGGCACTCCATCCTTAATAATAAAGAAAAATATGGATAATCAAGTTGGGTGGTTTATTCTTCCTTGGATTAAATGAACAGTTTTAATTATCCAATGAGAAGGGTTAATATTGGTAACTATATGTATTTAATGGTGCATGGTATTAGTGAATTGTATGGCTTACATGGAGGAAGGCTTTATGTAGCAGAAACTGGTCTGGTTCTTCGATTTTTGTAATTGTTTTTTTGCCTATATGCCATAAATACTGCCTACGTTTCACATATAAAAAAGTGCAGTCTTATACATTTTAGCATTTATTCCTTCATGGAGTATTACAGGGTCTGTAAAGCAACCTTGAATCATATAATGCATTGGCAACACCCTTTTCATGGTGTTTTGGGGAATGACTCCAGCCTTGTCAAGCAGTTGCCTACTATGTGCTTCCATTTTCTTTTTATTTTTCTCCTATGGAAGTTGTCCATTTCCTACTATTCCTTCACACCATCAGCTCATTCATTCCTACCATGATTAAAAGACAGGTATATCTGCACCTGTGGACTTGGGAGAAACCCTAATGACCATTTGTCCAACTGGATGTTGGGAGTCAGGTGTTTAGGAATAACCGAATGCCAGTGCCACTGAAATCCTCCCTTTAACCCCTTCCCAGTTGGCAGCTTACAGACTATACAATAGCTACTTTTTTGTAGGGAGGAATGTATGCTTTCACACATGCCTATCCTCAAAGTCAGAAGTAGTGTCACCATTGCAACAGAAACAGACTGTCCAGACTGTTCCTTAACTGATTGCTGACCCACCAGTGAGTGATGTTTTTCTGGCAGGCCTAGATTCCTCCATTCCTCCAGGGGTGAACAGCTAATACCATCTTGCATAAGCCCAACCTCATCCCCCCATCTTGCCCCTCTAGCACCACTGGTACTAGGTGAACACTGATCACCTGGGTTATAGTCAGACATTCATTTATCTGGGACATGGAACTTGGAACTTATTTCTGTTTTATGTACTACAGCATGTGAATAGAATAGTCTTCAGCTATAAGGTACATGGTCCTTAGTAGAAAAGTAGGGAATGACTGATATGCTTCATTTTGGATTCTGTTGTAGTGCACTAAAGACGACCATTGTCTAGTTGAAGCGTACTGTTTATATACTGGTCAAACGCGGTTACAAACTGCCTTTTTCTGCCGGTTTGTTGGATTTTTAATGTTACTAATGCCTATTAGTTGCCGCATTGTTAATTCTGGTGCGTACTGAGTAACTGCTTTTCATACACGATGTTTAAGTTTGAAACTGCTCTTAACCTCATGCATTATACCCCTGATTTACCCCTGTGACTCGCCTGGGTGGACAATAGTAAGGTACTTCTGTTAATCCCAACTACTGGAGCAAACGTACCCTTTTCCTGCCTCACTCCCTTTGGAAAGTGAACAAGAGGAATACAAAGAACATTATACCCCTGATTTACCCCTGTGACTCGCCTGGGTGGACAATAGTAAGGTACTTCTGTTAATCCCAACTACTGGAGCAAACATACCCTTTTCCTGCCTCACTCCCTTTGGAAAGTGAACAAGAGGAATACAAAGAACATTATACCCCTGATTTACCCCTGTGACTCGCCTGGGTGGACAATAGTAAGGTACTTCTGTTAATCCCAACTACTGGAGCAAACGTACCCTTTTCCTGCCTCACTCCCTTTGGAAAGTGAACAAGAGGAATACAAAGAACATTATACCCCTGATTTACCCCTGTGACTCGCCTGGGTGGACAATATTAAGGTACTTCTGTTAATCCCAACTACTGGAGCAAACGTACCCTTTTCCTGCCTCACTCCCTTTGGAAAGTGAACAAGAGGAATACAAAGAAGTATGTGTACTGGCTGCTAGACCTTTTAACTATACAATTGTGTAAGACTTGCTAGCTGCTTTAACGCACCCCCTGCCAGGATAGCCAGCAGCCTAACACCCTGAATCCCAGCTTCTCTATTCTTTCGCTCACTCTACCTCCCTTCTTCTTTCAGCCCAAATTGTCCCAGGATATCCCTTGTGGATTAAGGTGCATTCTGCTTTTGTCCACTAGGTGGCATCCTCCCTTGACTGAATAGACTTATTTTACCCACCTTTTTACTCTCACTGAGCTATAACAGTTATTCTTGTCACCCTGTCTCTCCTATACTCTTAGTCTCTCTACACCTCTAATCTTTCCTTTTTTCACTCCTGCTCCCATTCTCTTATATAAACTCTTCACAAGTATCTAGGTCCCCTCTATATACCCCTCTGCATACTCACCCCACTGAATACTACATTCAACTGATTGTCTCTCGAGCCTCTCCATCCTCTCTGGCTCTTCCCGCTCCGTTCGCCCTGCGGGCTCACTCCGCTCCCCTACCCTGCCCCCAATTCCCACCCGCCCCCAGCACGTCTACATTTATCCCTCCAACACCACTCCCACTTCCATTCTACCCCAATCAGTGATCACTCCTCCCACCATACCTTCCCTTTTTTCCCGCCAAAACCAACTGTCACTCCACCCTCCAATTCAACCTATTAACAAACCATACTCCAGTCTCTCCTCTAGACCACACCCCTCTATAACTAATATTACTCTCCCTATTTCTAAAATAACTTTCACCTTCTCTATATATAACTATCTCCTATACAACATACTATACCACTTCCATTACTGCTTTACTGTTACTCTTCCATATCATGCTCTGCAAATACTCCTTCATCTCCCTTTCACTACTACTTCTCTTCTCCTTATCCTACCTCCACTATCTCTCTCAACCCACTACCTCCTTCACCTTCAAATCCTATCACATAACTAACCACCACAACTCACCTCAATCACAACCATACTCACTTATTTCTCCCTATTTATACCCCTCAGACAACCTCCTTCTTTATCGATATAGACTTATCTCCCATCACACAATATCCATTCCCATAACTACCAATAAAACCGCCCATGTTACTACAATACCCACTTTCACAACCTTGCTATCTATCCACCTAAACTATTATATACCCCACCTAATTGGTACTCTCTTATCAGGTGACATCCATCCCAACCCAGGCCCTGCCACTATATCCACCACTACTAAATCCTTATTATTCACTTCCTTAAATCCACAAAGTATCGTTAACAAAGTCCCAAACCTTCATGCTTGGCTAATACACAATAAACCTGACATCTTGAGTATCTCTGAAACCTGGCTAAAGCCTCATATTAAGGACTCTGAAATTATTCCCCCTAACTACTCCATCATAAGAAAGGATAGACCTCTCAAAAAAGGTGGAGGAGTAGCTCTCATATATTCCTCCTCCCTAGTCATTACATCCTACAACAAACCTATCCCACAATTTAACAACGCTGAACTTCTCCTTACTCTTTTACAGATCAATAATCACAAGCACATATATATAGCTTCCCTCTATATCCCACCAGGGGACAATATCTCTACACTTGAACTTATACTCTGCTGGCTTTCCAGCAACATTAGTAACGAAACCATAATCCTTGGTGATGTAAACATTAACTGGGCCCTTATCCAGGCTCCTGCAAACACCACCAATATCAACCTCTACAATTTCTCTCAACTAGTCAACTTGCCCACTCACCCTGCCAAAACCCCCTTAAATGGGAGTATATTGGACTGGATTCTAGTCTCTCATCCCCACTATTTCACCAACAGCGGCATCCTTCCCGACCCTCTAGGTGATCACCTACCCACCTTTACACACCGACTTCCCACTATCCTTCAACGGACCCACAACATCATTACTATCCGTGACCGAAAAAAGTTCAACCCAACAACCTTTTCAAACTCTCTAAAAGCAGTAAATTGGACCTGTCTAAAAACACTACCTCTAGACAATGCTGTCTCATATTTTAACTCAACATTCTTAAAAATACTTGATTCTCAAGCTCCCCTACGGACTAAAAGAATAAAAACTAAAACAGCCCCTTGGCTATCTAAAACTACTCTTTCTACCATGAGACAAAGAGACAAAGCATGGGCACGCTACCAAAAACATAAGGCAACCCCACTCCTTAACGAATACAAAATGCTCCGTAATAAAGTTAAGAAACACATCTCCTCTGATAGACAAAATTACTACTCTACTCTCCAAAACCAAAACAAAACAACCCTCAAAAATTCTGGAAAGGAATCTCCACCCTCCTCCACCCCAGTAAACCAGATACTCCAAACCCAGATCCTAATGCTCCAGAACTAGATTTAGCTACCCAATTCAATTCCTTCTTTATTGACTCTATTTCCAAACTAACCTCCTCTTTCTCTATTTCCTCCCCTTCATCTAACACCCCTACACCCACCCCCAGTATCTCTTCATCCACACCCTACTCTTCACCCACTAATCCCACTATACCCCTTTCTACACAAATTCCATCCTCATCTATACCACCCCAACATTCAACACCCCATAACCGCACTCTCTTCACTTTAAATCCCATTCCTACTGCTACCATTAAGAAACTCCTTCAGAAGTTGAAACCATGTACCAATGCTCCTGATAATATCCCATCTTACTTTCTTAGCATCGCTGCAGAAAGTCTTGCCTATCCCATCAGCATCTTAATTAACCACTCCCTTCAAGAAGGCTCAGTTCCCCAAATCTGGAAACAAGCATATATCATACCACTACACAAAGGTGGTAACAATAACAGCATTACCAATTTCCGTCCCATAGCCATCCTGTCCCCCATTGCAAAAATCCTTGAAAAATGTGTACAACTCCAACTCCTCCCTCATCTCCTTGACAACAATCTTATCACCCCCACACAACATGGTTTCAGACCTAACCACAGCACCATGACTGCCCTTCTCTCCTTCCTCGAAATCATCAATAAAGCCCGTGACTCAGGACAAATTGTTTCCACCATACTCCTTGATCTTTCTAAAGCCTTCGATACTATCTCTCACACCCTGCTCTTAACTAAACTCTCCAAACTCTACCTATCCTCCTCCTCTTTGAACTGGTTCTCTAGCTATCTTTCCAACAGAAATCAAGCGGTAAAGTGGAAAAAAGCAACTTCCTCCTTTCTAACCACCCCTACCGGAGTTCCACAAGGCTCTATACTGGGTCCTCTTCTCTTCAATATCTTCATTAATGACTTCCACAAAGCTATCCCTTTCTCCAGCATCATCCAATATGCTGATGATTCTACTATCATCTGCTCTGCCTCTTCTATCCCCACTCTACAAAAACTTACTCAAGACGCCTTTGCTTCCACAGAGCAATGGATGCTTAGTAATCATCTAGCTCTTAATGCCACCAAAACCAAATTAATGTTATTTACCCCCTCCAAACTCACTCCCCCCAACATGAACTCATTCCTAATTACCAGTCAAAATAACTTACCTCTCGAAATAGTATCAGACACCAAACTACTCGGAGTTCAGATCGACAACCAACTAAAATTCAATTCCCACCTACAAAAAAACATCAAAAGAACACATCAAAAAATTGGCATGCTGTATAGACAAAAGGACTACCTTACATCCACCACTAGAATCACTCTAGCTACTTCCTTTCTCATCCCCTCCCTTCTATATGGTGCTCCACTACTTACTAACCTTCAGTCCTCATTAAAAAAACAGCTCTCTTCATGCTATAATAAAATTGCTAAATTCGCCACCACTCAAAGGTCTTCCACTCACCATTGTCTCTCCCTCCATAAACTAAAATGGTTAGAACTTCCCAACTATCTTACTTACACTCAACTAACTTTAGCCCATAAGCTGATCCTAAACCCCTCCAAGTGTCCCTCCCTTGCCTCTGCCCTTAAAATGCACCTACCAAATAGAGTGCTAAGGTCTAATAATCAAAATTTACTAGAAGTGCACAAACCCACTCGTCCCCCAGGCAAGAACCTCCTTTCCTTCGGCCTCGCTCGCCTCTGGAACTCTCTACCACCTAACATCCGCATTACCTCTAACCACTCTACCTTCAAGAAGTCACTTTTCTTACATCTAGCGTCTCAGTGGGAATGCTCTTGCTCCCACCCCTCATAACCAACTCTACTAAATGCCCTTAAATACCATAATCTACCTTATTCACCTTCCATGTGTGTTCATTAAACTGCATTTATGTTTTTGTATTCTGTTCCTTCAATTGATTGTACCAATGCTTTTACTGTTACATCATGCTGTCATTATGTTTTGCTAGTTCAATGTATCTAAAAATTACTATCAAATGTTAATGTATATCTATTTTCTGTTTTGGAGCTTTTCTCCCCAGGACTCCATTGAAAACGGGTTCTTCAAGGCCCAATGGACTATCCTGGTAAACCAACTGCAATAAATAAATAAAATAAATAAATAAATTTAAGGGCAAGAGCACTGGAACCACAGAGTGAGGGGGAGGGAGCACTGCCCCACACTTTTACAGCTGCAAGACCTGTCTCTTGGGGAAAAATTAATGAAGCGACATAGGCAAGTACCAGAAAAAAAACTCCATGGTGGAGTTTTCTTTTAAGGAGGACCCATCGTGGATTTGTCTTCTTTAAGGAGGACCCATGTGTGCATTGAATTTAAACACCAATGTGGATTTAAACACAAGCATGCGGAAATTAAACTAACTAGCTATTCCATTGGTATTGGTAAGTGTATGTGAGTGTCTGACCACATTTGTGCCAAAATATTTTATTTTTTTAGGTACAAGGTACAGCTTTTAAGGAGAGTTATGCTGCCCCCCAGTGGAGAGAGAGTTTTCTGGTGTGTGTAAAATGCCCCAGTTAGGTATACCTTGTAGTTAGTGTTATTCAGGCTCAAACCCTGTAGCTTAGATACAAGGATCACGAGCCTGAATTTTCTACCCATACCACCACTTGTGATTCAGTGAGTTGAGTCCATAGCTCTCAACTTTCCAGATTTCCACAGAATATTTGGCTCATACATTTGGTCTGTTCCTCTTACAATTTGTGGTTTTCTGGCAAATCAGAGAGAACTGAATTCACTTAATAATGATAGCCCTTTAAGTTTCAATCTTCCTAGCTTTCAGAAAACACATGGTAACACAAAACATTTTATTTTAGCAACTTTCTAAGATTATAGAAGCAATATTTAAAATGTGTCTCTGGTTTTGGGCCTTTGCCCCCCCCCCCCAATAAATTTATCTTTTTCTAGATTTCTTGTACTGCGAAGCTAAAAGATTTAGTTGAGTGTTAAGTGGATTTTACAAGGAGCTGAGAGCTTTAGGGGAAATTGAAGGTTAGTGCTGCTTATGTAAAACTGAATGTGTTGTTAGTGGCACAACAGGTAGTGTGTTTGCATTTGATGCAGAAGGCTGTGGGTTCTACTCCCACAGTATGTATGTGGGTTATTGATAGTGTTCTGTGTTGTACTAGCTGAGTGCACCTCCAAGTGTTTCGGTAGTTACCTCTAGGCATCAAATATTGCACGTTCATATTTGCATTAATAATTCCAAAACCATACAAAGAATCAGAATATTTTATCTTAAAGCATACACGATGACAAACACAACTGTGTTGATATTTGACCTTTGTCAATGAATATTTGTTAGAGTAGTAATATGATAACTTCATTTTTTAAATGCTCAGGACACACCCACTGGGAGTTAAAGGTACATACTCAAAAGAGCACTACTGGAGGGAATGAGATAAACGGAGGGGATGCTGCAGTCCTATGAATGTCCTTCTTTGGAGTAGTTACCTAGTAACTATGAACCTGTTATCAGTTTGATATCCATTCCCTATTGCAATATTACCAGCTTATCTTTTTTTTATTGTAACATAGGCAATTTATTCTTCAAGGACAACAGGCACTTTATTTGTAGATGAAACAATGAAATATAAAGTTGTTTGCTTGCAGCAACCTCATTAGTTACAGATCCCTTTAATGTGGAATAATTTAGATGACTTACTTCTGCAGAGATTTTGCATATTTACTGATATTGGTTGATTGTAATGACAGAAGTTTGACTGGCCTTTTATGGCTGAAAATTTTTGAAATGGGTAGTTTTGTCATTACTGGTTCATATATTTTGTTTCATTGCTTACTAGAAGACTGTTCAAAACTACAAATTTAAAATACATTCTAACGAGTGATGCTGTATTATACTAAGAATATAATTTAATACAATCAGGAAAGTGAATCAAAGAACGCATGCATGTATGTATGCATGCCCCTAAAAATGTGTAAGGAGCCTATGGTTTGAAAACAGCCCAGAGGTAAGCTTAATCCTCCACTGGCCAGATGCAAAATGAATCTGGGTTTTCATGCCATTTCAATGAATGTGAGTTTCAAGGTCAGAGAAGTTTACTGCTCATGGTAAGTCTGTTTTCATTGCGAGACTGTATTGTTTGTTTAGCAAATGGCTCAGTGTTTGCACTATTTTATTTCAATTTCTGTAAAAATTGTAGAAGTAAATAAGAAAACAGCATGCACACTGACAGGTTTGAACAGTGTTTATGGCAACTGAGGAAAAATAGCCAAGTACTGGAACACTGGAGTGGCTGGGGGAGGCAGCGGTAGGGGGTTGCTGCAGGAGGGGCTACTCTGGGGGTGCCCAGTTGATTACCCCATTTAAACATGATCCAGCTCTGGTATTTTGCACTATTTACTATAAATGATCAGAAGTTGGAATGACACAACAAAATGTCAGCTGTAAAAAAAATAATAAGCGCTTTTGTTCTGTGTTTGACAATAGAGGAAAGTGCTTTTTTTTTTTTTTTTTTTTTTTACAACTGACACTTTGTTTCTTTCCAACCTGTGATAGTTTATGGTTTTCAGCATTATTTAATAATTAATAACAGTCATATTGGTGAACATGTCAGTGCAGATCTGTGGATTGTGGACCTCAAATGAAGCGGCAGCAGCCCACCTAGGTACATTCTGCGCAGTCATTTATGAAGTAACAGCAGTAAAGATGATGATAAAAATAAGACTTAATGCAGGCAAGAAACTGGAATAACTTTGCTGTTACTGTGTTTTCAGAAGTTAATACAGTCTCTTCCTTTCCTTAACTCATTGTTTTCATTAAAGCAAGTTGCCCCAGTTTTGTTAGATTTTTAGTCATGACAGAAACAATTTATTTAAAAGAACAATAAAAAATACTGTGTGATTCTGCTTATAAGAAAGTTATTAAAGCTTCTTGACTGACTTTAAGCCTTCGGTTAAGTTATTTATTATTATTATTATTATTATTCTTTTTCAAGTTGTCCAGTTTTTGTTGCACTTTTTTTTACTTAATTGAACAAATAAAAAATGAAACAGGTTGAGCTTCTAAGTGGTAAACAACTTTTGCTCACAGTTCTTATTTAAAATTCAAAACCTCATAGCTCAAGGGATAAAGCCAGAAACTTAATGGTCGGGACAAAGATTAAAGGTCCAGAATCAGGGAACAGATTGTAAATATAACATTGTTCTTATATACTTTGTTGCTAGAATTATAGGTTTTGCATTAGCCTGCATTTTCTGAAGGATATGAAGTCCAGAAGTCTGAAACTCAAGTGTCTATCATTATTTTAGTTTTGCAGTCCTCATAAATTTGTCAGAAAATTAGACATATGAGGAACAGACCAAAAATATGACACAAAACTAGGGACAGTTAAACATATATTCTGATCTCGCAACCTCTTAGGGCAAGAATCAGGAGAAAGTGTGAATGTCTCAAAATCATGGGCAAATATTAAGCTTTACTCTTGTCACTAAAGCAGTGGATAAAGGTAAAACAGTTCACACCACATTACCTTGACCTAGCCAAACCTTTTGACACAATCCCCTACTCAGGTGTAGTACAAAAGAAGAATAATTTAGGAGCAAATACTTGCATCACTAGCTGGATTACCAACTTGCTCACAGGATGCTGGAGATCAAAACAGGGGAAGAGACCAGTCACCAAAGGAGTCTCCCAGAGTTTGGTGCTGATACTTTTTTCTGCTTGCCATATACATCTCAAAAGTAAAAGTAAATACCAAAGGGCTTTGGCTGACTAAGTTTGAGATGACTGCAAACTAGGAGCAGTTATTGAATCCCCAAATGACTTAACCATCATGCAGGAAGGTTCGTCCCAAACAATAACTTGTGGCAGAATCATGAATTGAAACTAAACTCTAAAAAAATACATGATTGTATCCTTTTGGAAGTCATCTACTGCAGGGAACTGCTAAACTGACAATGCCCCCTGAGAACTGACCCTTTTGATTGGCATTTGGGAACTTGTGTGTACAGTGACCTAACTTTTGACCAACATGTACTCAGAGTCAAAAGAAAGTATTTCTATATTGCACAGCTTATAAACAAATTGATTGTGACTAGATCTAGCGAGGTTATTGTCCCACTTTACAAAGCCCTCATTAGGTCAATCATTTTGTATAATGCCCACTTTGGCATGTATTTGTCCAGACCCATGCAACAATTGGAATACCCTCAGCAATACCTTATTAAAAGGATACAAGTCCTAAACATAGGTCTTGCATGGACAACCTCATAGATTTATCACTATACTCAGTATCCTACAGAGTGCTTAGAATGCCTGGCATACAAGTCATCTTCTGGCCTAATACTGATGGACCTACTGAACATCAGCAAGTCAAATGACATCAAAAATATTCAGTCCAGGTATCTAAACTGAATGTTGTGGAGAGATGGATATATATCACAGAGGTTACTGCTGTTCCAGCGCAGACTATCCATTCAAGTAAAACAAAGCTCATCCCTGTCCATATTCAAATGCAGCTTGGATCTAAGGATGGGTAATAGAAAATGAACTCCAGGATTGCCCCTTGTGGCACTAATGGATAGAGGCAGTTCCTAAATGCTGCATCCCTTACATGGGTCCCCTCAAATTATCTATGATATGATCACAGTTATTCTCACTAGG
Organism: Protopterus annectens; assembly: GCF_019279795.1. Classification (NCBI taxonomy): domain Eukaryota; kingdom Metazoa; phylum Chordata; order Ceratodontiformes; family Protopteridae; genus Protopterus; species Protopterus annectens. The sequence goes on along the minus strand of NC_056742.1, from coordinate 38,860,126 downwards.
GCTAATATACCATTATCAGCCATGGGATAGGTAAGACCAATCAGGGAATGTTAATTCAAGCACCAAAAGTGAAATTGGCTAAGCTTAAAATGTCCTCCAAGTGGACCTATGGTTTGGTAGTAAATAGTTTTAAAAAAATTGCCCTTTTCAGATCACTAAGTGCCCCCTCACCCTCTAACACCCACCCGCCAGCCTTCAACAGCTTCTGGCACCTCTGTTTTAAGAGGCAAATATTCAGGTGAGAACCACTTCCTCCACAGTGATAGGTTACAAAGAAGTAGTAGTGAATGATGTGTTTTCTTCTGGCTATCATTAATCAGAATGACAAACTGTGACTGCCACTATTCTTGTAAGGCCTAACTAATAATTAATTACAGGAGAAGGGAAACTCTTCTACTGCCAGAAAGCATAAAAATATAAAACATTCCATGACAATGGTTGTATTATACAAAGTTCAAGGCTACTAAGTTTTCTGGCCATTATGTTTTTCCAGTTCTCACTCTAGATTTTACCTCACCTCTCAAGAAGGGCTAGGACAGTCAAGCCAGAGGTGAATTTATTATTACCTATCCAATTATTTAAGCCCTGATTTAAAGAAACAGAGTGCATCACTCTACCTTATCTACAGAGCAATCAATTTTCAAGATGAGGGAGATACCGAATAACACATCTTTCTCTCTACTTTGTTTTATTGAGCTGCTGGACCAAGTTTAGATCTTCTGTTCTGGTATTTATGGGACTGTTTGCTTTATGAAGGTACAACAAATCCTAGACTACTATGTTCCTGATTGCTCAGAAGACAAGGCAATACATAGGTCTCATCTAGGAAGCTTATAAGGCACAGAAAAGTAGCACAACCTGTTATCCTTTTTCTCTGGAGGAGATGTAACTTGCTCATTTGGTGCCCACTGCCACTGTTTAATCAGGCAACCCTCAGAGTCAGACTGAGGAGAAAAAAAAAGTCTATACTCTGAACTGGCAGACCTCCCTTCTCTCCTAAGGAGAAGTGACAGGACCAAACACCCTGCCATTATACTGCATGTCCTTTCATTTACGTGAGGAACAAGTAAATCTGACAAATGGATCTAGAAGCTGCCCCCTTTGCCTTACCCTAGCTAAGCTACTATTATTAGGTTCTAATCAATACGTTTATAGGGATCAGTTTGTTAGCAGAATTCAATGCCATTCAGTTGGACCAGAGCTTGCAGCTTATTGAACAAATGCTATTTTTTTAATGCAATAGTCCTATTGACTGCCAAATCTGAAGTCTCATGTGGCATTTTGATAGAAAAACAGATGCAGTACGGTGTTTAGCACAACAGTTATTTAAATAGCTTCTGTACTTTTTAATAGAGGTGTCTGATCAAATTGTCTATTTTTTCTTTGTGTGGATTACATCCATGGCATATAAGAGCTCATAAAAATAAGCTACAGCATTTTGAGCAGTAACATTTAACCTTGCCTTCCTGCTGTCTGCATTAAAGGATTTATATTGTCAGCAAACTTACATTACGCAGTTTAATTTTGGGGTTTTCATACATAAATTTTACCTTACCGGATTTGTGCAGAAAACACAAGTGCCTCATTTTCCTAAACTGAATACTAATGGCTTCATTACAGCTCAAATGTGGAATTCAGCATTTCTAAGTATTAGCCCAGGAAGATTTCAACTCTGTCATTATACTGAAGGACATCACACTGATTTCAGCCATTACTCAATTATGGGGTGTAGATAATGAAAATACTAAAAAAGACTACAAAAATGTCAATCTGTGCCACTTAAAGCTTAGAACAATCTTACTAAGCATGCTTGTGGACTTCATAGAAATGGATGTTTACTTCGATTAAGGGCCTCAGAGTTCTTTCTGTCTGACTTTGTGTAATAATTTGTTGAAACTAATTTCCCCTTATGTTCCTGCATTTCTTCTAAATTTTTATTTCTTTATTAACATTTTTGCTCCACTTAGGCTTGCCAGCAACTATTATTCCCCGAGTAATTTCAGTTTGCATCCTTCATCAGTTTATCTTGACACATATTCCATGTACAGAGCCTTTATCTTTTGCAAATGCTAGCACATCCAATTTTTCAGCATTTATATTTACCACAAGCCCCGAGGTTAATTCTGATTGCTAGCATATTTTGCTTTGAAAAATAACCAAGGCCATAAAATTGTTAAATGACATGTTTGCAGAAATAAAAGGAATCCACAGTCCCATGTCTCTTATGAATGTGCATCTCACAGGCTCACTAGGAGCAACTTAGAAAACTGAGAAGATTCATTTGATGCCTAGTGCTATTAATGTTCTCTGGATACGATTTTCTTAACACTGTCTTTTCCAGAGCAAATTAGCTATTTACATTTATATGAAATATAATTTCAAAACAGTTCTTTGGGATAGCTTTCTGGCACATACAAACTATAATGCTGATTAAGTGAGCTTAATGTCTCTGTGTTTGGGGAGGGGAAGTAATTGGGTTTAAAGGCAAACTCATCACTATCAGAAGCAGGAGGGGGATCTTCAGTGAAGATGATGGCACTGACAGATGCTTACTTTACTTCATTATCTCTCAAGGTATATGAAACTCACAAAGAAAAACAAGCAAGCAAGCAGTAATACCACACACTCACCATGGAGGACATTATTGTGCTTAGAAAATGAGCTATCTTTTAAGTTGTTGTTTTGTGTGTGTGTGTGTGTGTGTGTGTGTGTGTGTGTGTGTGTGTGTGTGTGTGTGTGTGTGTGTGTGTGTGTATTTGTATGTGTGTGCATATATATATATATATATATATATATATATATATATATATGTATATATATATATATATATATATATATATATATATATATATATATATATATATATATACACATATGTATATATATATATATATATATATATATATATATATATATATATATATATAGATATATATCATCATCATCATCTTCTTTCGGCTGTTCCCGTCAGGGGTCACCACAGCAGATCACCTGTTTCCATTTCTTCCTGTCCTCTGCATCTTGCTCTGTCACACCAACCACCTGCATGTCCTCTCTCACCACATGCATAAACCTTATCTTAGGCCTTCCTCTTTTCCTGTTACATGGTAGCTTCATCCTTAGTATCTTTTTCCCAATATACTCAGCATCCCTTCTCAGCACATGTCCAAACCAACGTAATCATGCCTCTATGGCTTTGTCTCCAAACCTTCCAACCTGGGCTGACCCTCTAATATACTTATTCCTAACCCTGTCCACCCTCATCACACCCAGTGCAAATCTTAACATCTTTAATTCTGCCACATCCAGCTCAAACTCCTGCCTTTTTGTCAATGCCACTGTTTCCAACCCATATAACATAGCTGGTCTCACTACCCTCTTATAGACCTTCCCTTTCACTCTTACAGGTACTTGTCTGTCACAAATCATTCCTGACAATCTTCTCCACCCACTCCATCCTGCCTGTACTCTCTTCTTCACCTCTTTTCCACATTCACCGTTACTCTGAACTATTGACCCCAAGTATTTAAACTCATCCACCTTCGCACCTCTACTCCTTGCATCCTCACCATTCCTCTATCCTCCCTCTCATTCACACACATATATTCTGTCTTAGTCCTGCTGACCTTCATTCCTCATCTCTCTAGAGCATATCTCCATCTCTCCAGGGTCTCCTCCACCTATTCCCTACTCTCACTACAGATCACAATGTCATCTGCAAACATCATATATCCATATAGATATTTCATTAGTGGTATATCTATCTATCTATCTATCTATCTATCTATCTATCTATCTATCTATCTATCTATCTTTGTTGACTGGGAAAGGCCTACTGGGATAGATACCCTTTTCCAGTGGAGGTCTGGAAGGAAAAGCTGCAATATTCACATACATAATATATTTTCATTTTCCACATCATATATAATATTTTCTTCTTGGGTACATATACATTTTTGTATACATAATTGGGTATAACAGATAATCAATATTAGCCTTGCATCATATAATTTGTGACTTTAGGAAGAAGAAAAAGTAATGTGTGTGTGTGTGTGTGTGTGTGTGTGTGTGTGTGTGTGTGTGTGTGTGTGTGTGTGTGTGTGTGTGTGTGTGTGTGTGCAGCACGTGTGGGTGCATGCGTGTGTGCATGTTTGTGTATACATATGGGTCTACTTTGTTTCGCTGAATCTCATTTCACCCCGACCACTTTGCTGAAAACTCAAATTACTGAAAACTCTTTTCACTGAATCTCATTTCACTGAACTGCAGTTAGTATATATGGCACTGTGTAGAGTACTAAGATCCACAACAAGCACCCACTGTAGTACTGGAAACAAAAAAGCAATAGTAGAATACAACCACGTAAATAGGAGCCAAGAAAAATCATTTTTTTTATTTTTTTATTTTTTATATGTGCTTCTATGTTACTTTTAAATTCTGTATTTTTTAAAATAACCTGTTTGTGTTTTTATATGTTGTTGTCATTTGATCGGCTGGCTGTGATCACATGACTTTTCTTGGCTCCTATTTAAACTCTAACTCATGTGTTTTTGATTTTGTATTTAGCATCGAGGAAGGGTGAAGACCCGAAAGCTTTGCTGCTGCTTTTTGTATTAAAAGTTTTTCTCAACATGGTTGTATTCTACTGTGCAGAGTACTACAAGGCAAGTAAAAGGTATATGCCCTTTTCCCCCTTGTAGTACGATCCTGGAGTTCATAGGTTGGTACTAGGCTATCAGCCCTAGGGCCTATACAAGCCTAGCCATTACAATTCCCTGGATATTTCTTCCCACAATATTTATTTCCCTGGACCCCTGTCTAGCAGGGTGACTGACATGATCCCCGAGATGAATTTCCTATCTCCCATTCAATTGTCAAGGTTCCTTTTGAAGAGGGCCAAGGAGGCACTCTGTTTGACATGTATGGGCAGTCTATTACAGAGTATGGGGAGTCTCTGGGTCAGGAACCTATCCCTCCAGCATGTTTTGTTCATTGTGATGACAAGGTTTAGATCCCTGGAGCGTGTGGCTCTGAGGGATTGGGATTTCTTTACGTGGAGCATGTCCACCAGCTCAGGGTTTGCCATGGCCTTGTATGTTAAGCGGAGATCGTCTCTGAGTAGACGATATGCCACAGAGTATAGCTGGAGTTTTTTTAGATGGTGAGCATAGGGCATCTGCTTTAGGCCTATGATTCTTTTAGTGAGGTATTTCTGCGGCCTTTCCAGCTGTTGCAGATGTCTTGTGAGGTACATACCAAATGGGGCATTGTACTCTATAATGGGTCTAATGAGGGATGAGTACAGTGGGACAATGACCTCCTTTTTTCTGGATGAAAAGTCCTTAGTGATGAGGTGTGATACATAGAAGGATTTCCTAACTGTTGTGGCGATGTGGTTATTGATGGTCAGACCAGTGTCCACCTCTGTCCCTAAGTCTGTCATCACACTTTTGGTGTTTAGTGTACTGCCACCTGTGTGGTAATTCATGGGTACATGGTTTTTCCAAAAGGGGATAACTATACATTTCTTGGCATTAAGCTTGAGCCCATGGCTCTGGCACCAAGCATCTGTTTCTGTAAGGCCGTTTTGTAGAATATCTGCAAACTTTGTTAGCCAGAGTCCCTTAGTGGTGGCCTGTACTTCAGAGAAGTAGATGCCAAACAAGAGCGGTCCCAGGACTGAACCCTGAGGTACTCCACTTGTCACTTGTCTGGTGCTGGATTTGGAGTCGGCTACTTTTACAGTCTGGGTTCTGCCAGTAATCCAGTTGGTAACCCATTGAGTGACATAGGGATTTATGCCCAGCTTAGTAAGTTTAGCTACGATTCTAGAGTGGGGGATGGTGTCAACGGCCTTGGTGAGGTCCAGATGGGCTGTGTGGACCGCCTTACCCTCATCCACAGCTCTGGAGACTGATTTGAAGAAATCAATCCGCTTCAGGAAACAAGATCGGCCCTTCATGAACCCAAACTGGGTGGGGCCCAGTGTTTGAAGGCTGCCAATGTCTTTGTTTATAAGTTCCATGAAAATGGGTTCCATGCCCTTGCAGATCAGACTCATCAGACTGATGGGACAGTAGTTCCTGGGATCCAAGGTGGCTCCTCCCTTGTGGAGTGGGATAACTGTAGCTGTGTGCCACTCAGTTAGTATGTATAGTTAGGGGGGTGTGGGTAACACAACCTTCCACATTGGGGGTGTGTGGGACATAACCCCCCCCCCCACTTAGTTTGAGTACATATTGTCTTCTGGATGGAGTTAGTCATTGGTGTTGCAGCTATGCATGTCTATTGTTTAAAATGTATTGCTTTGAAGTTTTTGGTAAAATACAATATAAAACAAACAAGATGGGGGGCTATGCTCCCCAGTGTGGGGGGCTGTGCCCCCACACCCCCCTAACTATATATACTAACTCCACGATTGCACTACAGTGGGGAAAAGGGCATATACCTTTTACTTGCCTTACAGTACTCCACAAAGTGCCATATATACTAAGTTCAGTTCAGTCAAATGAGACTCAATGAAATGAGTTTCAGTAATTTGTGTTTTCAGTGATGTGGTCGGGGTGAAATGAAATTCAGTGAAATTAGATTCAATGAAACAAAGTAGAGCCATACACATGTATGAATCCTCCCTTATTCAGTATGCTGATGCCTCCACACTTATATCCATCTCAAATAACATTCTTGAACTACACACTCTGACCCAACAGGCTGTACTATCCACTGAACAATGGCTCTCTCACAACCTATTGATCCTAAATCCCAAAAAGACCAAACTCCTACTTTTCCTTCCCTGTTCTCTTTCTCATCACAAAACCTCCTTTTTTATTACATCTTCTAACAATACAAACATCCAACCTGACACCCACACAAAACTCCTAGGGGTCATTATCGATGACAAACTCAAGTTCGATCTACACATACTCCAATGTATAAAAAAAATAAACCAGAAACTAGGTCTGCTATATCGGAACAAAAAAATTCCTAACCCCTGAATGTAGACTTACCCTGGGCCAGGCACTCCTCCTCCCCTCCCTCTTATACGCCACCCCAGTTCTTACCAATATCCAGGCCTCCACTCTAAACAAACTGCAATAGACTTACCATAAAATAGCCAGATTCATTACTAACTCCCCATACAACTCACACCACTGCATTTCTTTAAACTCTCTTCAATGTCTTGAACTTCCCCAGTTTCTGTGTAAAGGAAAACACAAAGAGCAATGCATGTTAGGTCCAAGCAAGGCACCCTTTATTACTTGCAGCAAGGAGACAAAGCCTGTAGGTACAAGGTATTTCTGATTTTCCATAGTTCAGCCTACAGTTTTTATACAGTTTTCTACAAGTTCACAGAAAGATGCTATTATTAGATTTGCTGCTGACATGATCAAATGTTGCTGTCCTGCAAACACATGTTTTTTGAGAAAAACAACCTGGCCTTGAGTTTGTTTCAGCTTCCCTTAGTTTCTCACAATTCTTTCTCTAGTTCTAATATGATACATTCAAGGTACAGTCCTGGCCTCAATACACTTTCTGCTGACCATGGTGGATTTACAGGCATCCATTGTTCTCTCTTCAGAGCTTCTAGCAGCTGCATATTTCACACAGAATAAGCAGAATAATTTCTATTCAGAGCTTCTAGCAGCTGCATATTTTCACACAGAATAAGCAGAATAAATGTATTAACTCCTTTTAACCCTTAATACACTAAACCTGCATATTGCAGTTGTACATTTTAATACACTAAGCCTACATATTGCATTGCAGTTATACATTTTCCTAACATTTCCCCCCTTTTAATACTTTATTCGACTTTCAAAACAAGCATAAACAGTTTTTCTTCCCTTAACCATTTCCCACTCAGGATTTGCAGTTAGAGAGTCATTCAGTTCAAGCTTGTGAAAGTATTTCTTCAGTTTTTAATCAGTACCTCTAACTCAACATTCTGATATAAAGTCTTTGAAAGTGAAGCGTCTATGAAATTTTTAACTAGTCCTTTTATACAGGGGATGCAGCAGCATCCACAAACCATCAGTAAGGCTTCCCCTACACAGATGGCAATCAGAATGTTCATCAAGATGCAGCCCCAACCCCCGAACCATTTTTGGAAAAAGTCTGTTAATGGATTCGGTCCTGGTTTGGTCATGGCCGACACTTGCTGAATTATTTCGAGATGGCTCTCTATTTCATGTTTGTTGTCAGGAATAAACGCACAGCACTCCTCCTGGATTAAAGCATATAACCCTCCTTTCGCCGCTAGGGTGAAGGTGAGAGCCATGCATTTTGAAGCACCACTGTCTCAGCTATCAATTTCCTCAGTTTGCTTTTCAGTATACCATTATGCCTTTCAACCAGCCCTGCAGACTGCGGATGATATGCACAATGATTTTTTAAAGAAATACCAAAAAACGTACTCAGCTGCTGTATGGTTTGATTTACAAAGTGCGTACCATTGTCACTATAGATTCTCTCCGGAATGCGGAACCTAGGAATAATTTCCTTGACAAGTACTTTTGCCACTGTAGCTGCATCTGGGTTTTTGGTTGGAAAGGCTTCCACTCATCTGGAAAACATATCTATAATGACAAGGCAATACTTCTTATTCTCACATTTGTTCAATTCTATGAAATCCATACAGATAGTGTGAAACGGATATGGTGGTGTGGGAAAACTCCCTTGCCTGGGCTTTATCACCCTCTGTGCATGGTGTTTGTTGCAAATCTGACACATTAAACAAAATTTTTTTAGAATAGTTTGTAAATCCGTACGTTGTGAACACTTGGTTCACCAGCTGTATCATCCTCCCTGTTGAGACATGGCACTGCCCATGGCTCAACAATGCCGCTTAGTGGAACAAATTAGAGGGTAGTATTGGTTTCCCTTCCTTAGAGATGTATAGCCCATTTTCGAGGACTGCTCCTCGTTTTATCCATTGCTGTTTTTCAATTTGCGTAGTAAGCGTCTGCATTGTTTTTAACATATCCAGATTCAAAATTTCAGAGGGTTGTAATTCCTCATTTAAAAGAAATACCTCTGTAGCTGCTTGTTTTGCAGCTGTATCAGCTCTTGCATTACCTTTGGAAACCCTATCTTGTTGCTTGATGTGAGCTGCGCATTTGCAAATGGCCACCTTCTGAGGTAACTGAATAGATTCTAAAAGATCTAAAATAAACTGCACATGATTTATAGGTTTGCCAGTAGAGGTTATCATTCCCCGGTTTTTCCACTGTTGTGCAAACACATGTACAGTGGAGAAAGCGTACTGGCTATCATTAAAAATGTTTACACATTTACCCTTTGCTAAAGTACATGCCCGTGTCAGGGCAATCAATTCTGCTGCCTGTGCAGATAAATGGTGCGGTAAAGATTTCACTTCTATAACTTCAGTATCAGAGACTACTGCATATCCTACTAGGTTCCGTCCTGCAGGGTCCCTTTTGCACGAGCCATCCATGTAGTATGTCACCTCAGCATTATCCAAGGGGACATCTGTGAGGTCTTTTCTAGGTAGTGTCTTTTGCTCAATTACCCGCAGGCAGCGGTGCGGTGTGCCGTTTGCAGGGGTTGGTAGCAGAGTAGAAGGGTTCAAAGTCGTGCATCGTTCAGTTGTCATATGAGGTTGGCTCAATAATATAGTCATGCAGGAGAGATGCCTAGCAGGGGAAAGAAATGCCACCTTTTCTTGCAACAAGATAATCGCAACTGCATGGGGTACCCTCAAAGTGAGGGGGTGGAACAAAACTACTGAAGCTGATGCCTGCACCGCCATTGCAGCTGCAACAACTGCCTGGACACAGTGGGGTAGTGACCGTGCCACTGGGTCCAGCTGTGATGAATAGTAAGCAATGGGACGTTGCTTATCCCCATGTTGTTGTGTTAGTACGGATGTCATATAACCCTGCTTGCAATCTACAGTCTGGAAAATACGTTTATGATAATTTGGTAATCCCAGAACTAGAGAGGATTGTTTCAGTTTACAAAAAGCCGGTTCTGCTTCTGATGCTCATTGTAACAAATCTTGCACTGCCATGGGCGTCTTATATATAAGGTCAGTTAAGGGTGCAGATTCCAAGGCATAGTTTGGAATCCAGCTTCAACAAAAATTAGTCATTCCCAAGAAGGACATAATTTCCTTCTTGGTGATAGGCTTTGGTGCCTGCAAGATTGCCACTTTTCTGTCCTCATCTAATGTTCTACCTTCCTTGGATATCACATATCCTAGGTACTTCACCTGTTTTTTTCCAGTGCTGCAGTTTGTCTTTGTTTACTTTATGTCCCTCAGCGGCTAAAAATCGTAGAAGTGTTACTGTATCTTCCCTACAATCCTACAGGGTGGGGGCCGCTAACAAAATGTCATCAACATAAAGTAAAATCTGACTACTCTTCGATGGATTAAACCTTGCCAAGTTACTTGACATTTCCTGTGAAAATATTGTAGGGCTCTCACAATATCCCTGTGGTAGTAATGTATATGTGTATCTTTTTCCTTGAAATGTGAATGCAAACCAATACTGGCTATCTGGGTATATCGGTATTGAAAAGAATGCATTACTAATATCCACCACAGAGAAATACTTTTGTTGAGGTTTTAAGTCATTTAACAGAGTGTGTGGATCTGGCACTATGGGTGCCCTTGGTATTACTGCATCATTCACAGCTTGCAAATCCTGGACCATACGCCATTCCCCATTGGCTTTTTTAACTGTTAATAAAGGTGCATTACACAGAAAATCGGGAGATTCCACTAGTACCCCTCCCTTAAGTAATGCTGCTATGATAGGTTTTATCCCTGCCTCTGCATCTTTCCTTAAGGGGTATTGTCTTTTCTGTGGTCTAAATGCTGATTTCGGTGTGATATTAACTGGCCCTGCCATACGGATAAGTCCTAAATCTTATTTCCATGTTAACCAGAGAGTCTCTGGTACATCTCACAAGGTGTTTTCTTCCTCTTTCAGTAGGAGTGTCCATCAGCTGTCTTCGAAAGAATGCAGGTGCACAGCTGGGTTGGTCTGTGTCACCCAATTCAATTTTTGTACTTGTATTCCCTGTCCTGATAGTTCTAGTTCTGTTTGTTTCTCCCATTTTGTGGCTTTCTCCCCTAGGTCTGCCCACTGTATATTTTTACTCTTGGTCAGGCTAACATGTGGTAATCGATTAGATTTATAAAGTGTTAAAAATTCCTGAGGCAGCGACCAGCTGACTACACTATTCCCTTCTGTGTCCCAGTACAGGTTACGCAGTACCAATCTATTTGTATGATTCTTAAATAATTTTTCTTCATATTCCTTATAGGGTCCTGGTGTGTTACAAAAATGTAGGGTACAATGTAACAGGTGTTGTTTATCAATGTCGAGGGAGGGAAACTTACTGATAGATACGTTCATCAGCTCCTTGGTCACAGTCCCCAGACCAGTTGTGACCAAGTCCTGACTATATCAATAAAATATTTCACCCCCTGATTGCACCGTAAAGTTGTCAGTTTGTTGCTGTGCTTCCATTCCATGCATGGTTGGGACTACTGCTATACCAAATAACTGCATGATATCCCTGCCCAAGAGATTCACTGGGCACTTTGCAGAAACTACAATCTTACTTTTCTGTGTCAATCCCGAAACAGGATCAGTTATTGTAATATTGCGGGAGAGGGGCTCCCAATATAGCTGCCCATTAGCTGCTTTGACTAATATGTAGTTGGATGATTCTGAGTTCGCTGGCAATTTGGAGGTGTGTATCAGGGTTCGTGATGCCCCTGAGTTGCACAAAAGTTTGACTTCCCTGCCTTCCACAGAAAGTATAACTTCTGGTTTAGTTTCTGCTAAGTAGAGCTCCAAGCTCAATAAAGCCAAGTCTAGTACTTCATCATCTACTTCACTGTCATCAATTCCCTGTACTTCCTCTATTTCCCTTTTCACATTCTCATTTGTCCTTTCTGCACTAGCCCCTTCTAATGATTGCTGACTATCATATAGTCAGTCTTCACCTTCCTTGTCTTCAGTAGTTGCTTTCTTATTTTTCTTGCAATCACTTGCCAAATGTCCCTTTTTACCACATTTGAAACATTCACCCCTTTTCTTGCGTCCTTCAAAGTCTTCTGATCATTGATCAGACTGCCTACCTCCCTGTGCATTTTTCCTGCCCTTCTTTCCGGGGTGTACTACATAAACTTCTGCTCCATCCTCTACAGAAAATACTTGAGCCTTCTTTTTCTTTTTGCTATTGAAATGCCTTTCAGCATGCCTAGCATTTTCGAGTAGTGATTGTAGCCTGCCAGTTCGATGATCAACCATATGTTTTGTAATAAAACTGCTTATAGGTGCACTACTACCTTTCAAAAATGCATTTTTCAACTGCTGTTCATATGGGGAATCTTGTTTTTGGTCTTCGGGGATCTGCATCCCACAGTGGTTAATAAAACATTCCAGTAGCCTAGCAAAATATTGGTCAACTGTCTCACCCTCCTGTTGGATGCATTGATTAATACACGTCCAGTCTGCCCTAGGTTTCCATTTTTCAGAGATGTGGTCTGTAAGTCCTTTTACTCTAGTGTCTAAATCTGCACTGCTATGAGGGAGGGGTTTTTGTTCAGCATCACAAGGATTCCAATTGCCACAAATCATGTACCAGTCTGGCCCTACAATTTGTCGAACTACCCTTTATATTTCTTCCCCGTTTAAATGATAACTTAGCCTCATTCCTTGTAAATCGTCTGAGAATTTTCTAAAATTAATTTTCGGATGGGGAATCCCTTCTGTAGCTTTCCGGATCTCTTCCGGAGTCCAGGGTCTGTATACTAAGATGATTGAATCCTGATTATCCTGCCCAGTCTGAGGGTTCTGTACTTCTATGAGTGGACATATTTCCTCTTCTTCTTCTCCCGCAGGTTGTGTGTCTTTAAATTTCTGCCATGACTCTCGATTACCTGCTTTTGTTCGTCACCTAGTTCCAATGGTATCCCTTATTTTAGCTAGTTTTATAGCGTCCCTATCCTCAGTGACCACAGGATATAGCGGAGGTGGATCTACCTGTCTACACGGTCTATATTCTGGTAAGGGAGGGGGAGGCAGAGGTGCTGTTGCTATTACTAGATTGTTATCCTCCCTATCTGAAAACATTGTTTTTGAATCCTTGTTCTTTTGGTCCCTACGGTTTACTTCTTCCAGCCACCTGTATGCCTGGGGAATTCTTAACTGTCATTGCTTTTTTACCTGACCTTTAGAATCAGTTTTAAGTTGTTTAATAAGTTTGATGAGTGAGGATTTTTCCAATTTTCCATCAAATTCGTATTTAATAACCCATTTTGAAAAGTATCTGACATTGTCTGCGCGCTGTGACTGCATATATTTTGCATCTTCCATTAATGGTGGGTCTCAGGGTATTTTTGCACAATTATTACCCATTTTCCCTTACTTTTGATTGTTATGTAACTTGACCTTGATTTTCTAGTTTTAACGTGTACCACGGATTTTGTTATAGTCTCTTCACAATGACTACCTAAAGTCTACTTATTCTGTTTCTCCTGATCTATGACAAGACAGTACCTTTCTTATCCCTGACTGTAAGAAAAATACAATCTGACAAAAAACAATACACATCTAGTCCCTGATCCTGAAACAGAAAAAAAAAGTAGATTCACCTTACCTGAGCCCACGTGATTGATCACTGATTCGCGGAAAACCCGTCCTTCAGTCACAGATCAGAAAGTGGCTGGCCTCTTTTGACGACAATTCTGTCGGAGGTCTTTACATATAAGAAGAACTGATTTGGTTTCTTCCCCATACGGTTTCAGCCACCTGGCCGTCTGATCCTAGGTGAAGAGAGGGATTCTGGTCCAAAGGACCAATCCATAAAGGAAAACACAAAGATCAATGCATGTTAGGTTCAAGCAAGGCACCCTTTATTACTTGCAGCAAGGAGACAAAGCATGTAGGTACAAGGTTTGTCTGATTTTCCATAGTTCAGCCTACAGTTTTTATACAGTTTTCTACAAGTTCACAGAAAGATGCTATTATTAGATTTGCTGCTGACATGGTCAAATAATTGCTGTCTTGCAAAAACATGTTTTTTTGAGAAAAACAACCTGGCCTTGAGTTTGTTTCAGCTTCCCTTAGTTTCTCACAATTCTTTCTCTAGTTCTAATATGATACATTCAAGGTACAGTCCTGGCCGCAATACACTTTCTGCTGACCATGGTGGATTTACAGGCATCAATTGTTCTCTCTTCAGAGCTTCTAGCAGCTGCATATTTTCACACAGAATAAGCAGAACAATTTCTCTTCAGAGCTTCTAGCAGCTGCATATTTTCACACAGAATAAGCAGAATAACTGTATTAACTCCTTTTAACCCTTAATACACTAATCCTGAATATTTCAGTTGTACATTTTAATACACTAAGCCTACATATTGCATTGCAGTTATACATTTTCCTAACATTCTGCTATCTTATCAATTTCATATGCTACACTCTATTCTTTATAAACCCTCCTTCTGTCTATCTCTATCTTCCTTAGTCTCCATCTACATCCCATCCCGGACCCTCCGTACTTCTAACCAACAATTACTTGATATCTACCACCCAAAAAGGTCAGTAGGCAAACTACTCTACAAACACTCCCTTGCCCATGCTTGGAACAAACTTCCCCTTGACTTACGTTCAATCTCCCACACCTCACAATTTAAAAATGAACTAAAAGCTTATTTTCTCAATTCCAGAACCTGCTCTTGCCATGACCCTACCTAGTCTTCCTTCCCTTTATGTACCCTCAAAAGGATCATACTTAGTACCTCATTACACCTCTCTCTCCAATGTGTCTACTATGCATTTGCACAATTTTATACAAACAAAAAATGGTTATTGTTGACTTATTGAACTATATCAATAAAAAATTGTTACTTAGCTTCTTTTTAATGCAACTTTAACTTTATACATGTAACCCAACATATGTGAATTGTTTTGCTATAACTGCTATTATACCAATATTGTTTAAAATTGTACTTATTTTAAAATGTAATACTGGAGCTTTTCTCCTTGAGTCTCCACTGAAAATGGGCCACAAGCCCAGTTGGACAAACCCGGTTAACAAATGTCAATATATATATATATATATATATATATATATATATATATATATATACATATATACATACATGTATGTACATAATTTATGTAAAATAGTTCCTCTTACTAGTATTGTAAAGTGAGTGACATGTATGTACTTGTTCCTGGTAGAAGTACATCACATCTCTCTATAGGTTATTATTTAATAATGTCTACACATTTAACACACATATTCACTGCTGTCACATTCATATACGCATGCAAACATATGGAGTGTCACAGACATATAGGGCAGGATTCATGAAGCCTCTGTGTAAGAGATACATGGCTTACACGGAGGCTGCAGTTAAACGGTGTGATGTCAGCATGTCATGCATATGCATGAGGGCATGCTGAATCACACCGAAGGCTAACACGGTTCGTGGAAGACAGTAGGGGGCATGTCCGTAGGCCGAGCCCTGCAAGCGAACACGCCCCCAGAAGAGTAAAATTGCCCAAAGTAAACACCCACAACAGAGGCCATGGAAATGTGAATAAACACAACACAACACATGCCCCTACAGACTATGAACATAAAATATATAAATGAATATGTGATATATTTATTTTAAATCATAAAGATGTTTGCCCATGAGTGCGCTCGTTTGCGCGGGCGTGCCCGTAGCTCAGCTACAGTTAGCAGTCAGTGGAAAAGGATATAAGAACTAAATATGCAAAGTAGGCCAAGGCACAATAGCGTAGCGGTAGAGATGTTGGCTGAAGAGCAGGCCTTCTTGGTTCGAGCCCCCACAACACCAATTTTTATTTTAGTAAAATAAGCACGAAACAAGTCCCTGACAAACATGTACACATATAAAATCATAGTTCATGTAAAATGTAATGAAATAGTCCATTTATTTTGAAGAAATGTGAGATAACAAAATAATAAAAGATGCCAGATGTGCCTATAGCTGAGCTACAGTTTAACAAGGTGAGTGCATCTGCCCGTAGGTGAGCAGTGCTATAACAGGTGCAAAATGAGTGCCCGTAGGTGAGCAGTGGTTTAACAGGTGCAAAATGAGTGCCCGTAGGTGAGCAGTGGTTTAACAGGTGCACAATGAGTGCCCGTAGGTGAGCAGTGGTGTAACACGCTAAAACTGTGTGCCCCTAGCTGAGCTGAGCGTAATATGCGTGCTGATAGCCAAATGAGGCGTAAACCAGCATACCCTGTTTGCATGGAGCTGCGCACCGCACCAACAAGCTAACTGACGGGCAACGTTGAGCAAGCCGTATCAAAACTACCTTTACACAGACACACCACTCAGCCTGTCTAGACAGTCATAAAAAATAAAAAGCAGTGGCCAGGTTCGAACCCAGGATACTATACACCATCGTCAAAGTACTGAATCACTAAGCCATGACAGCAGTACCTATGAATGCAGTAATAGCAAATATATAGGAATGAATACAAAGTGGAGCATTGTGAAGTTGATAAAATTCCAAAATGGCCAATCACAGATATGTGCGGGAAAAACGGCCTATATAAGCCCCATAGGCGGGAATAAACAGCATAAACGATTGTAGAACTGACTTGCAGCCAGAATGACAGGAGTAGGTGAGGGTAGTTGCTTTCGAGCACAAAGGTGGGGGGTTGAGGAGTCCAGATACATGGTCTGGCTCCTAGTCCACAATCATGAGGCCCAACTCATGCAGGGCCAGGTCCTGTGGGGAACATATAGGGCTGAGGCGTGGGACCGGTTGGCTCATGGTCTCACCAGTGCCACAGGGATTCCAAGGACTGGTGAGCAGGTTCATCACCACCATGCGGACCTGAAAAGATACAAGCAGGACCAATTGAACCTTTGGATCCAGGAGGCCCGGCAAACGCCCAACGCCCCACTACTGAGTAAGTTACATGTAATTATGTATGTAAGAAATTAAACTAGCTGATATTATGGAGATGTGTATTCCAATATTACTTCATTTATATTACAGCTGCATGTGTCTGTTCTGCAAACCGCAGAGCCTATGGCGATAGGCTGGTGTGGTTGCACCACCAGGCAGGTCAGTAATCCTCTCCCAGTAACTGTAAAGAAATATAAAAGTATGACAGTTAGCAAAAGAGTGCAGTGTAGTCACTAAGTAATAGAATGTGCAAGTAACAAGTGTAAGAGTGTTTGCAAGTATTGCTTGATTACAAAAGTGTGTTGCAGTCTGTAATCCAAACAGAAAAATGAAAATGTCTGAAATAAAGTCTGAAATAAAGATGCCCCACCTGTAATATAATAGTACACAACCTGCAGCAGGCTGAAAAGTACAGCTGCAGAAGATGAGCAAATCACGTGTGAAATATACCCCTGTTGAAATACTGAAACATGACATAAGTGAGACTGCTGGAAAGGATTGTAATAACTACAGGTAAAACATGTAAATAAAGCCTAGAAGTAAGTACCATCCTGAATAGTAAAATGAAAACAAGTGAGAGAGTGTGAGAAAGTGTTATGAATCCACCAATAAAGTAGTAATAACCCCTGAATAAAGTATACTGCAGTCAGTACAGAATGAAATGCATGTGAGAAGCAAAACCAAACAGCTAAATCTGTTCAAAGTGTTGCTGCAGCTGGAATGTGTATCCCAAAATCTGGATATGTTGCTCTCAGTCTGCAATATGCAGATAGTATGATTGTCTGACATACCAAACATCCACAGTTGTCTATAGCTATATAAAGCAAATGTAGCAGGATGATGTAGCTGAACAAAGCCAGATATGAATGTGTATGAAGAACAATAAAATGTATATTGATGTAGCAGTAACAGTCCTATCACCAAGTTGAAGTAGTTATCATATGGGAAACTGCAGTTAGAACAGTAGTGTGTATATATGTGCAGCTTTTAGAAATGTACAGCATATGTATTGGTATTCGAAGGTGTTAATATTATTTTCTTCACCCCACCCTATAACCACATATAACCCATTCCACGTGAAAATGGTATGTGCAATCACAATTAACACCCCTGGACATTTGTCCTGTTGGGTCATAAATATTTGCATGTCCGTTGATGCATCTGCCCTGTTCATACATCCAAACCTGATGGCCTGTTGCCATCAATCAACTCTGCATGTTGTTGGACTGTGTATTGCTGTTCAAATTATGCATGTGTTATGCTCGCTGTTCAATAGTGTGAATATCTGGGTGTTTGGTTAATGGGAATACTACTGCATGCTGTTACAACTAATTGTGAATGGTATTATATGTTACTAACCCAAACTGTCATGACATAATGCAAAACATAGGACAACAGGGAAGGTGGGTTCCAGCGGACCCACCTCTCCCACCTCAGCTGGCGAGTGCACCTGGCACTAGTGCCCAGTCTGGACCCTCCTGCTGTGGCCCTGTGCCACCTGCAGGTGGAAGCGCTGTAGGGGATGGGGCTCGTCCCCCCTCTGCAAGTGTGGCTGGAGGAGAACCACCACTCACCCTCCGTAGCGTCCGGACTGTGGTGCGTAGGGAGATCTGGGACTCTGTTCTTGGGCCCTTACGCCAGCTTGAGGCACAGGTGGCACAACTTACGGGCATGCCTGTTGCCCGGCCTACACAGCCCCCAGCACAGCCCCGTCTTAGGCAGTGAAGGAACAGTGGCAACTGCCCATGGGTGGGGATATCAGTTCCACTGTTGCCATCTGTGGGCACATGGGCTCTGGATATCCAAACCTCCATCCCCGTCAATTGTGTAACCCCCCCATATGTGTCATACACCGCCCCTGTATGCGTCTTGTTTGTCTTGTCTGTTGACCTACCCAACCTACCTCCCCAGCTATACCGACTTCCTTCACCTGACATACCACTCTCACCTGAAAAAAAAAAAAAAAAAAAAGGGCACTCTGTACCCACAAAAAAATTACGCCCCGTACATAGCTGCCCATTCCGCACACATGTCTGCTGGACATGGAAACTATCAATTACAATATGGCTGTACAACAAGTATTATTGTTGTCCTGACACCTCTCTCAGGGGTCGAAGGTCTCAAGTGTCACACCAAATTAGATACATATGGGCAGCTATGGGCCTTACCTATATCCCTCCTGCAAATCCCAAGCTTGTTTCCCTACTGTCTTACCCTCTTTGTGACCCCTTTTTCACCACTTTCCTGTCTTCCCATTTTCATTTCTTTCAAAGAAAATAGCACGGGTGTGCGCCAGAATAAGCACTGTTAAGCAGTTGTAAGCGGGTGTGCGCTGTGCTGAACACTAGTGCGCATGCGGGAGCTCCTCGCAAACCAGCGCTAACCCGGTTACAACTGCTTAAAAGTGCCTTAGTCACTCTGATTGACAGGTCCTGTAGTCAGTTCAAAAGCAAAATAAAATCCCACTGTCAGTCTCGAACCTAGGACCTTGGAAACAGTAGTCTGTATGATCTACCACTAAGCCATGACTCTTATACAAGAACATTGTGCTAAAATAAATATATCATGTAATAGTAGGAATGAATGTAAAGGGAATATAGGATGTGTAGTACACAAAGCATGTCATTTAGAATTACTGTCAAAACTAGTGGATTTCCATAATAGTAGTATGTGAACAGAAACAGCCATGCTAGTTGGTAGCTAGTAGGTAATAATGTCAGTTAGTGTACATATACAAATGTATGTATATTTACATATCTATCTATATATATATATATATATATATATATATATATATATATATATATATATATATATATACAGTTCATTGCACTGGCTGGAAGCAGACAGAGGGAGAGAGACAGAAAGTGAGAGGAAAAAAAAAAAAACACACGCTACACACTGAGTCTAATCTGTCAGCAGTGACAGTAGCAAGCCGTGCCAGCAGCAGCAGGAAGCAGAAGTAGTGGTAACGCAACCAGCTGCGACAAACACAGGTAATGTAAAGTAGCAGGTTAATAGTCTGCATACTGTGAACCCTCCAAATGTGTCATAGGTCTGTATCTATAGGTATGTCCATGTGATATGTTGTGTGTACGTAGTTCCACCAAAAGGGGATGACTATACATTACATGTCAGTCAGTGTTAGTCCATGATCCTGGCAGCAGGTGTCTGTGCGTTGCCCTCTTCAATGGCTATAGTGACTGTTTTGAAAGGTCAACCAGGTTCTAAAGGCAGGATCAGCCCATCACAAAGGCAAACTGACTGGGAACAAGTGTCTGCAGGTACCCAGTATCGCTGTATATGCGTCTCATACTGAATAATTCCATAGCTTAGCAGACCAGGCCGGTTATGCTTATGATGCGGTAGTTCCCAGGGTCAGTAGAGGTGCCTCCTTAGTGGTGTGGGACCACTGTTGCTGTATGCCAGTGTTCAGGTACATATCCTGTAGTACGGCCAAGGTTAAATATCAGTCTTACATGCGGTTGTATGTCCTCTTGGAGTGCATGTAGCACACATCCAGGGATACCATCAGGTCACAGTGGTGCTGTGTGTTCTGCTTTGCTGAGGGCGGCCCTCACCTGGACATGTGAGATGATAGGGAGGTTACATTCAGCTGTGATAAGTATTTCTACTTGTGGGGGAGAAGGAGGGGGGATACGTGCACCGAACCTGTCTGCAAGAATGTTGCCAATATCTGTGTGTTCGGTGAATGTTAAGTAGGTGTGTATTAACTCAGAGCATATCTGAGGTGTTTGGTCCATATGTGTAACATAACTGAAGAAGGCCTTGTGGTTATCTATAGTGTTTGTGGCCATTTCCCTCCCAGAGTAGGCCGTGGCCGTTGTTATGAGAGACCGTAGCGTATTACCAGTGCTGACCACAGATGCTTTCCCTTAATGTGAATCTGCTCTGTCCTGCAGTAGCCTCCTGCTATTGTTATACAATCTGCCTCTGGCTGGGGTCCACCAGACAGGATGCCTAACCTTTGTGCATAGGGTCTGGGTTAGATATGTGTGTGCAAGTTCCATGCAATCTGTGGGATGTCCATGGTAAGCATTCGCAATAGGGTCAGCAGTGTGGGTTGTGGCTTCCACTGGCCCAGTGGGCTGCATGGATACCATCTCAGTCCTAACAAGTGAATAACTGTCTAATCACATACGTATCAAAGTAGTCTACTGTGCTGATGGTGGTGGTGGGATATGTATATCCAGGCCGAGTAACTTGTGTCCTGATCACACTAGTGGATGGCATTCCACATACAGTACCTTGGTATGAACCCCCAGAGTGAGGTTGTGCATTGGACCTGTCGCAGTGTGCTGACCGATGGGGCATGCTACTATGTTTTATGGAATGTGGCAGGTATTGTTGCACAGGTGTTGGCTGAGCACTGATATCCAGCCATGTACTTGTGTATCCACCACGAGACACACACATGCAACGTATGGGAGTAGTAGTATATCACTACACTTGAGTATCATGTATAGTATGTGTGCAATATATATTGCTGACATAGTCTGCTGATATCCTGTTTGTGTTCTCTTCCAGGGAGATGGAGTGTCAGCGTAATCCCACCTACTCTGCAGCGGAAGATGAGGAGATGCACCAGAGCCTGGTGTGGGATTATGACATACTTTTTTCCCGCACTAGCCAGAATCAGCAGGAGAGGGCTGCACTGTGGCAAGACCTTGTCCGTAGGGTAAATGACATTGGCACGCATAATAGGACATATGAGCAGGTACGACATCACTGCAGTGATTTAATCAGAAATGTCCATCAGCGTGTGTCGGATGTCCACAGGCAACAGGTTGCCACAGGAGGTGGGGCGGCCACACATCCCCCCCTCACCAGACTGGAGGGGCTACTCCTAAGTGTTGTGGCTCCAGCCCTGGAACAGCAACAGCAATACACCTGCATCATGATGGAGGCTGGATCCACACAGCAGCACGACATGGAGCATGCAGGTAATATGCCATATGTACACTTGACTGTTCTGTACACTGTTAGTTTATGCATGTGTAAGGTGTGTCCGTGGTATGTAGCTGTCAACATAGTATGTAATTGTGCATGTGTGATATTGGCAATATCAGCAGCTGACGTGTGAAAGGCAACTGGTGTACT
The DNA here is from genome assembly GCF_019279795.1 of Protopterus annectens. NCBI lineage: Eukaryota > Metazoa > Chordata > Ceratodontiformes > Protopteridae > Protopterus > Protopterus annectens. The sequence continues at coordinate 38,838,065 of NC_056742.1, read as the reverse complement.
ACTGCACTGTATCATATGCAGTATCAATGACACAGTTGTGCCCACTGACATTAATCTCTTCATTTCTGCAGGTCCCTCCGATGTTACAGGAAGGCAGGCCATCCATGCTGGTGAGTGTGTTTAACAATACCTATAATAGTCCTGATAGTGATAGTAATACTAGTGTAACTCAGTAGTGCTCTGTGTGTATACTGCGGCGTGTGCATGTGTGCAGGTGTGCCTGTGTCCACGTGTGCATGTGTGCATGTATGCATGTGTGCCTGTGTCCACGTGTGCATGTGTGCATGTGTGCCTGTGTCCACGTGTGCATGTGTGCATGTGTACACGTGTCCACGTGTGCATGTGTGCATGTGTCCATGTGTGCATGTGTGCATGTGTCCATGTGTACATGTGTGCATGTATGCATAAGTGCATCACTGGTAACATTGTGTGGACACTGTAAACTGTGTTTCCTATCTTCCTCCCACAGGTTCTGGTGCTGCTCTGGTGTCCTGCAGCAGGGAACCTGAATCTGGTGCCACAGGTACCGGTAATGATGAAATCTGTGTAATGGCACAGGAAGGTGTGTCAGGGTCCGCCATTGGTCATCCAATTGACAGTACACAGCTGTCAACCCCATCATTGCACACAGTCATCCTGCCAGTTCATTCTTTGTCACCATTGTCCCTAGGTGATGGACAGGATACAGTGAGCATTGACCAGGGTAATGTGGTATCTATGGCACATGCTTCCCCACACAGCAGCCATGGGCAGGGTCCTGCGATGGTACCACACAGACAGTTGGCCATAGGTTCTCGTGAGAGCATCCATGGGCGTACTGCCTCTGGAAGACATGCCCAAAGCGGTCTGTCAACCTCAGCTATGTTTCAGGCTGTCATGCAGGCACAGTCGCGTATGGAAAGGTACACCAGACAGGGTCTGAGGGAGCTGAGAGCATGTCGCACAGCCATGACTGACAGTATGCGTGACATCGCGGATGCTATCTGTAATTTCACAGATGTCATAGACAGATGTTGTGGGGACATATTACAGCAGTTCCACAACCAAATGTCCATGAGCCAGGGCAATGGTGGGCTGTTGCGGCGTCGACGTGGCCGTATGCCAGCAACAGCAGCAGCTGGCAGTCGGCACGGATGACAACAGGCCCACGCACGGCCCCATAGTGCCAGCAGCAGCCCCAGCAATGCCGGGTCTGTGCTGTCATCGGAACGCCCCAGGAGACCACGTGCACGTGGCTCTGGACAGTCCCAACAGGGACCTGTGTCCAGTCAACACACTCCCACTTCTGATGACAGTACCCAGTCTGGCTTAGTACTGGATACGGTCCGTAGCACCCCTGCCAGGCACAGGTACCTTGTCCATGCCCACAGACACTGATCTGTATGACCTGCCAGGTGCAGTCTGTGGCTGTCCACAAACCCCTGTATGTGGCAGCCATGAGGTGGAACTGTGTGCGTGCATACACACATGCGAAATGTTAACACCTAGGGCTACCACATACACGCATACACTGCACCAACAGTGCCCCACCCTGTACTGCTGTCCCTCATCAACACACATACACACACATGTCAATTGGTGGTATCAGTGGCAGACTCAGGCATACCTAATTCACACCCTGTGCATATGATGAAACTGTGCCACCTCCTTCAATCTCCAACATAATTGCGGGAACAGGTAAACACGTTGCTGATGCACAGGGTGACTACATAGAAGTGTATTAGTAGTATCATGTTGGTAACATTACAGTGTGCTGATATGACTGTGTGTATATCCCAGCATGCCTGATGCAGTAACCGTATGACTGTCCTGAATTGTTATCTGCACCCATAGTACGTACCAAAGTGTAACAGCTGCACATTATTGCATGCCGGTGGTAAGGATGTCAACAGATAGCCACATACATGGGTAGCACAGGGGGGAAGCTAATGCAAGTAGTGATATGCAATGATGGACATGTACAGTAATGGTGTCAAGTTACCCACAACAACTATGCAATGTGGATGTTTGCGCATGTTGATATGTGTGCAGTACCAATGTAATCCAAATCACAATTAACTATGACATAATATCAGTTCTACCATGGGCATCTGCGCTGTGCATTTCTGGTACATGTTGATAGTGCCTACATATTTGCACTGTTACCTACTGTTAGTGTTACCCCTTCTTTGTTGTACAATGGACTACTTCCAGCCCTGCTTACTGTATCTTTGTTTGCATGCATGTTCGCTTGGGGTTCCCTGGAACACTGCTTCCACCTGCAATGTAGAGTTACAGTGCTTCTGTGGACTCCTAGTGACATATGCATAGCATGCGATACGTATGTCAAGTTTACACATGACAGAACGTCACTGTCTGTCCTGTTCGCATGTATGTTGCCTGTGACACATTGCACATGTCTTACCTGGCATTTACCCACGTGTGCAGTCATATATGCCAGTGCTATGAAACAGTAGCAGTACACCCACACATACACACCTTCAGTATGTTGTTCCCCATTGGCCCTATGTGTTGGTACTCACCATGGCAATCACACTACTAGGGTAGCATGTGCAAAGGTAACCTGTAAATCACCTCTATGGTCCAGTTGTGGTTTATGTGAGTCATGTGGCAATGTCACAGCTGCAACATGTATGCAGTCAACCATCACCCTTGGCCAGGAACGTACAACACATGTGTGGGATGCCACCACATAGCCAATCTGGGGACTGAGCACTCTGAACCCAGTAATGCCATAACCTGTCAGGTGGCATGTCATACTACAGTGACTACAATACCAGTCAGACATAGACACGCACTGACAGCAAGCTGAACACAACGGGGCATACATGGGGACTCAGAATAGCATCCTGCCTGAGCATCACACACCTCCGCAGATGGCACACAGGCATATGTTACGTTGGAACAGAGCACATGCCACACATGGCACACACATCCTGTGTGCCACACACTCACAGCCTGTAGGGCTACACAACACACCTGCTACAGATGTGTCAGGTACCTCTCTTGGCTGCTGCAGTGGGGTCCCGCTCAACAGGTAGTACATGGTGAAGGTCACAGTGATATGCCTCTGGGGCACTATGGTCCACCACAAAACACATGCATACAGGTCAGTCAGAGGCATGGACACATATGACTCAGTCATTGACCATGCCACTATGGATGACCTGAGACATACCTCCCTGGACTACATGATAGGGAACATAGAAGGGATCTCTCAGCATGTGGCACGGGCCAGTATGAGCCTGATCTTGGTTGCCATCATACCCTCACCAGGTATGCTACCACTATATGTAGGAAGGGTGTTGTATGTCTACATTCTGCTCAGTCTCCAGTGTCATTCATAGGGTATCTGCTGGCTGTCAACATGTGCTTACATGCTAGGGAAGTCACAATGATGTGCTAGGGGCAGCTTGCACGTGACACCCATGGCCCAATGTATATTGGCGAAGCTCCTTGATACACACATACTGCCTTATGCTGCAGGACACAGATTACATAGCCACCTCCATGGGTATCACACAGGTTAGGACACTAACAGTGCTGCTGCACAACACCAGCAGTGTACACCGCAAGATGCATGCACTGGACACTGTCCTCAGCACGGTGAACTGCAATGTCTGTGCAGTACCAGAGTCCTGATTCATGGCTCACAGGTGCAACCCATCACTGCCAGGTTATATCTCATACCATGCCTGTCGTCCCCTACACATGTAACACACATGGACAGGGGGTGGTATCCCAAGGCACCACAGATACACACACCTCCAGGTTGTTGGCACAGCACAAAGCATCAGGGCCTATTCATGTGCAGCTAACAGTGTGTCGGACTGCCATCTGGTTCATAGCCTGGCACACACAACCCTCCCATACACAGGAAAACCACCTATCCTCCATAACAACACTGGCAATATGACAGTCTCAAGAACTGTCTTTATATGGCTGGACTGCATCCAGCCAAACATTGTGCATGAGCATTACTGTAGCTACAACACACTAGTTGAAGGGTTCCCAGCATGTGGTCACTGAATTGCAGTGGAATGACATGTTACCACTCCCACAACAGGTGGGAACATGCAGCACCTGTACATCAACTACATGTAGACTATATGGCCCAGACCAGATGTGTATCCCCTGCTGTAGGTATTTTACCATATACACCCACACTGTATTGACACATACCACGTGCGGCCCCTGCACAGTAAGACTCAGTGATATTGTTATGCATTGCAGATACCATTTATCCACTCGAGGCATGTGTCAGACATGGTAACTACTGCAGGTCACAGGTATTTATGTGTATGTGTCACACACATACATCATGTGTGCAATGCCTTTGCTGGTTTAGGCAATGGCATGCATTGTTATGCACAAAGACCCACACAAGGTCATAATGTGTGACACAACATGTGGCAGTTGTGGGTTACCAAAATATACCTATCTGTACTCTGACAATGGTAATAGACCCAGTAGCAGAGCGCACTATTAGCATTACTGGCCAACTAGCCCTGTTTGACTGTGCTGATAGTGTGGTGACATCCCCTGTCTTTACTGGGGGAATATGCAGCATCTGGTGTATTGTAGTATTTGCCAAAAGGATCTGTTCTCTCACACTTGCATTTACACACACCCTACTACCCCCCCCCACACACACACGCACACTTGCAGGATTCATACCCCTACCTAACTAAGTCACGACATGTGAGAGAGACGCATTAGCGAAGCGCACTATTCGGATTACTAGATGGTTTTTCTTCTCTGGCTGTACTTATAGGGTGCTGACATCATCAGTGTTTTGAAAGGGTAATGTGCATCAGGTAGTGTGATCTGATTGCAAAAGCTAACATGTTTTTCATACAGAATTGCACACACACAAACTCCCCACATCCAAACACACACATATGCAGGTTTCAAACTCCCACCTAACTATGTTATGACATTTGAGAATGACGCTGTAGCAGATTGCACTATTCGGATTACTGGGAGGCTTCTCTTCTCCTGCTGTACTTATAGGGTGCTGACATCATCCGTGCTGAGATAGGGGAATGTGCATTCTGGAGAGTGCTTTCACAGTTGCGAAAAGGGACATCCCCCTCACACAGACTTGCACACACACTAACCCCCCTCCACACACACTGGGCAGTTGCAGGATTTAAACCCCTACCTAACTATGTTATGACACTCATGATAGACGCATTAGCAGAGTGCGCTATTTGAATTAGTGGGAGGTTTCCCTTCTCCTGCTGTACTTATAGGGTGCTGACATCATCCGTGCTGAGATAGGGGAATGTGCATCCTGTAGAGTGCTTTCACAGTTGCCAAAAGGGACATCTCCCTCACACAGACTTGAACACACACTTACCCGTCTCCACACACACTGGGCAGCTGCAAGATTCAAACCCCTACCTAACTATGTCATGACAGACACATTAGCAGAGCGCGCTATTCGAATTACTGGGAAGTTTTCCTTCTCCTGCTGTACTTATAGGGTGTTGACATCATCCGTGCTGATATAAGGGAATGTGCATCCTGTAGAGTGCTTTCACAGTTGCCAAAAGGGACATTTCTTTCACACAGACTTGTACACACACTAACCCCCCTCCACACACACTGGACAGTTGCAGGATTCAAACCCCTATCTAACTATGTTATAACACTCGTGACAAAAGCATTAGCAGAGCGCACTATTCGAATTACTGGGAGGTTTTTCTTTTCCTGCTGTACTTATAGGGTGCTGACATCATCCGTGCTGAGACAGGGGAATGTGCATCCTGTAGAGTGCTTTCACAGTAGCCAAAAGGGACATCTCCCTCACACAGGCTTGCGCACACACTAACCCCTCTCCACACACACTGGGCAGTTGCAGGATTCAACCCCCTACCGAACTATGTTATGACACTCGTGACAGATGTATTAGCAGAGCATGCTATTCGAATTACGGGAATGTTTGCTTTCTCCTGCTGTACTTATAGGGTGCTGGCATCATCCGTGCTGAGATAGGGGAATGTGCATCCTGTAGAGTGCTTTCACAGTTGCCAAAAGGGACATCTTCCTCACACAGACTTGCACACACATCAACCCTGCTCACCCACACACACACACACACACACACACACACACACACTGAGCAATTGCATTTTTCGAACTCCTACCTACCTATATTATGACACTTGAGGGAGACGCATTAGCAGAGCAGGCTAAACGAATTCCTGGGCATCTGGTCTGAACCTGCAGTATTTATAGAGTGCTAACATCTTTATTTCTACAGAGGTATGTACATCTAGTACTACCTGTCAGGTGGGGGATAGCATATATATGCATTTGCAGCCACCTACGTCAGGGTCAGATATGCACATCGCACTGGCAGGTTATGTTCTATACCATGCTTCGTGACCACAGGACCTGTAACATACAAAACAACCAGTCCAGCACACCACACCCACATCCAGGACACACACTTAGCTTCCCTGGGAACAGTGCCAGGATATGCATGTGTTCACATACACCATTCCAGTTGTTAACATCAGGTACAGGCATATTGTGTGTGAGAACTACTCAGGCCTCTACCACTTTACCCTACAGCCACTGCAATTTGTGGGTCCATGTGCTATGGCTGAACCACAAACCACAGCCACATGGGGGAATACATATTGCACCTGTCCATCTGCAACATGGGTACTCACTGTTCCACACCAGAGGTAGACCACCATCGTTGATGTCTGACCATACCCACCTTTCCCTGGACATCCATATCCCATCTCCACCCCCAGGCAAGGTTGTCACTGCACACAAACTGTATTTAGCACAAGCAGACTCTACACTTGTGAAGACTGGGGTGGACAACTTCAAAGGACCCATGCTGGGGGACTATACTGGCCACTCAGCATAATCCTTGACAATTGCATTCTATGAGCATGTGTACGGTTTGCATTGATCATGCTATCCCACATATACCCATGACTACTCCACAACAAGACACCTGTCAGGTGTACACCAGCCATATATGAGCTGTCCAACAGACAGAGTGAGCTAATACATTGCAGAGCTGTAGCCCACAGAGGGAGGACATCTGTGAACAGTTCCAGCATGGCACTTCATTCACACATAATCATCACAACACAGTGTTGACAGTGGAATTGTCCAGAGAATGCAGATAGGGCTCCCCTCAGTCTGTTATTGATGGCCACTTACTGTTAGAGATCCTCAGCAACCCTCTTCCAGCACACACCAACAACATGGCTGTGGCTTAGCACATTCAAACCCTGGGATCTCCACTGTGCCCCTGCTTGACAGAGGCACAGCTCACTAGCCTCACACGTTGCCTTATGTGACCTACTTTACAGTGGCACAATAGCCTACTGTACTGGAGATGCAGATGCCAAGCACACTCTGGCTGAGCTGTCATTCCCTAGGGCAACAAGCCTAATATTGACCTCTACACCCATATGTCCAATTGTCAGATGCACAATATTTGTTGTGCTGTTCTACTGTTTGCAGGTCTTTATTGCCATAGCATTCCCTGTTCCTATGACCAACTTATGTATCTGTGGAAGATGTTTGCATATGACGGCGATCCACTATATCACTTATGTCTCTGTAGTCATTTACTGTGTGCACTGGGCAGATTGCCGTGTTGTGGTTGGTTCCTGGAATGACACGTACAAATACCAGATATGTGTGGCCAACTGCTAAACGGAGATATGGCCTAAGTGTGTGAGCATGCCCAGTTCAGCCTTTCCATGGCATGTTGTCTGACATATGCCTCATTTATCAAAGTGTGCGAGCATGCCCAGTGTGAGCTTTCCATATGTTGCACTCTGAAGTCCACCACATATTTGGGTGTGTGTGAACTTCAACAATATCTCACGTTTATGGTTGTGTGTTGGGTGTCATGTTGTGTACTAACTGGCCAACTGCTTTGTGTCTGCCACAACAGGGATTATACTGTGCCTGCAGGGATTGCATGGGATACTTTGCAGACAGTTGTCAACATCCTTTCATAATGACCTAACACTGTAGTTCCGTATAGTGTACTGGTTCAGTACTTTCACTGTGGTGGACAGTATCCTGGGCTTTAGTCCTATCACTGCTTGACATCTTCATAGTGAGCACAACAGACTGTGTAGGGGCCAGTTGTGCACATATGACCATGTTGCATTATGTTCAGATATGGACTACCTACACCAGGCTCGTCCAACATTTGTAGTGTATTCCACAACATGGGTGGACATTGGCAAACACTAGCGATGTTCCCTAGGCCATTTCTGATGCTAGTCACAGGGTGTGTTTGTCCTTCGACACACATTGTAACTGGAGTTTGCCATGACATATGTCATGGTTAGTATACTGTGCCTCCGTCTACCTCTGACATAACAGTGATACCCAGGGTTAGCCTACCATCTCCCATCCACTCATCGGGATTCCTCTTGAGGGATGTTGATAGGTGACTCTCTGGCTAACCTGTACCGGGAGTTTAATGATGAGTGGGGGTGCCTTCTATGTTATGGATCATTCTGTACAGCTTGTCCTATGTATGTCAGTGCTGGGGTTCAGGTCTCTCATGTGCATAGCTCACTGCCATTCAGATTGTACAAGGTGCAGCATGTTCATTGATTCCAGGTTGGACATGGCTTCATACATCAGGCACAGCTTGCCTGTAGCTGGGCAGTATGGCAGTGTGTGGGGCTGCAGTTTGTTTACTCAGGCAAAACATGGCATCTGTTCATGCTCTTTACTACTCCTGATGGGGTACTGTTGTGGACTTTACAGTTGATGGAGGTGTCTGCTGAGGTATATCCCACAGGGGCTGTTGTAGTCAATTGTGACACTGATGAAGGATGACTGCAGAGCCAAAGTGACCTCCCCTTATCTACATCTGACAACCTTCATGATTGGGTGGGTATATGGTATGTTTCTGCGAACACTACAGCCACATGTGTGTCCAGTGCAGGATATCTATCACCTTTTGTCCCCAGGTCTCTCATTACATGTTAGGTACGTAATGGGTTAACACCTGTGTGGTAATTTGTGGGCACTTACTGTATATCCATGGTGGTTGTCTATACACAGTTCTGCAATTAGCTTACTGACATGGCTATGGCTCCAGTTGTCTGTTTGTAGGTGGCCCTTTTGTGGGTTGCTTGTGTCAGCTGGGGGTCGGATATGGTGGGCTGTTTGTACTCCTCTGCATACATGTTCAGTCACAGTCCTTCCATGTTGGCCTATACCTATGGGACATATATACAGAACAGGGGGGTGCAGGACCAAGCCTTGTGGGATGCCACTCATATCTGATTTGTAGTCTGACATGGATGCAGCATGTCTGACCATGTCAGTTCTGTCCTTGGTCTGGTTTGCAACCCCTCTACTGACATAGAGGTATATATTTAAGCTGGTGAACATATCCATACTGAACTCGTAGGGTATTGTCTAGAAGCATATGCACGGTCCAGCTACGCTGTGTGGACCACATTGTCCTCATCAATGACCTTAATGACTGCTTCAAATGGGTCAAACATGTTTAGGGGCAGGATCTGCAGTTACGACAGCCACACTGTGTAGGGTCCAATATCAGTAGGTCCACAATAGCTTTATATCTGCGGTACATACTGATCCTTTCCATAGCTGTGCAGACCAAGCTTGTCAGGATCCTGGGGTGGTAGTTTGCAGTATCCATTCAGGCAACACCTTTGTTGTGAAGGACCACTGTAGTTGTACACTGCTCTTTGGGTACATATCCTATGGTAAGGCTGACATTGGGCAGTAGTGTGAATTGGCATTCCATTATTCTTGGAGTCCATGTTGGCCTCAGCCCAGGACACCATCACATATCTTTGCTGCTGTGTGTTTTGCTTTGCAGATGATGGCTGTTACCTCAGCATCTGCAATGTCAGGGGACCAGCAGTCTGCTGGGATAGATATTTTGCATTCTGGGGTGGGGGGGGGTTGCACTGCACCTGTCAGGTTGTATGTTAGCAATATGTGTGTGTGTTTGGTATGTTGTTTGTAATATCTGTGTGATTCGGAGCATACCTGTGGATGCCCAACATGGTTCCTACCATCAGTTAAGTAAGCCTTGTGATTATCCTTAGTGTCCTTTACAATTTGTATCTTCATAGGTTCATGGGTTCATACTAAGCTATCCACCCTAGGGCATTAGTAAGCCTAGCCAGAGTGTGTGTGTCTTTCACCGCCCCTTGCTATGTGACTATTATGGCCATTTATGAATTTCTTTACTGTGCCTCTGTCTGGTCGTGACACAGTGAATACCCCCAGTATACATGTACGATCATCCATCCACTTGGCAATATTCCTGTTGAGGGGTGTCAGTGAGAGGCTCTGCCTAACATGGATTGGGATCCTGTTTCTGGGTGTGGGGAGCCTCTGGGTTATGTATTGGTCCCTCCAGCACATCCTATTTCATTATGTGTTGAAGCTGACATCTGTCACTCTCACAGCTCCAATGGCTTTGATTTCCTGTGGTGGAGCATGTCCATTACTCCTGTGTTGGACATGGCCTTGTACAACAGACATACAATGCCTCTGAGTAGGCAGTCTGTGACTGCATTCAGCTGGGGTGTCTACAGCCAGGCAGCATATGACATATATTTCACACCCTTTATCCTCTTGGTGGGGTAACTTTGAGGTCTTCCGAACCGCTGCAGGTGTCACGTATGGTACATCCCATATGAGTCATTGTACTAGATTATGGGTCTGATAAGGGAACAGTACAGTGGCACAGTGACCTCTGTTGATGTAGATGTGAATCCTTTCATGATACGGTGTCCAATATCAACAATCTTCCTAGCCACATTGGCATTGTGAGTGTCACATGACAGATTACTGTCGACTTGTGTCCCTAGGTCCCTGATTACTCCTTGCATACATAATGGTTTACCAACTATGTGGTAATTTGTGTGTACCTTGTCTGGTATTTGGTGGGACATTCATACTGTCCAGTGTCTTCAGGATGTCTGGGTGGAGTTCTTGTGTGTGAGAGTGTGGTCTGTCGCATGCTACAGACTGTACAGCAGTTTTGACTACACTTAGGTGCACATGGGTGGTCTCCGCTGCTTTGTGCATTGTCAATTACCTGGCCGTATGGGTGTCTGTGCTGCATATGGATACTCCCCCTCCTTTGATGTTTTGGTCCAGGTGTTGGGGCCATAACGCATGATATGTGGTATAACCTGGTGGTGCTGGTGTGCTATCACTAGGCTTGCAGCAGGCTTCTGTCACTGCACAGACATCAATGTTCTCCATACTGGGAAGTGCCTCAGGGGCATGCATATTGCAGTTTACACATCTGGCATTGGTCAGCATTACCCTTATGTTTCTTACCACTTATGTTTTCTATGGTGGTGGGTAGTCTTTTTGGCCTTGCCTACATACGGCTCTATGGAGGGGGCAAAGGCCTTATCCAGTAACCAGACGCACAGGGGTAACAGGTGCAAGCCATCCCTGGAACAGCAGCATGGCTTGTCATGCTTGACATCTCAAGCAGACAGACATTAGACCCTCTTGGACTGACAGCTGTAACTGTGCCACCTGTTAAACATGATCATTCTGTGTTTGTACTGTGGCATCATTCTTGGTGAGGGTTGGATGCTGCACACGGCCAGTGTCATACCGGCCTGGGGTACATACTCAGAGAGCTCATCTATGTCTCTTTTCATGTAGTCCAGGGAGGTACATCTCAGGTCATTCACACCAGCATGGACATTGAGTGCATCATATTTCTGCTTGCTTTGGGGTGACCTGCGTACTTGTGTTATGTGGCATATTGTGGCAGCCTACAGGCAGCTTACTGTACCCTTTCCCTTGTTCAGTCTGGTGAGTGAGACAGCAGTGTGTCTGCCTATACAGACACCTATTACAACTGTATCAGGCATGTTGTTTCTCCTTCTGGCCTGTGACTGTTTGGCACACCAGCTTTGTGTACTATGTGTTGCATATGCTATGTTTGGAGGTTGTGGTTGCTTGTGATCTGCTTTGGAGGCTTTCGTTGGTGTGGTGTGTTTGTAATTAGGGCCCCCGGGAATGTTTTTCTGTGTTTATGTGTTTGGTTTACAGTTGTGGTAGGTCTATGTGGGACTGGGTTTGTGGTGTATGTGGTTACCTTCTCCTCCTGACTAGTTTTGACAGTACTGCATTGGGGGAGCTCAGCCTCCGGTTTGGATACATAGTTGCATCTATCACATATATTTGTATTTATTGGGGGGAGTTGTGGTTGTCTGTGTACTTGGGACAGGTGTCACATTGCCTCTGGATTTACAGATTCTACTTGTTGTGGCTGGCCTTAGTGGATTGTATGTGTGGACATATGTTATTGCCATACTACTGATCAGTGATTACTTCCCTTTTTATGTTTGCTCTATCATGTGGTAGCTTCCTCATTCTCTTGCATGGTTTGGTAATGGCTGGAGTCCAGCATGCCAGATGCCTGCGTGTATGGCATTGTGTCTTGTTGTTATTTGTGATTGCATACTCCAAGCATTCCTGGCTGTGTTCATGGAATGCCTGTATAACATGTTCTGCGGTGTGTCCCATATTCTGCACTTGCACAGGGCCTTTCGTGGATTCCACATCAGTTTGGAGGGGTGCAACCTATGCTTTACACATGTTTTTCAGTGTGGTATTCTGGCCAGGGACTGGGGTCGGGATGTGTATATCCAGTGTGATTACTCTATGGTCTGGTCTTACCAGTGAAGGATACACTTCTCATCTTGCCATCCAGTACACATGTTGCTGATTATCACATCCAGTATGCTTACCCCTCTTGTGGGAGTGGTATGTTGTTCCTGGGCATTTTGGTTTATGGATTCTGGGAACTTTTCTCCGACTGTGTTGGTGCTAGTATAATGCTCCCAGTGTATGTCTGAGTATTTTCAGTCAAGCAATATAATGTGGTTTGGGGGGCTTGATATATTCATGTATTCCAACATAGGCCAGGGGCAGTTCCTGGTATTAGGACAGTAGTCTGCAGCAGGCTATATACTGGGAGGCGGTTTTAGCCATTGGTATTTGAACATGGCTAATCCATGCTGCTTCTTGTTGTGGTACCAACATGGGGATGTGGTTATCCTTGACATTTACTGCTAGTCACCCTCCTTTTGTAGCTTGTTCCATGTTTTGCGGCTGTACAGCACAGTATGAGGTGTGACCTGGTAGTGTTAGGGTGCTGATGTGAGCCTTGACCCAGTTTTCTATTACAGGACTGATATCTATATTCTCCATACTGTGTGTGTTTACACTGCACACATCTTGCTGTTTAGACTTCTGGCATTGGGTAGCATTACATCTAGGTTCCTATCCCTTGTGGTACCTATGAAGGTGGGTTTGTGTTTTGAGACTTACCTATTCAGGGCATGCTGTGGGTACTTACAGCCTTTGCCAGTATCCATGGGGCATGGACTGATAGGTGCACGCCACCCCTAGCAGGTGGTGCATCATGTCATGCTCCGCATGTCTTCCCAGCCTGAAACACATTTGCTCCCCTTTGACTAACTGCATTACTTCAGCCAGTTATTGCACTTGATCATTCAATTGTCATTTTGTGGCTTCATGCTTGGTGAGGGTGGATGTTAGTCAGTGTGCTCAGGTGTGCATATAGTACATGGTGTTACATTACTTAACACATGGCATTCATGCCTCAGGTGGGGCTGCAGGGCTACCTCTGTCAGATGCGCATATTACACTCCCTGTACATGTTTGTGAGCAGTTCATGTCATTTTAGGCATCCATGTTATTATTTGAGTGAGTCAGAGGGGTTATCATTCCCAGGGTTCCTACTGAGCCAGTGTATGTGCTATGCGTTGCCTCTTTGCCAAGGCCAGGGCATACTGGGCACGCCTCCTTCTGCCTACTGGGACAGGCTCAGGTTGTTCCTCCTCCGAGTCACGCTCTGCCTGTGATGGCCTTGGCAATGGTGGGGGGCTGTTTGGCCCAGCCCTATGCTGATCCTGCTGCAGCTGTTTTCGCAAGATCATATTATGTAGCATAGCACATACCATGACAATTTGGGTACATGTAGTTGGTGTGTACTGCAAGGCTCCACCAGATGTGTCCAGACACCAGAACCGTGACTTCAGCAGCCCAAACACACGCTCTATTACATTACGTGTTTGTGCATGTGCCTCATTATGGTGTTCCTGTTCAGGTGTGTGTGCGTTTCTGATGGGTGTCATCAGCAACAGCTCCAGTGCATAACCTGCATCCCCCACTAAGTGTCCGTGTGGGATGTCCCCATTGGCAAATGTCTGGTACAGCTGCGTCAAATGCCAGATGTGGGAATCATGGTAACTCCCAGGGCAGCCAGCACACACATTCATTATTATGCCCTGGGCATCACACACGACCTGGCAGTTGATGGAGGGGAAGCCCTTGCGGTTAATGTAGGCGCTACCCCGCTCACCAGCTGGTGCTTTGATGCATATGTGCGTGCAGTCTATTGCACCCACTACCTCATGGTATTCCGCTATTTGCTGGAAGAGACGCATATTGCTGGCCAATACCTCACGGGCATTGGGGAAATATACATGATCACCGACATGTGCTGACATGGCATCCAGGAACTGGTGCAGTACCCTGGTGGCTGATGCCTGTGATATCCCCATCATATCACCAGTTAGTCTCTGGAAGGTACCTATTGCTAGTTTTCTTAGGCCAACACATACCTTGGTTTCCACTGGGATGGGTTCCCCTCTGTTGATTCTGTGTGTGAGGCGTGGCCTGCACAGCTCAACTATTTGCTGCAGGAGCTCTCTGTCCACTCTATAGCGCTCTACTATCTCCAGCTTATGTAACCCGTGGTAGGTGACCCTGGACCTGTACACTCTTCTCCGTCTCCTCACTGTGGGTTGTCTGGCACCATCTGCATTGTCACCACCCTCAGCAAGTCGCCTATGTCTCATTATGACAGCTATGGCAGCCCCTAACATTTCTGCTCTGAGTGAAGCTTTTTCAGTTTTCACTTCTATTAGCTTACTCCTGTCTTGCAGTGTCTCTTGAGAGAAACATCCTGCACTGCTGTTTGCAGAGTTTTAAGTGCTGGGCTGGGCTACTATTCTGCCTGTGTAATTGCCTGCTTCTAATTGTTTTCACCTGCTAGCTTCAGCAGTATTCCCTACTAGCTTCCTACTAATTCTGTTGCTTCCTTTTTCATTTCTGTTTCCTCAGGGGGGAGCAACGTGCATACCAGCAGAAACACGCTCACAGTGGCTTACACGCGCGCACACATGCTTACACGGTTCAGAATCTGCTTACTCGGGTTAAAACGCATGTACACCAGCGCAAACAGTCTTACAAGTCTGCCAACTTGCTCCCACATGCTCAGTCTTCCCTACACGCGCGCACACCAGCGCAAACAGTGTTAAACATCTACCAACATGCTCCCACATGCTCAGTCTGCCTTACACGCGCGCACAATGCCCTACTCGCGCTTCATGGTGCACACACGTGTGCATGCATGCCCAGCAAGAAACTTTAGTGTAAGTAACAGTGTACACCTTCCATTTCTTGACTTTCCATGACTTATCTTGTGGCACTCCTCTTTCCCTGATCTGTGTCTGTCATCTGTCATGTTACACTGACCTCCAATGAATTGCATTTCTTTCTACCATTCCCCCCTGTGATGTCACCTATATCCTACTCTATTCCTCCCCCTTATGTATCTCTTACACTACTCAGACTGTGCTCATTTGCTATGTGACTGTGAGATTCAGTATCCTAACCCTCATTTACATGAGATTGCCTACTAATGCTTAGTTACATTTCTTACACTAAGCTTCCCCCCTTAGCAACCACTACACGGTGGCCATGTTGTTTTTGCTCTGCTGGTCCCTGCATTGTCATTCCATGTATTGCATAAAACACACATTTGTGGGTTTATAACCTTCATTTTTATGTTTTATACAGCACAGCCCATTTGCGCGGGGCTGCGCTGGGTTTAAACATTCGCCGAAAAAAAAAATTACATTTTTATTATTTTTGCATCGGGTTACCTTGCCAATGGCCACATATTTGGCCATAGGCATGCTGCCTGACACATATGCACCCTTTATTTGGAGCTGACATGGCTCCGTTGTGAAATTTGCAGAAACGTACTCAGTTGTCAACTGAGTACATTTCTGCAGCTAAAACGTCTCTTACACGGGCTGGTTTCTGCTTCGTGGATCGCTAATATACCTCATTTGCATACCTTTCGACTGCAAGTGAGGTATTTAGCATGTCCACGCCCAGTCCGTGTAACAGACGCTGTAGCTGGTCTCTTACACGGAGTTTAGGGCTGTTCCTGGATCGCGAGGCTTGCATGGAGTGTTACACGCCTCTTACACTCCGTGCAAGCCTTCGTGAATCCTGCCCATAGTCCCCAAAACAGTTACAGAGACTGAGATAAAGACACAGACAGGCAGACAGACAGACGCACACATATGGAAGTACACACAGAGTCACAGATACAAACAGAAAGTCGTGCACACATTCATAAAGAGGCAAAGACTCAGAGTTACGCACACTAATGTTCCCACATTTACAAAAATTATTTGACTGTGTATACCTCATATATCTGATTATGATCAAATGAATAAATCCATAAATACTAGCCATAGTAGCACATTTAGCTCATTATTGTTAGAGAGGTGCAGCACAAACTATTACAAGTACCGCCTGCACAGATGTGTCCCCTTTTTTACTTTGTGCAGCTTAGCTAATAATAATCGAATAAAAACTTAAAAAATAGACACCATGATTTACTTTGGCTGGTTACTGTTAATATATATATATATATATATATATATATATATATATATATATATATATATATATATATATATATATATTTATATGTATATGTATACACAACACACACATACATGCATAAAGTACACACATACATACAGATGTGATCAAATGAATGAATACATAAAAAAACACATAAAATAAGGCACTGCAAAAAGAATTTTTGCTTATTACTATTGAAAGCTTTCTGTACGTCGCACACACACAAAACACTCTCAAACACCTCCTTGTAACTGCTGCTGTTGCTGTACTTATTTGAGTTAGTCCCTCTCCCAACTCAAGAACTAAAGCTTTTTCATAGCGACATTTAGTAAACAGGAAAACTGGTGGTGCAGTTAGATTTTAGATACTGCACATGGATTTTTGTGTTTGAATAGGCACACTTTTTTAAAACCAGGCTCTCACTGTACATTAATTCATTTCTGGTGTCTCTGTATTAAAAGTCCAGTGGGGATTGTTGATTATCCAAGCTAATTTTCTAGTAAGCATGGTTCATCATGGTCTCAAGTGCTTTTTAAACAAGATATCACATGTCCAAGGACGAAATATGACAACACAAGTTTCACCTTATCCTTATTTTTAAGAAGGAGATCACAAAACGATCCAAGAAACCAGAAATATGAAGTAATTCACCTGTTGTATTAACAAATGAGTGTATATGTGTGTGTGTGTGTGTGTGTGTGTGTGTGTGTGTGTGTGTGTGTGTGTGTGTATACACAAGTGAGTACATTTGCAAGCATTTATGTGTTTGTTATGCACACATAAGAGTTTATATATATGTGCTTTTCTTTGCAGAAAGGATTTTAAAAATCCTGTTTCATTTTTGAAATCAACTAATTTCTCATATTATTAACCTCACTACAAAAATTGATATGATATAACTGGTAATATTTTATTTATTTACTATTGTAAACTGAGTAGGTGGATTGTTACTTTTGCTAGTAACTACAGCAACATTTGCACTTTACAAGGAGGTAGGTTTTAGGTAGGTAGTAGGTTTTAGGTGTGTGTGATATACACACCTAACAAGAAGTAGAGATTCTTTTGCAATGCTGACTTTTTGTGTATTAATTCAGTCATTTGATCTCATTAGGACACCTCAGCAGTAAACAAAGTGGCTACATCTGTATCTATGATATATAACAAGATACAGCATACAGTCACTTGCGAACACATTTATGTATGTTTAACAGATCTTTGTCCTGTTGCACATCTGTGTATTCTGTAGTTATGGCACAGATAACTGTATGATACAATTTAGAATGCCTGACAATCTGGGATTTTTAACTCATTCACAACAGCAGTGTATACTCACAATAAAGGAAAACATAATTTAACGTGACATTATGTAATTGCCTGCTTCTAATTGTTTTCACCTGCTAGCTTCAGCAGTATTCCCTACTAGCTTCCTACTAATTCTGTTGCTTCCTTTTTCATTTCTGTTTCCTCAGTTGGGAGCAACGTGCATACCAGCAGAAACACGCTCACAGTTGCTTACACGCCGCAGACACATGCTTACACGGTTCAGAATCTGCTTACTCGGGTTAAAACGCATGTACACCAGCGCAAACAGTCTTACAAGTCTGCCAACTTGCTCCCACATGCTCAGTCTTCCTACACGCCAAGACACCAGCGCAAACAGTGTTAAACATCTACCAACATGCTCCCACATGCTCAGTCTGCCTTACACGCGCGCACAATGCCCTACTCGTGCTTCATGGTGCACACACGTGTGCATGCATGCCCAGCAAGAAACTTTAGTGTAAGTAACAGTGTACACCTTCCATTTCTTGACTTTCCATGACTTATCTTGTGGCACTCCTCTTTCCCTGATCTGTGTCTGTCATCTGTCATGTTACACTGACCTCCAATGAATTGCATTTCTTTCTACCATTCCCCCCTGTGATGTCACCTATATCCTACTCTATTCCTCCCCCTTATGTATCTCTTACACTACTCAGACTGTGCTCATTTGCTATGTGACTGTGAGATTCAGTATCCTAACCCTCATTTACATGAGATTGCCTACTAATGCTTAGTTACATTTCTTACACTAAGCTTCCCCCCTTAGCAACCACAACACGGTGGCCATGTTGTTTTTGCTCTGCTGGTCCCTGCATTGTCATTCCATGTATTGCATAAAACACACATTTGTGGGTTTATAACCTTCATTTTTATGTTTTATACAGCACAGCCCATTTGCGCGGGGCTGCGCTGGGTTTAAACATTCGCCGAAAAAAAAATTACATTTTTATTATTTTTGCATCGGGTTACCTTGCCAATGGCTACATATTTGGCCATAGGCATGCTGCCTGACACATATGCACCCTTTATTTGGAGCTGACATGGCTCATAGAAATTGCAGAAACGTACTCAGTTGTCAACTGAGTACATTTCTGCAGCTAAAACGTCTCTTACACGGGCTGGTTTCTGCTTCGTGGATCGCTAATATACCTCATTTGCATACCTTTCGACTGCAAGTGAGGTATTTAGCATGTCCACGCCCAGTCCGTGTAAGAGACGTTTTAGCTGGTCTCTTACACGTAGTTTAGGGCTGTTCCTGGATCGCGAGGCTTGCATGGAGTGTTACACGTCTCTTACACTCCGTGCAAGCCTTCGTGAATCCTGCCCATAGTCCCCAAAACAGTTACAGAGACTGAGATAAAGACACAGACAGGCAGACAGACAGACGCACACATATGGAAGTACACACAGAGTCACAGATACAAACAGAAAGTCGTGCACACATTCATAAAGAGGCAAAGACTCAGAGTTACGCACACACTAATGTTCCCACATTTACAAAAATTATTTGACTGTGTATACCTCATATATCTGATTATGATCAAATGAATAAATCCATAAATACTAGCCATAGTAGCACATTTAGCTCATTATTGTTAGAGAGGTGCAGCACAAACTATTACAAGTACCCCCTGCACAGATGTGTCCCCTTTTTTACTTTGTGCAGCTTAGCTAATAATAATCGAATAAAAACTTAAAAAATAGACACCATGATTTACTTTGGCTGGTTACTGTTAATATATATATATATATATATATATATATATATATATATATATATATATATATATATATATATATATATTTATATGTATATGTATACACACAAATGCATACACATACTCACAAAGCAACACACACATACATGCATAAAGTACACACATACATACAGATGTGATCAAATGAATGAATACATAAAAAAACACATAAAATAAGGCACTGCAAAAAGAATTTTTGCTTATTACTATTGAAAGCTTTCTGTACACGTGCGCGCACACACACAAAACACTCTCAAACACCTCCTTGTAACTGCTGCTGTTGCTGTACTTATTTGAGTTAGTCCCTCTCCCAACTCAAGAACTAAAGCTTTTTCATAGCGACATTTAGTAAACAGGAAAACTGGTGGTGCAGTTAGATTTTAGATACTGCACATGGATTTTTGTGTTTGAATAGGCACACTTTTTTAAAACCAGGCTCTCACTGTACATTAATTCATTTCTGGTGTCTCTGTATTAAAAGTCCAGTGGGGATTGTTGATTATCCAAGCTCATTTTCTAGTAAGCATGGTTCATCATGGTCTCAAGTGCTTTTTAAACAAGATATCACATGTCCAAGGACGAAATATGACAACACAAGTTTCACCTTATCCTTATTTTTAAGAAGGAGATCACAAAACGATCCAAGAAACCAGAAATATGAAGTAATTCACCTGTTGTATTAACAAATGAGTGTATATGTGTGTGTGTGTGTGTGTGTGTGTGTGTGTGTGTGTGTGTGTGTGTGTGTATACACAAGTGAGTACATTTGCAAGCATTTATGTGTTTGTTATGCACACATAAGAGTTTATATATATGTGCTTTTCTTTGCAGAAAGGATTTTAAAAATCCTGTTTCATTTTTGAAATCAACTAATTTCTCATATTATTAACCTCACTACAAAAATTGATATGATATAACTGGTAATATTTTATTTATTTACTATTGTAAACTGAGTAGGTGGATTGTTACTTTTGCTAGTAACTACAGCAACATTTGCACTTTACAAGGAGGTAGGTTTTAGGTAGGTAGTAGGTTTTAGGTGTGTGTGATATACACACCTAACAAGAAGTAGAGATTCTTTTGCAATGCTGACTTTTTGTGTATTAATTCAGTCATTTGATCTCATTAGGACACCTCAGCAGTAAACAAAGTGGCTACATCTGTATCTATGATATATAACAAGATACAGCATACAGTCACTTGCGAACACATTTATGTATGTTTAACAGATCTTTGTCCTGTTGCACATCTGTGTATTCTGTAGTTATGGCACAGATAACTGTATGATACAATTTAGAATGCCTGACAATCTGGGATTTTTTTAACTCATTCACAACAGCAGTGTATACTCACAATAAAGGAAAACATAATTTAACGTGACATTATGTAAAGTATCTGTACTGCAAGGGTATGTATTGCCATATCATATTTTAAAGTCAGTATAGTTTATAAGATAGCTATGAATGGTCAGAAGCTAATAAAAGTACTGTGTCATTGTAATTTCATAACTAAATATTAGGCTAGCTGCCCTTGAAGCCATTTTAGGCATAGCCAATGTTGAATCAATCTATCACATTTGGCTACAGATTTGCCTTACCCATCCCATCATCAATAATATATATATATATATATATATATATATATATATATATATATATATATATATATATATAAAATAAGGGGATTCATGCATGATATTAAGCATTTTGGAGCTGTCTTTGTCCATTACCTGTACATGAGGTAGTCCTGGGGTAAATTTTATTTTTCCCATCCAAAGATCCAAGTTGCACTTGAATATGGACAGGGATGAAATTTGACTTATGTGGATAGGGAATCTGTTCCAGAACAGTGGTGTCTGCATAAAGGTATCCCTGTCCCTCAAAAACATCTGTTGATGTTGCAGAGGAAGTTTAGATCCCTAGACTAAGTATTTTTGATGCTATTAAACTTGTTATTTTGCAGTAAATCCATCAGTAGTGGTTTAGCAGATGCCTTGTATGCCAGACACAGGTTACCTCTTATCAGTCTGTACTATATCAAGTACAGTGACAGGGCTTTGAGTCAGTCCATGTAGGAAATGTTGTTTAGGCTTTGTATCCTTTTAGTCACGTATCTCTGTGGGTGTTCCAGTTGTTGCTTGTGTCTGGACAGATGCATGCCAAAGGGGACATAATTATATACCCAGATCTAGACACAATCCTTTTGTCTATATGTTAGGTCACTTCCCACATAAGTTCCCAATCAACTGGATTAACTCTTAGGGGCATATTGTTAATGTGATAGTTTCCTGGGATAGATGACTTTGAAAATTATACAATAATGCATTTTTTGGCATTTAGTTTAAGTCCATGCTTTTGGCTCCACTTAGTTATTTGGGATAAACCTTCCTTCAGGATGGCTAAGTCATTTGGGGAGTCAATATCTGCTCCTAGTTTGCAGTAATCTGCAAACATAGTCTGTCAGGACCCATTGGTATTGGCTCTTACGTCAGAAAACTAGATGTCAAACAGGAGAGGTTCCAGCACAGAACCCTGGGGGGGACTCCACTCATGACTGGTCTCTCTGTGGAGATGACTTTCCTTGTTATGATTTCCTGCATCCTATCTGTGAGCAAATTGACAATTCTGTAGGTGTCATAGCTTTTTTTCTCAGTTTATTTAACTCTTCTGCTATGTCTGAATGGGGAATTATGTCAAAAGCTTTGGTCATTTTGAGGTATACTGTGTGTACCATTTTGTCTTCAGCCATTGCTTTGGTGGCCTTCTCAAAAAAATCCACCATGTTGAGAAACCATGACTTGTCCTTGATGAATCCAAACTGAGATAAGACTAGTGTTTGGAGGTTCCCTATGACTTAATTGATTAGTTCCATCATAAGTCTTTCCCCGGCTTTGCATATGAGGCTGGTCAGACTTATGGGTTTGTAATTTCCTTGGTCTGTGGGGGTCCTTCCTTATGTAGAGGAATGACTGTAGCTTTTCTCCATTCAGTTGGTACAAAACCTGTGTGGAAGCTGTGATTGAACAATACCCATATTGTTAGGGGTGTGGCTAAGTTGTGCTTCATGCTATTTAAGATGCATTCAGGGATATTGTCAGAACCCACTGATTCAGTATGTTTAGCTTTTAATAGCACTTTCAGGACTTGGTCTTGAGTCATAGCTGTAGCCAAGCCAGTTTTCAAGTATTTCTTATGGGGCAGAAGGAGAATGGGAGGGAGGGGAGAGAGGTAATAGTTATTGCTAAATTAATCAACCAGAAAGTTCACTATATCTTCAACCTTAGTATAGGTAACATCGCTAATGATCAGCTCAGTGCATTTCTGCATTGCACTTTTGAGATTACAAACATAACCAAAAATGTCTTATTATTTGTGGCTTGGGTAGCTATTTTAGCCTCAGACATGGCTTTGGTGGATTTTTCCCAGTACATTTGAGAGCCAACCTTCTACTAGGTTCACTAATTCACAAAACCCTTTCTCATGAGTCATCACCCCCTCTCACTCAAACTTTTCACCAACACCCCATCATACAATCTCAGGGGTATCTCTCAATCTCAACCTACCCTACTATCTCCAAAAAGTAAACTTTGTTGCGCTGACCCTGCTTTCTCCATCCCAGCACCTGAACTATGAGACTCTATTCTTCTCTCTTTTCAAAAGTACTCAGACTTCAGACAACAGCTCAAGGAACACTTCTTCACCAAAGTAAAGTGCAGCTGCAATCATTCAGGTCACATTAAATGAACTCCACAGCCTTCTCACACACTACATTATCCCTGTTTCATTCTTCTTTAACTAATCTCTTATAGGTTCATAGGTTCATAGGTAGGTACTAGGCTATCAGCCCAAGGACCTAAGTAAGCCTAGCCAACAAGGTTCCCTGGCTTATGCCACCCAAGAAAGTTAATTTCCTGTGCCCCTGTCGACCAGACCCACAGAAGTAATCCCTGGCGTGTATTTCCTATTTCCCATCCACTCATCAAGTTTTTTTCTTGAAGACTGCTAATAAGCAACTTTGCTTGACATAGATGGGCAGCTTGTTCCAGAGTATAGGAAGTCTCTGGAACAGGAATCTATCCATCCAGCATGTCCTGTTTATTGTGGTGACAAGGTTTAGGTCCCTAGAGTGTCTTCATTTTCTTACCTACTATCTATCATTCATCCTACTTCCCTCTTCCCTTTGCATCTTTTTCACACCTTTCCTTCCTACTTCCCTCTTCCCTTTGCA
This sequence comes from Protopterus annectens, assembly GCF_019279795.1. Lineage (NCBI taxonomy): Eukaryota > Metazoa > Chordata > Ceratodontiformes > Protopteridae > Protopterus > Protopterus annectens. Next base: position 38,813,979 of record NC_056742.1, on the reverse strand, counting down.
TCTTTTTCACACTTTTCCTTCCTACTTCTCTTCCTTCTGCATGCCTCCCTCAGCTTTTCTCTGCCTTCTTACCATGACATCCTTTCTTGCAATTATTCTCACTTGCCTCCTCTAATGTCTTCATACCTCTCTATATAAAGATATGCTGCTATCCTTGTAGGATGATCTCGGTCATTATGGATACAGCTTATTGATAATGCTCTGCTAACCATAATTCCATGTTTCCATTCATTTTTGGCATTGTTAACTGCTTCTTGAACTAAATGTTGTAGCTTATTCTTGCATCTTTAAATATGTATGTATATTTGATTTTTAGACTATCTAGCTTAATTCTGGACCTGGCGTCATGTAATAAACTATGTAATGAAGGTATGAGACAAGGAGAAATAGCTCAGTATTTCTAAGATAACTTAATTTTGGAAAAATAAATCAGGATTTCATGCAACAAAGTCAAAAGGATATGTGAAAGCATTTTCTTAATTTTGTAAAGTACTCACGTTGATTCCCTACTCAATATACTTACATCTTTTTGATGCCTTTTGCAGATGCTTCCTCACATTTCACTACACAGAACAGTTCCTGCTGAATTACATCATTATTACCAGCAATTCACATTCTTACACACCCCGTATGTTACTTCTAGAAAAAAAATCTACCCACTGCTACACTGCTTTAAAAACATTTAGCCAGCCTGTTCAGAAACTTTACAGACACTGAACTAAATAAGCTATCATGCGTTTTATATATTATTTACTATTTTATGCTATCCATTACTTAACAAGGGGCATCACTAGGCCATCAGCATTTTCTCAGTTGATCCTGGGTGCTAAGACCATTTTACATTAATAGCAAAAATGTATCAACAATGATTAAAATTACTTTTGATGTATTGTTGATACTGATGCTTAACTTTATTCAGCAAGCAGTCATCCTGTAGTCCTTATATGCAGTAACCAAGGAATCCAATGTGTCTGCTTCATCTTAATGGCTTTTTAAAATTATCTATGGACAAAAAACTGGACAATTTAAGCCAAATCTTCTCAAAAGGAACAAGAATTGTCAGTGGGAAATACAGAAGACAATGACAGCTATGTTGCTTTGATGGCTTTAATGAACCTGTAGCTTATTTGCAATTATCCCATCTGAGGGGCACGCAGACTATATTGCTGGAACGGGTCTATATCAGAACATCGAAGTATTAAAACTTCGAATGTTCTGATATCGAACACTATTCAGTGAACGCTAAGAATAGCGAAGCTGCAGAACAGTGAATTTTTTCCTCGGGAAAGAATTTGGTTGGCCGTTTCTGTGGCTTCGCTACTCTTAGCGCTGTGGTGGAAAGTTACGGGTTGGGTTCAGGTAAGTGTGCGATCGTATGTTAGGGTTAAGTGAGTTAGGGTTAGGGCGCGGGTTAGGCATGTGTGCGATAGTGACAGACGTTAGGGTTAGGGGCAGTTTAAGTGAGTTAGGGTTAGGGCGCGGGTTAGGTGAGTGTGCGATAGTGACGAACCTTAGGGTTAGGGTTTGGGTTAAGGTAAGTGGGTAGATAGTAGTGTATGTTTAGTTTAGTGTAGCATTAGATGTAGGAATTGTAGCATTAGATGTAGGAATTTAAGTGTATGTGTGTGGTTGCTGTTTGTTTGATGTGCTTGTGCTGTGTGTATGTGTTTCGGAGCAGCAAATTTTTTCCATGGGAAAAAATTTGCTGTTCTGAATGTTCAATATTTTCATGTTTAGATATTTTGGGGCCGATGAAATAGCGTTCGCTATTTTCATCTTTCGATAACGTGATATAAACGCGCTGGAACAACAATTAGCTATATGCTCCATTTAAGTTAAAAAAATCAAAGTTCTGGAGAAAAAAAAATGGACGCACAGCAGCTTAAGGCCAATCAGTCTAAATGTGGAAAATGTTTGTGGCATTTCTGAAAACCCACTTAGCTAAAGGCCAGAAATTAACAAAACTAACTTTGATTGAGAAATCCAATTGATGAAGCTGCCAATGGAGAAACAAAATATCCTTATATCTGATATTTTTAAGATGTTGATATTTGCAGATAAACAAATAGTTTGCAGTTCAGGAGTACCATGCAATGACCAAAAAGATCAATTTAAAATGCAGATACCAATTTTTGAATAGACTAAAACCCCATACAATTATCAGGTGTTTCTTAAAAATAGTTATAATCTCACTTTTACATATTTGCAAAAACAGGGTGTTGCATAAGCTAACCATTGACTGGTAAACTAAATTTTTCCTTAATGATGTCCTGTATCTAGTGATCTTTAATAACATAATCTCCACCCCTTGAGGCACATTTTATTTCAAACAATTTGACATACATAAGTAAATGAAATACTTAATCATGGAAAGCTCTATAAGCCAAACATAATTTATCACACACAACTCTCCTAAACAGTGTGCCACTCAACCAAAGCCCCTAAGGCAAAACAGCATGCCCAGCACACTAGTCATAGGTGACTCAATAGTGAGGCACACTGATATCCCACTCACTAGGTTGAATAATGAGAAAGTAACAGTCAGCTGCCTGCCAGGTGCCAGGATCCGCCACATAACACACACACTCAGGTCCCTCAGCAACAGGTACAAATATGACTCTGTCACTGTACATATGGGTGTGAATGACCTGAGATGTACCTCCCTGGACTACATGAAAAGAGACATGGAGGAGCTCTCGGATTATGTAGCCCAGGTGGGTATGACCCTAGCCCTGAGCAGTATCCTACCATCACCCAGAATGCTTCCACAGTACAAGCAGAAAATGATTGATTTCAATAATTGGCTAAGGTTCTGGTGTCATTCTAAGGGGATTCAGTATCTGTCTGCCTGGAATGACATGACTGACATACATTGATGTTTTGCCAGAGATGGCCTGCATCTGTCACCCCTGGGCTTCCAGATAATGGCCAACAATCTTGCCACCACTATAGTGCCTTTTGTAGGTGGTGTTCCAAAGACCAAATTACCACCATAACAGTTACAAACAAATGCAATCTGAGGGTCATGCTGCTCAAAGCTAGAAATCTAATTCTGAAAATGCAGTCACTCAAAGCACTCCTTAAAATGGAGAACATCAACATTTGTGCTGTAAATGAGACCTGGTTCAAGGCAGCAGAAAGCATCCCTGCACTACCAGGCTATAACCTATTCTACACCTTTTGGCCCCAGAAATTGGACTGAAGCTCCAAATGTGGTGGTGTTTCCATATTCATAAAGGATGTGCACGCCTCCAGACTGGTAGCCCAACATAATGCATCAGAGATACTTCAGGTGCAGCTAACATTGGGTAAGACAGCGATTCAGGTCGAGCCTGTTACTGTTCACCAACCATGTCCCAAGACTCACACTTCATGTTCCTAAGCACCCTGGAGAATATTAGGGTCCAACCTAACACTCTCATGCTGGGCTACTTTGACTACCCTTCCATTAACTGGGAAAACTACTCATGTACCAGTACACTTGCCCAACATTTCCCGGAATTCATTAATTACAGTGCCCTGGGCCAGCTCATTCTTACCCTCACTAGAGGTAGCAACATCCTTGACCTGGTCATTACTAACATGGGCGACCATTGCTCTACACCAATAGTCAATTCCTCCCTGGTTAGATCCGACCACAAACTAATCACCTTGGAAATCCATACCCCCCCCCCCCCCCACAAAGGCAACCACCTTTAAAAACTTCTCCAAAGCTAACATCGGGCTCCTAAAAACAGAGGTAGTTAACTTCACGGCACCCATACAAATGGAGAATAGTTGCATGACTGCCGAATCATACACCAGTGCACTATATGAACACGTACACAAATACATGGATCTCGCCATACACAATAGAACCAAGACGCTCTCCTCCAAATAAAGGAAGCCAATATGGTGGTTCCCTGCCTTAAACAAACTCTACAACAGAAGGAGGAAACTGATGCGGAATAAGGTGAAGTCCCAAGACTGGAAAAACTCCCTTATCAGCCTCAACAAAAAGTTGAGATCCCTCATCAAATCCTCTAAAACTAGCTATGAAAACAGAATTGCAGCAGATAGTAAAGACAACCACAAGCCCTTCTATAGTTAAGAAAAGAATCTCCATGGCAATACCCAGATTTGCTCTGAGCTACCACACAATGGTACCTCTTATACTGAGCCAACAGATATTGCCAATATACTGGCCGACAGATTCAGTGCCAACTTTACCCCTCCTCCCAAAGGACCAATCACAATACCAGTAGATTGCCAGGCACCCAGTATTACTGCTGCACAGGTTAAAACAGCACTGTCCAAGGCCAGGAATACAGCTTCTATGGGACCCGACAATATCCCCATCTGTGTTCTATATGCACTACAGAGTGAACTGGTACCTCACCTGTGTGTCCTGTTCATTCACAGCCTCACCTCAGCCTTTACCCCTACTGAATGGCACACTGCTATAGTCATCCCTCTCCACAAAGGAGGATTGACAACAGACCCTGGGAACTATCACCCCATTAGCCTGACAAGTTTGATATGCAAAGCTATGGAACACATCATCATGGACCCAATAAACAAAGATATAGGGAATCGCCAAACTCTGGATTCCACATAGTTTGGTTTTGTGAAGGGTAGATCATGCCTGCTCAAATTGATCGATTTCTTTGAGTCAGTCACCAGAGCTGGGGATGAAGGCAAGGTGGTTCATACAACCTACCTTGATCTGGCCAAGGCCTTTGATACCATTCCCTGCTAAGGACTCATAGAAAGACTCACTAAGCTAGGCATCAACCCCTATATCACTAGGTGGATTGCAAACTGGCTCACAGATAGAACCCACTATGAAAGTAGCTGACTCCAAGTCAGACTGCTGGCCAGTCACAAGTGGAGTCCCACAAAGATCGGTCCTGGGTCCTCTCCTGTTTGGTATCTACTTCTCAGAAGTCCAGGCCAACACAAAGGGACTCTGGCTGACAAAGCTTGCAGATGATTGCAAGTTGGGATCCATTATTAACTCCCTAAGTGATGTTGACATCCTACAGAAAGACCTCACTGAGACCAACGACTGGTGTCAGAACCATGGCCTTAAGCTCAATGCCAAAAAATGTATCATCATCCCCTTTGGGAAAAAAACAGTTCCCATGAATTACCACATCGATGATAGTCCACTGAACACAGAAGACGTTATAAGAGATCTGGGAACATAGGTTGACAGCAACCTCTCTTTTGACCACCGCATTGCCACTGTGGTCAGAAAGTCCTTCTATGTGGCACATCTCATTACTAAGGCTTTTGCATCCAGGAAGATAGAGGTCATTGTCTCCCTCTGCTCTTCCCTTATTAGGCCAATCATCAAGCACAATGCCCCATTTGGCATGTACCTCACTACACACCTGCAACAACTGGAGAGGCCACAAAAGTACCTCACAAAGAGGCCTTAAACACTTGTCCTATATGGACAGACTCAAAAAACTCCAATTATTCTCTGTCTCATATCGCCTACTTAGAGGCGATCTCTTCTTGACTTACAAAGCCATGTCTGACTCAGCTCTGTTAGAAATGCTACATCTAAAGAAATCCCAATCCCTCTGCACCACACACTCCAGAGACCTCAGCCTCATTACCACAATCAACAGAACATGCTGGAGGGACAGGTTCATAACCCAGGGACTGCCCATGCTATGGAATAGACTTCCCAAAAATGTCAAACAGAGCACCTCACAGGCCGTCTTCAAGAGAAATCTTGATGAGTGGATGAGAAATAGAAAATTCACCCCGGGGATCACTCCACTGGATCTACTTGACAGAGGTCCTGGGAACTAAAGTCAGGTGGCACGATGCCATGGTAATCCTATGAGTTAGGCTTGTAAAGGCTCCAGGGCCATTAGCCTAGTACACACCTATGAACTTATGAACCTATGTACATGCCAGTGAGTAACTGAATATAAACCTGTATAATGTAACTTTAGAGTGTGTGGAAGATGACTAACATTCAAAATTCTAATTTAAAACTTGTCTTACATATTTTCTAGAGTTAACATATCAGACTTACAAAAAGTGCGAAAAAGTACATTATACTCAGTCATTGAACCTACATATAAGACATACAATTTAACCAAAAAAAATAGAAGTCTCATGAAAGTACAGTTGTGTAAAATCTTACCATAATGGTAGATGTCCTTGTTTTCACCACTGCAGTATTCATTACAAATGGAATTCCCTGTAATGAAGCCCATAACTGGCCAGTTTACCAAAGTCCACCATTGCTTTAAGGTATGCTGAATGTCACCTACACAGTCCTTGCATAGCATAGGGCATAAAGTTGACATTCAGGCATACCATCCTCAGAACTGATTGCTCCCAGTAGGAACAGCAATTCAAGGAAAATGAAAGAGAACCTGCACATCCAGGAAGGAAAAAATGGCTAGGGGTATGGAAGGAGGGAGTGAAAACTGAAGTGGTGAAGGCAAGGACATCTACCATTATAGTAAGATTTTACACAACTGTACTATGTCCTTACCTTCACCACTGCAGTATTCTTTACTTATGGGAGAGTGCCAAAGCTCAAGAAGAAACTTGGGAGGAGGAAGCAGCAGCAGTGCCCTCTAAGAAGCAATGAAGAATGGCATCAGCAAAACCAGCTCTTGCTCTGCAGATACCACCCAACTGGTAATGTTTGGTAAAGGTATGCACAGAAATCCAGGTAGCAGCTTCAAGAATAGAATTAATGTCTAAGTCCTTGAAAAAAGCACTAGAAGAAGCCACAGCTCTAGTAGAATGAGCCTTTACAGAAGAAGAAATGTTGTCATCATGAAAAGTGTAACAAAAGGAAATAACCTTTAAAATCCAAGTAGAAATAGTTTGCTTGGAAACAGCCAAACCTAAAGACCTAGGATGAAATGAAACAAACAACTGGTGGAATTTTCTGATAGCTTTAGTTTTATCCAAATAAAATCTGAGCTGTCTATGCACATCTAAAGTATGCAGCACCCTTTCATTGTCAGTTTATGGAGAGGGAAAAAAAAGTAGGCAAATTAATAGACTGATTAAGTGACAACTAATTAAACACCTTGGGCATGAAAGAATGATTAGTACACAAGGTCACCCTGTCTTCATGAAATATCAAAAAAGGTGGACAAGACATAAGGACTTGCAACTCAGACACCCATCTGGCAGAAATAAAAGCTAACAGAACTGTCTTCCCGCAACAATGCTGTAAGGAAGCTGAAACAGCAGGCTCAAATTTTCCTGAACAAAATTAAGATCTCAGGGAGGAGGAACAGGCTTGCTGGGAGGTCTAATATTAAGGATGCCTTTAAGAAATTGCTTAGCCTCAAATCTCGAAGCAAATGTGGAAGTTAAAGGCAGACAAGCAGAAAGTGCTGATAGGTGGGCCTTAATCAATGAATAGGCCAAACCAGGATTGAGCAACTCACACAAATGAGGGAGAACCAAAGGAACGTCCACAGAAAGTGGGTCCAGTTCATGAGAAAGACACCAAATAGAGAAACTCTTCCATTTAGACAAGTAGGATTTCCTAGTAGTAGGTTTTCTGGCCTCCTGCAGGACCTGCAGCATGTCCTCAGAAAAAAACGTGTCTATGAAGGATCAAAATCCTATCACCCACAGTGTCAGCTAAAGTGTGGACAGGTGGTGATGGATGAGGGACCCCTTGTCTTGTGTGAGGTAGCTTGTGATGATTTCCTTTGGCTGGATGCAGAAGTAGAAGGAACCAGTGCTGTCATGGCCAAAAGAAAGCCACCAACAAGATTTTGGGACCATCCTGTTGAATCTTGAACAGGACTATTGGAATGAGAAAAAGAGGATGGAATGCATAAAAAAATCCCCTTCCAAGAAAATTAGAGGGCATCCACCTTCTATACCAGAGGACCTGGGACTCTGGCACAAAACAGAGGAATTTTTCTGTTCAGAAGCAAAGAGCTCTACTTGAGGAGCACCCCGCTGGTGAACAATGTTCAGAAACACATCCCTGTGAAGTCCCTATTCATGGGATTGAGTGAAGGACCTGCTCAGAGTGTCTGCCACAATGTTCTGATCTGAAGGAATATAAACTGCCTGTATAGTCACCTGATACTTGATAGCCAGATCCCATACCAGAAGTGCCAGTTGGCAAAGAAGGTAAGATCCTGTACCCCCTGTGTATTGATATACCACGTAACTGTGATATTGTCTGTGAATGCCTTGAGATGCCCCAGATATAAGAGAGGATGAAAGGCCTGAAGAGCTAGCATAAAAGCTCTCATCTCTTTGATGTTGATATGTGCCTTCTGCTGACGAGGCGATCACACTCCCTGAACCCCCAGGGAGCCAAATGTTGCTCCACATCCCACATATGAAGTGTCTGTGAAAAGATCCTGAGAGGGAAGAGGAGGTTGAAAAGAGAGTCCTGGATTCAGAGACAACTGTTGAATCCACCACAGAAGTTCTTTCTTGAGACATGGGAGAAAAGGAACTGTAAAGTCTACAGGATGCAAATGCTGAAGCCACATCGACTTCAGAAACCACTGGAACTTCCTTGTGTGGAGTTTGGCCAGAGGGAGTATCAGAATGGTGGAAGCCATGAACCCCTGAGCTCTCAGAAACTCCCTGGCTGTAATGGAGGCCAAGGGAACAAGAGTTATAACTAATAAATAAGAGTTAAGGCCTTTGGAGGAGGCAGGGATGCCAACACTGGCACGATCTGAATCCCACAGCCCAGAAAGACATGATCCTGAGAAGGAGTCAGGGAAGACTTTTTGAAGTTTATCATGAACCCTAGGCTCCGAAGAAGAGAAATGGTAAAACAAAGATTTTGCAAAAGGACCTCTGGAGAGGATGCCTGAATCAGCAGATTGTCCAAGTAAGGAAAGATGTGGATCCATTGAAACCTATGCAAAAAGCAATCACAGGAACAAGGCATTTGGTGAATACCCTCATGACAGTAGAAAAAACATAGGGCAAAGCACAGAACTGAAAATGCCAGGAAGCAACAGAGAAATACAAAAATCTCCTAAATAGAGGATGGATTGGAATATGGAGATAAGCATCCTTGAGATCCAGAGGCACCAGAAACTACTGAGGAAGCAAGAGAGGAAAAAGGGGATGAAGGGACAACATCTGAAAGGAAGGCACCTTCAGCAAGGTGTTTAGATGAGAGAGATTTAGAATAGATCTCCAAGCACCTTCCTTTCTGGGCATTATAAACATTCTTGAATAAAACCCTTTCCCCTTTTGGGACACAGGCACCTCTTGAATAGTGCCCTGAGACAAGAGATCACGAAGAACCTCTGGGAAAAAAGGAAGCTGTTCCTGAGAAGGCTAAGGAATTTCCATAAATGGAGGATGAGAAATCCAGTCCACGAAATGATTGACAGAAACCATGAATCCTGGGTGATTCGGAGACAAACAGGAAGAGAAAGAGAAAGGCAAAGAGAAAGAGGAATGTGGCTGGGAACAGGTGGATAGTCAGAAAGCACCTGGTTTGGAAAGGAATGCTTTAGAATCCCTGCAGTGTGAGTGGCCTTGTCCACTTACCACCCTTTTTACCTTTAGAAGGAGGGCGAGATTGCCTCCTAACAAAGACTGGCTTAGAAGGTTAGTTTCAGTGAAATTTAGGCACAGGAGAAACAAAGACATATTTAATCACCTGTAAAACCTTCCCCTTGTCCTGAAGAGACTTAAATAAACCAGCAGTCACTTCCCCAAACAAAAGTTTATTATCCAGAGGCAGATCCATCAACTTAGCCTTAATGTTATCAGGTAAAGGTTGAAACACAAGCCAAGAATACCTCCTCACAACTGAACCAAAAGCAGCAGCCCTAGAAGAGGCATCTGCTGCATTATAACTGCATTTGATACAATGAAAAACTATTTGACAGGAAGTCTCTTGCAAGGAAAGAGCAGAACATTTACTCTCAGAGTCTGAAAGATTAGAAAAAACCTGAGAAGCCTGAGAAAAAGAGCCAACACATGCCTAGAAATATAGGTCTGATAATTAATAGCCCTAAAAGCTATGGTAGCTGAAGTATAAACCTTCTTACCCAGCTTGTCCATGGTTGTACTGTCCTTGTCAGAAGGGAGGAATTTGGATGAAGGAAGCAATTAAGATGGCTTATCAGAGGCAACCGACACCACAGCGGGGTCAGCGGCAAGACATTTAAACAAAAAGGAACATTCCTCAGGCACCCTATAAAACCTGTCAGACTTCTTGGGAGCAGGGAGCAGAGAACCTGGTGCTTTAGAGGCATTGGAAAAAACACCAATAAAGCAGCCATGATAGGAGAAATGGTCACAGGTTTACAAGATTCCATTTGCAGTAACTCATAGTACCTCTTATGGATATCCAAAACCTGGACACAATCCCACTTAAAACATTCTATCATTCAAGAGACTGTCTTCTCAAAAGAATTTCCTTCAGAAGGATTATCTAGAGTATGAGAGTCCTCCTCAGACTCGTAGTCTAAAGGAGAAGGAATCCAAGTAGACTAGGCAAGGGATTCATCATCAGAGTCCATCTCTTTCTCAAAAGAATTTAATTTTCTTGGCCTTTTAGGGGAGGAAGATGACCAAGGAGGAACAGGGACCACAATCAGGAGGCCTTAATGACAGTAAAGCATTAAACAACCTCTGGGTAAAGACCTGCTACTCACTTTTAGATCCATAGGAGCAGAAGAAACATGATTAGTTTTCTGTTTCTTTTTTAAGGGGATGTCCATCCTAAAAATCTTTGAAGGCACTGACTCACGATGGCATTCCACACCTGTAGTAGGAACTGCTTCCCTAAAAAGTACCATGGAACCCCCTCTAGATGCCTCAGAAACAATCAACCATGGTTCCCCTGAACATCCGAAATGGATGCCTGCAAAGTCACTTTGGACATGCTGCCCACCAGATCCTCACTGGCCTCCAACCTAGACGTGGCAGATGAATCTGACAATACAACCAGGCGAGTCTCCAGATTTGTAATATCCATGGGAGAAACTATTACTCAAGACAGCTATACACATTATGTATAACTTAAGACCAATTGCCTTTGTAATTTAACAAGAGACAGTGGTTGCAGTCATATTCCCTAATGATATTTTCAATGCATAATCAAGTACTAATGGTATTTGTGCAAGACTTAAGGACTTATGTCCCTGTCTGTCACAGTGGACATAATGGTTATTAGAAACAGGTTGGACCCTTTATCTTCTGTGTTCTAGTCCTGTTTCTACATGCATACCATAGAACCCATCTGACTTGATAACTGCGTTCATTAGATGAAATTACTTAAAACTCAAGGGGCATGCTGTTGCGATGCAACTAAGGTCAAATTATGTAGAAACAGATAGTAAGTTCAGCAATATGGAAACACATCTAAAAATTTGTAAGCATGCTCATGTTTATAGTAAGCAACTTGCACAGAGGTATAAGAAATGAAAATCTGTTCTGCCTGAGGAGAATAAATTAAGGGATCTTTTATTTATTGAAAGAACTGCTGTATAATCCCAAGCAGTGAGATATCATCCAGGCAAGTTAAAGAACAGGTAAAATTTCAGGGTTCTCTAGGTTATAAAGAATAGCAGGATTGCCTCAGTAACAACAGAGTTGTGCTTTCAGGAATTTTGAGACAAAACTTTTCTTAGACCTAAAATTCAGTGTACTCTCTCAGCTTTCATATACTCTTGCAAACAAACCTAGTTAGCTTTCCCTATCAATGCAGGAGAACAGAAGGTTGCATTAAGATTAATGGCCACTGGAAAATCCCTTGGACCAGATGGTCTCTAAACTGATCTTTAGAAAGATATGTTTACTCAGCTTAAAATGTACTTTTTATTCTTTGCAGAGTACCTCCATCCAGTAATGACTATCCTTCATCAGTCAATGACAACTGTGTTGTCACAGCCTGATGAATACATACAAGTGAAAAATTATAGAGCCATATCCCTTATTAGCTTAGCATGTAAGCTGTGCTCCAAAATGTGCATTGACCCAACCACTTGAAAACACTTAATGTCTTATATGACATTCAGACAAAGTTAGTATACCACTGCAATTTTATATATATATATATATATATATATATATATATATATATATATATATATATATAAAGTCTACTTGAAAACACCGACACGCCAAAACACCGATGACGAGAACACCGAGACCGGAAGATCAACAACTGAGATGACCGACAGTTTAAAAGCCCGACGCTGAGAACACCGACATGTTAAGGTAAGTGTGCAATAGTGACAGACTTTAGGGTTATGGGAGGGTTAAGTGAGTTAGGGTTAGGTCGTGGGTTAGGTGAGTGTGTGATAGTGATGGATCTTAGGGTTAAGGTTTGGGTTAAGGTTAGTGCATAGATAGTTGTGTAAGTAAGGTTTAGTGCAGGTTTGTAAGGTTTTTGGTGTGCTTGTGTTGTGTGTGTGTGTTTTTTTGGAAAAGGTATTTGTTTTGTTTTGTTGATTGTTGGGATTGTGGTTTGTCAGGCATGTGAAGTTTCATGCTTTTAAACTGTCGGTCATCTCAGTTGTCGATCTTCCGATCTCGGTGTTCTCGTCGTCGGTGTTTTGGCGTGTCGGTGTTTTCAAGTAGACCTATATATATATGGGGGTCTACTTCAGTAGATCAAACTTTTACAAATGGTCTTGGCCATATGAGGTTCAAAATTGTAAACGTTCGATCTACTGAAGGGGATCCATATAGATATATAGATATATATATATATATATATATATATATATATATATATATATATATATATATATATAAAACCTTCAAATACTGAGTAAAAACTTTAGCCTTCATAATTTTATTAGAACCTATGGTCCCATACCACTTTGAATGATGGTGAGGCAAACACATACTGGCTCATCTGGAGTGTAGGGACATTAAATGTTCACTGGACATACTACAGCAAATATTAGAGAGCAGTAAGTTTATCAGCATTTGTAAAATATTTAAATATGAGGTTGGATCTGCAGTGAGACAACTTTTGACAGAACAAAACATATAGTTATGTCCTAAAAAAATTGAGAAGCCTAGTCACTTGCCTTGAAATTCTGTCAATACATAAGCTGAAGGAGTTGGGAAGAAAACACATAATACCTGAATCTAAAGTTTCAGAATGGTATAAATTATTAGCCTCCCTTGAATGAACAAAGTTCATATGATTATTAAAAACTATAATTGCATCTAATTAAAGAATCTGCAAGACTTTGAAACAATGCACTCCTCAAGATTTTTGCAGCTCTCAGTAAAATGCCAAAAGCCAGGAAAAATCTCTTCTGTTATTTGTTGGCTACTGGCTTCTAGTTCACTATGTTAAGATGGACTAACACTGTGGTAGGTGAATGCAAAGCCATTCAGGTATGCTGGTAGATATAAATCACAATTTCAGAGATTGTCCAATGGCACAAGTGTTGTGGCAGGAAGTTTCCAATACCTTAAGTGTATGGCTAGCCTGTTTAACAGTTTTATAATTTACAGTCTCTAATCCTGTGGTACCATTCTTTTCCAGATGTCAAGGGCATGGATACCACCCAAAGGAAAAATGACATGGATGATAATAGCCAAGTTTTGTAATATTTCCATTAAACTTGATTCAAAATTGCTCAACAGAAAGCCTATTCTTTCCATAGCCTAATAGTCTACTAGCCTAATATAGTTAGACTTCTATTTTTCTGCAACAACATTGGAAATGCCAGACATGATAGCTATTTATACAAAGCTTAATAACTCATGAAAGTTACAAAGAGAGCTGATATACTACAGGAGTAATTTCACTGTGTGGTATCTGATCATACTATTAGGCTAACAACCCAGTTATGTGGCATAGATGGCTAGAGCCCCGATTATGGCCCAAATGACCAGAGATCAAATAGTGGCTCGGTGATCGGTAAATCTAGGCAAGGAGAAGGGTGAAACTCAGCAGCCTACACAAGCGTACCTACCCATGGAGGAGGATATTGGTGGTCCCAGTCTCCTGACCTTCACATATGTAGGAGGAAGTTTGTACATACCTAATGGATGTAGGACTTGGTGATCCCTACCTTCTGACTGTAGGCATCATGGTGTGAGTGTGTGGTAACATACAAATGTTAGACAGATGGAAAAAGATGCCTCTTGATGTGATGAGGAAACAGTATACCTAAATAAAACACAAGTGTACATGGGGACAATATATTTTCTTTTCAAGAAATGCTGACGTTAAGCCAAGTATCAACAACAAACCTTCATGCTGTGAATCAGAAAGTTTATAGCTGACCACTGTGTTGTTCTGGGCTAAATAACTGGCAGTCATACAATACTGTGAATTATAGAAAATAGAAATTAAATGTTTTTACAAATGAAGTAAATTATATAACAAAATATATATAGAAGGATGTGTCATAGAGTCTAACTGACATAGGTTAAGAGACCTGTACGTGACTAATTTTGAACTTAACTGAAGCAATTATTTTCTGCATTTACACTGTCAAACAAGTAAATTGACATTTACAGAATAGTTTCTGGCGATAACCATAAAGCTAGACCCCACAAAAGTTTCAGTTAGGACCTGAACAAGAGCATTTTTTAACACTGTAAAGAAACAAATGTTTCTCCTAAAATGAACTGTTAGGAACACTGCATAAAATGGTTTATTCTTCATATTGCAACTAAGCCATGGCTGAAGGAGACCCCTTATATTTCAGTTCCCAAAATTCCTCAAACAATAAATAGCATAATTATTTGTCAAATTAGGATCATGTGTTGTGTGTGAGCTAGTACTGAGCTTATAGAGAACAGTTAACAAGAAAAATAAAATATAATATGTTTAGGTAATGTTATAGTGAAGACACAGTAATTCTAAGGTTATTGAAAAAAAGGCTAAGAGTACCTAACAACTTTAAATGAATCAGTAAGGTACAGAATGCTATAGGATGGTCCCTGTCTGGTGGGATGCAAAAAGGACATTAAGGAGATGTCGTATAGAAATGGCATTTTGGAAAATGTACAGGTATACACTAAAACATGATCTTTTGTATAGAAAATGGGTGATCAGTAGGCAAAGGTAAAAGGAAGTATATTAGAATATGAAAAACTGTAGAGCAGAAGTTCAAGCAGATTGACAGCCTGGAGGACTTCAGAATAACACATGAATGTAAGCCTTCTGCCTGAAGCAAATGGTTAATGTACACTAATGAACAAGGGGCTACTATAAGCAAGTGTAACAGACTGGGAAATGAGAGTTCTGTTCTGTTCTGTGGATGCAGTATTGCATGTGTTTTAGCAAATACAGAAATTTAAATAATATGGTAGGAAATCCAGTTGTGCAGTTGGAAATCCAGTTCTGCAGCCAGAGAGGAGGTTATAAAAATTGACACAGAACTTATCCAGCATCCCTGAAATATGCATTTTATCATTCTGAACTAAGGTGAAGCAGTAAATTCAAAATACTTTAGGATCTGAGATATTCTGTGTGCCAGAGCATAGGGAAATTCAGATAATATTTGTGGCAATAATGAACAATTATTTGTGATAGGTAAGAAAAAATAATACATCATACTGTACTTACTCCATTATCTTCAATTACCATCTTTAAAAGAAAGGAAAAAATGCTAGACAGTTGTCTAGATCAATGCAGCAGATTGTGAATAAGCAAACATAACAGTAAGGCCACACTTTCTTTAATCAGAAGACAATCTGCCTTTATCAGTAAGATGTAGTGATGCTCCCATCTATAAAAGTAAAACAACATATCTTGTTTAGATTAATGTGGAACCTGGCAATATTGACAATGGCTTTTGAACAAAAGAAGATATCCAAGTCTTGAGCAGAGGACTATACAGCGTTGGCATCAGAGTTTGGGATTCTGCATATTCTGTAGGGTCTATGTTAAATCAGCGAACTCTTAAAATAGCGAACACTGATTTATCGACCCTTTAACAGTGAAAGCTGACAATCTCAACAACACGGAACAGCAATTTTTTTCACAGGGAAAAAAAATCGCTGTTCCAAAAAAAAAAGTTCAAAACAGAAAATGAAGTAGGGGGCTTCAACCCTCACATGCCCCGATGTGGGGGGCTGTACCCCCCACACCTCCACTACTTAAATATACCATCTCCCAGATTGCACCCCAGTGGAGGAAATCGCAAAGTCCCGAAAATGGCCCAGCAATTTTTTTTTCCCTGGGAAAAAAAAAAATGCTGTTCTGTGTCTTCAGGATTGTCAGCTTTCACTCCTAAAGGGTTAATAAATCAGCATTCACTATTTTAAGTGTTTGCTGGTTTAATATAGATCCATTCTGTAGGCTATTTTTGATCAAGCATGTATGTATATATTGAAATCCTGTGTAGTGGACTGGCCCTAATGGATTAATTCCAGCCACACACCATGTGGTACAAATTTACTAAACAAAACAGAACAAAACCACATATGACTGCAAAACATTGGACTGAGAGATAACAGTTTAACAAGTATCAACTCAAAATTGAAAATGAATAACACTAGGTGTAAACTGTGTACAATGGTGCAAATTAGTAATAAACACGATACAAAATAAAATATCTACATAGCCTGATAACACATAACAGCACACAGGGTTTACATAACGTGATCAAATAACAGCTAATATTTTAAAAACTTATAGGATATTTGTGTGTGGAGGGTATGGAGAAAAAGGAAGGTAAAAGTCAGAGTGGGAGATCTCGGAACTATTTTCAGAAATGTGTGAGCATCTTTCGGTTATATGGAGAGGAATAAGCACAAAGAGGAGGCCACTTCTGTTGAAAACCTCAAAGTTTGCTACAGATCTCAGAGGTGGATTTGCTGGTCGTAACATCAACATGCAGAGATCACTTTATCAGAAGGTAAAACACTAAGAAAGCATGAGCTTAAGAATATAATGCAGTGGGTGGTAAGATGAGAAGTATGGCCTCAACAGTTTGGGATTTTAAGTAAGTAGAGGTACTGTGATATACAGCCTTGGGAGTAGAAGAAGTTATGGAGAAGTGGTAAATTTCAGAATTTGGAAGATAAGAGCAAGGACAAGAGGGTCAGTACATTCTCTAATTGGAAGATGGTTAGCTCAGAAGAGAGAACTACAGTAGTATTATAGTTTGGGATGCATCTACATCTATGGCCAGATAGAGCAGAGGCACATGTGAGGAAGGGAAATCAGTATTCTAGCTGGGCATGGAGGATACCTTTTTCAGTGCATTATATGGTTTTGCAGTTAGTAAGTGTTCCACATTTTGCCCATTTGTTCCACATTAAGTGAGGCAGTGTTCCACATTTTGGAGTTGGAAGGATGAGAGCCATGTTACTCCATGCTGCTCATCTCCACTTCAATATGACTAATTATACCACAATAAGCAAAAATACAAAGAGAGAGAGGTTCCCAGACTCCATTATATTCTCATAAAGATAAGACAAATCATCTTAAATATTTCTGGTTTCAATAATTATCACATAGATGATAAAACACCAGCTTACTCTTTCATATGTCAGCTATCCCCCACACCCGCACACAGACATACACCAGCCAATGCTGTGTTGGTATCCAAACTTGGTCAAAATAAAATACAATTAATACTGGAGAGTGTGTGAAGCTGTTTTTATGCAAATGCTGTATGTTACTGAATTTTCTTGCTGTTATTACTTGTATAATTTGCCCCTATCGGCATCTCTTTGGTTTAATTTTCCATTAATGATATTCCCATATGCAGCTTCTTAGGTTATAGATTCCAATGTTACTTTTTTTCCTTTCCTCATGGAGTTCATTCATTCTCTGAACTGCTCATGTCTGTTTTTCTTATTTTAAAGGTTTGGGCAAACATGCAAGCTTAGAGCTCAATGAAGCACATGAGGTTGAAGTACAATGTTAAGAGTTAATGACTATCCAGAAAGTACTACGAACTTTAATACAGATAGACATGGTTTCAAGACAGCAATTCTATGGTTTAATGCCCAACAACTGTTTTATCCTATGTGGAAATTTTCTAATGATTTACTATTTAAACAAAGCACATCACTTTTCATATCTTGTTTTCTCTACGTCAACAAGGTTGTGCAATCTCTTTATTTTTTTGACACACACATTTAATTACTATCTTTTATTAACTTGTCACTCAGACTTCTATACCAACCCCCCAGCTGAACCTGTAAGTACAGAATGTTTGGAAAGGATGATGCAATATTGCCATAATATACTGATCGTGGGAAGCATGACATCTATGTGAAAGTGTGGACAGATGGAGAGGGTGTGAAAAAAGTCCTGGCCACAACAGGGTTCAATCTCATCTGTACTTACTCACCTTTGCATCTCTGTTAGGACTTATCATCACTCTCTCTTTGTCCCCTTACAGTTTCTCCCTCTTCAACCTGCTTATCAAATTGGAAACTTCAGTGGGAGATACAATTCCATTTTTGGTTCTTATACATGGCAAAGGAATTGACATGAGTGCAATTTTTTTTTCTTCTTCTTCTACAGTTGTATTGTATCTACCTCCATTTCCAATCTTTTTGACATCAGTGTGTGCCCAGGCATTACATTTTCATTCATACTTTTGTGTATTATGTAGCCTCTTTAATTCGGTCCACATCCTCCCTCATAACTACAAATGCCTTTTACTTAACACAACTTTTAAAAATGCTTGTTACAATACAGCTCTTACTACCTCTGTATACCTCCTATGCTGCACTGTTTCATTTTGCTAACTCCTATTATCTCAATGTTTTTCTCTTTCCTACAACTATTATGTCTGTTTTAGTAAAGAATGTTTCTATTGTGCTTAGCTCCTTCACATCCCAAGCTCCTATCTCAGACATTCATTGACCTTTTCCCTTATTTACATGCTTATAAGTAATACATTGCCTTTGCTATCTTGGCTTTTTAAATTTTGATAAATCCGTGTTCCTACACATCAAATGCACAATCTATTATTTCAATTAAATATTGGAAAACTGTTCAGTTAAACATTATCAGCTCTTGACATGTGAGGCACCTATCACATAAACAGCATTATATCCGTGTACATAGTCAATCTGATTTTGGTAGTGGCCATCAAGTAATAGCCTTGTGTAAAACAGTCACTTAACCTGTTGAAAGAGAATGCTTGTTATAACAGAATTATACAAGCCTATGTCTCCTTCACTTTGTAATTCACGGCTGAACCTGCATGTTATTCCAGTTGTATTTTGACTACCAGCTTTAACATTTGAATCACCTATGATGAATGTAATGCCTTCACTTTTTTCAAAAATTACTGCAGATCCTCATAAAACTGCTCAATGTTCACCTCCACAGCATCTGTCTTTGGATCTTCTATCACTGTAAACTATAAAGTGCTAACCCATAAAATGGATTATGCCCTTCATTTCATTACACTCTATGAGCCACATAATAAAACTCCTATTTAAAAACCCAACTGAAATGCTATTTTTTTAAATCTTTCACACACACAAACTAAAAACATGTCCAGTGTAGTCTTCTGTGTACCAGAATACAGTACAGATACCACCAAGAACCACACTTCTATAACCTCATTTATCTGAAACCTTCTGTCTCGTCTTTTTTTCTCCAACTGCACATTAGTTTTTATATTTTGTACATCTCACCAACTTAAAATACAAATCCCTATTACCACTAGTACGTCACCCCTCCACTACTGAAAAGGCTATACTAGCTTTATTCTAGCTATTAACCCCATGTCCCTTGGACATTCATAAAGAGCCCATGCTTTCTTTCTTTAGAAAATCATTTCTTAGGTACTCTTCTGAATCCAGTCAGTGTGTACACTTTATTAAATCTCCTCAACCACTTCCTCTATCCCTTAAAAAAATCCCATTGCATATGCATGTTTTATCTAAGATACTCAATAGTATGTCATAAATAACACTGTAGAGTTAAAAAATCATTATATTCTAATCATAACCATTTTTATGTCTCATTTATTTTTTTCTTCCTCTTTTAATATATACATTTCATGTAATTTGAAACTGTTTTTATCTAATCATATATTTAGCATATTATATTTAAGATTCATAATTTTAACATTCTGGATAAGCTGGTTGTAATAATGTGACTGAAAGTTTTATGTTCTTTGATTCTCTAATATGTCTTACTCTCAATTACTTTTTTATGCACATTATGTATCAGCATGATTATCCGCGGTGGTGCAGCGGTAGCATTGTTGCCTCACAGCAAGAGGTTCTCCCATTCGATTCTCGGCTGGAGTGCGGGGAGTGCTTTCTGTGTGGAGGCTGCATGTCCTCCCCGTGGTTGGGTGGGCGTTCCAAAGACATGCGTAAATGGGTGTGCCTTCGTTGAAGGTTGAACATTGAGCTGGCACCTTGCCGTTCCTGAAAAAAATCTACTGCCAATCATTAGCGGACCGGAGTTCCGCTTTGGCAACCCCTAACCGGGAAAAGCAGAAAGACAAACAACAACAACAACATATCAGCATGATTAATACCATGCTGTTTACACTGAATCTTTATATTTTATCATCCAGTCAGTAAACTGAGTGTTTGTTCAGCATAATAGGTTTAATACACACATGGATGTTTTCCAAGATTTGTTTAATACACTGAAACTTTTACATAATACAAGCAAAATATATTAATCATCTGTAAATAATGTACCTAGAGCTATGAATATAATTTGACAAAGCCTATATAAGACCTATTCTGGAATATAACAAATCAATTTGCATTTATTCCCAAAGTTACCTTAACAAAATAGGAATCTCAAAAGCTTGCACAGAGTGGAAGATCAGTGCAGGAGCTCAAGCATGCAATATGTCTGCCGTGCGATCCAGGAACAGCCTGCAGGGGCGTGCATGAGCGTCCCTGCACTAATCCTGTACGGACTAAGCTCTGGTATGCAAATCACCCCATTTGCCGGAGAAATCTATGCAAATGTGGTAATATTGCAATCCAGGAAGCTTGCAACAGTCTGTGCAGGACTAGTGCTATCTGCAGAAATGTACTCGGTTAGTAACCGAGTACACTTCTGCAAAATCCAAAACAGAGCTGTAACAGCCTCAAATAAAGGCTGCATATAATGTAGTAAGCATGCCAATGGCCAAGTATAAGGCCATTGGCATTGCAAACCAAAAAAATATATATAAAACTCAACTTTTATTTTTTATTAGCCGATCACAGCTGTTTAAGTGCAGGCAGCGGTGTGCAAACGGGATCGGGGGGGGGGGGGATAATAAAATAAACCTAAAATAAGCAGTCTAACTAAAATCACTATTCTGCCATGCAAGTCAATGGCAGGTAGAAGACAACCTGGCCAGTAAGTAGTGGTTGCTAAGGGGGGATGCTTAGTGTGAGACATGTAACTATGCATTAGCAGGCAATCCTATGCAAATGAGGGGAAGGATAGTGAATCCCAGTTTTCCCCAGCATGTGAGTCAGGTCCCAACAGTGTAACAGTAGGAATAGCTTGATGCAAGCCTAGGAGTGAGGTGACATCATGGGTGTGTGTCTCAGGCATACTGTAAGTGGATTGGAGCCCTGTGGCTCGGGTTTGCTCCTAGCTTAGCACAACTAAGCTAGGGGTGTGTCTAAACCTGCCTTGCACTCTTTACAAAGCCTAAGCGGGTGTGTGCACCACGCACCGGGTTTTACAGGAAGAAAAAATAAGTTAAACCAGGAAATAACAGCAGTGTACACATTTAAGCACTCTGTTTGCGTGGCGTGCACACCGGCTTAAACAGGAAGGCAATGGGAAGGGAAAACAGCAGAAGGAAGGTAATCAAGGAGAACTAGCTTAGCTGGCAGGTGAAATGTATCAGAATCAGCCAATTACACAGGCAGCAGCCCAGCCCAGCCCATAGCACTACTATAAACTACGCAAACACCTTCCCCTCTGTTTTTTCCCACACTCTATACCACTGGTGTATACAAGCAGGGAAATATTAACAAACAAACCTACAAAATGAGAAGGGCTGCAGCAGGCAACATAGAACAACATGTGCAAAATGCTGAGGGTGGTGAGGATGTGAATGCTGCTGATCAATCCACAGTGAGGAGACGGAGAAGAGTGTACAGACCTAGGGTAACCTACCAGGGGCTACCTGAGCTGGAGATAGTGGAGTGCTATAGGGTGGACAGAGAGCTCCTACTGCAAATTGTTGAGCTGTGCCGGCCACACCTAACACACCAAATTGACCAAGGGGAACCCATCTCAGTGGATACCAAGGTATGTGTAGGCCTAGGAATACTAGCCACAGGTACCTCCCAAAGCTCAACTGGGGATATCAACTGGGGATCTCACAGGCATCAGCATCCAGAGTATTCCACCAGTTCTTGGATGCCATGTCAGCACATGCCAGTGAGCACATATATTTCCTTAACACCCGTGAGGTGTTGACCAGCAATATGCGTCTCCTCCACCAAATAGCAGATTACACTGAGGTAGTGGGTGCTATAGACTGCATTCACATACTCATCAAAGCACCACCTGGTGATCAAGGTAGGGCCTACATCAACTGCAGGGGCATCCCCTCCATCAACTGCCAGGTCATATGTAATGCCCAGGGCATTATAATGAATGTGTGTACTGGTTGCCCTAGAAGCTATGACGATTCCCACATATGGTATCTGATGCAGCTGTACCAGAGATTTGCCAGTGGGGATATCCCCTACTGTCACCTAGTGGGGGATGCTGGTTACACATTGGAGCCGTGGCTGATGATACCCATCAGAAATGCACACACACCTGAACAAGAACACAATAATGAGGCACATGCACAGGCCAGACTTATAATAGAGCATGTGTTTGGGATGCTCAGGTCAAGGTTCTGGTGTCTGGACACATCCGGTGGAGCCTTGCAGTACTCACCAGCTACATGTACCCAAATTGTTATGGTATGTGCTATGCCACACAATATGATCCTGCCGAAACAGCTACAGCAGAAACAGCATGGGGCAGGGACAAACAGCCCCCCACCGATGCCAAAGCCTGCACAGGCACAGAGTGACTCTGAGGAGGAGCAACCTGAGCCTGCCCCAGTAGGCAGAAGGAGGCGAGCCCAGTATGCCTAGGCTGCGGCAAAGAGACAACGCATAGCACATACGCTGACACAGTAGAGACCCAGGGAATGACACCTCTCTCTGACTCGCACATACAGTAAAAGGAATGCCAAACACGACACTACCTGTGCTCAACCATGTATAGGGAGTGTACTATGTACATCCGACATAGGTAGCCCTCCAGCATCATCCGCAAGTTTGTATTTAAACGCCAAGGTATCACCAATAAGTGAAACAAAATCCTCTGTACTCTTCTTAAAAGAAGAACAATTTATTCCATAACAAAGATATGTTAAGCGCTTTCACCAACCACAATGTGGGCTTCTTCAGAACATTGTAACTTAAAACACTACGGCTTAAATTCAAAAGTCGGCACCAAACTTTCTTCCTTTAAAACTGTATGCACATACATTTCCTGCTGTTCAATGTAACAGTGTAACCATTTGTATATGCTCCATATTAGCACTCAATAAACTCAAAATATACTAAATTACATAAAACATGTTTAAAAAATTGCTACTATCATAGTTGAGCATTACCATATGAATCTGTACAAAGTTAATATTGTGGTAATATGATACCAAAATCACTATTAAATATAAGTCACTACTAAGTAAACAATGTGTATTTAAAACAGTACAAGCATGTAAACCTGCAATTATTTGTATATAATACTGCGCTTCCTTTAAATTTTTTTTACATACACATATATTACCTGACATAACAATCAAATTTTACATACATGTCAAACCATTGTTCTACTGTGTAAATTCAGCATCTCTCTGTTTTTCCTATATAATAAGACGCACATTTAGTGCACTTCGCCATGTAAATAAGCATCTTTGTGTTGCAATTACCATACTTGAATCTCACTGTAATGTGTGACCCATTCTCAATTTTAATTTTCTCTTTTTCTAAAATATATACACATTGGTTGCAAGACCCATATTTTTTAGTGTGATTCTTGTTTGCTGTGTTAGCTCCCATCACTGCTGATGTTCGATTGTGTTGTTCCAAATAACTTTTAATGTTTCTTCCCATCTTATACACAAATCTTGGATATTCTCCTGTAATGTCCATTAGGGCCTGATCCCCCAACATCAAGTTCCAATATTTTATTAATATATTTTTCACTTGTCCTACCTCTGGGGTGTATCTAAGAATACATGATCTCTGATGTTGCACACTATCTTGATCATTGTTTCTTCCCCGATTTTGAGTAAAACAGCTGGCATTCCATGACCCTAATAAAGGTTTGTACTTAGATACCCATTCCTGTATGACATACTCACTAACATTATGCATCGTATTCAATATATAATCCCTCTCCTTAAACAGGCTGGTTATAAATGTCATTTTCTCAACCATTTCTTCATAATGAGAAGTCATACGTGCAGCACGAATACATTGCCCTTTAAAAATTTTATATTTTACCTTTTCAGGATGGCAACTAGTATATTCAAGGTAGTCACTAGAAAAAGTGCTTTTACGATGGATGCGTGATTTGAAGCCCCCTTCTTGACTGTAAATGTAGGTATCTAGGTATGCTATGCCTTCATAGCTAGAAGAGTGTGTGAATTTGAGAAATGCGCTACTGTTATTTAGAAAGCTGATGAAACACTCAAATTTCTCAATGCAATCATCCCATAGGATGTAAATGTCATCCAGAAACCTAGACTAGTGCTTGACTCTCCTGAAGTATTCACTGGGAAACAAGATGGTGTCTTCCCAATCTAACATGACCAGGTTCGCAAATATGGGAGCACAAGCTGCTACCATAGCGACCCCTCTGGTCTGACAGAAATGTTCTCCCTCAAAATATATAAAGTTATTGTCAAGCACTATGGACATACATTCCATGATTAAACATATGGTATCCCAATCCAAATGTGTATGCTTTCTGTTGCTATTGTACAGTGCATCCAATCCTGCTTGTTTTGGAATGCAAGAAAAAAGATCAATAACATCAATGGTTGCAAACATGAGTCCTTCTTTTCACTCATCTGTAGAATATTTACTTAAAAATTCCCAGGAGTCCTTCACCATATAGGGTATCTTATTATATAAGTGTGTAACCACTTGTCAATAACTTTACCCATAGGGAATGTTTTGGACTGACTGCTGGATACAATAGGCCAAAAGGGTGGGTCAAGAATATTTTTGTGGATTTTAGGTATACCCACTAATATAGCTAATCTGGGAAATCTTACTTTAAAACAGTTGTATACGTCTCCAGTAATTCTCCCATCTATATAAAATTATTCTATAAATGAATCAATTCGCTGATAAGCTATATTGATCTCATTAATTGAGATGGATTCATAATTTCCCGATAGATGGAGAATATCATACATTTTTTTAGTAAATTCAATAGTGTCATAAATGACTACCCCTCCCCCTTTATCCGGCTTCATCACTCATATGTTAGTATCCTTTTGAAGAGATTTAAGGGTGTTGAATTTGCATTCCTTTAAGTTGCCTACAGATTTTTTTCCCTTTTATTTTGTAATATAGTTGATATACTTCCCTTGTAACAATGTTTTCATATATATCTACATATGGATGGCTAGGAGGTATAAAAGTACTTTTGTTCTTAATTGTAGTCTCTGCAGTTTTCTTGTAGGGTATCTTAGTTTTGTCTTTGAACATAATGGCCAGGTTAATTTTTCTTACAAACTTCTTGATTTCACCCAAGTAGTCTACCAAATCAAATAGGGGGGGTCGGTATATACTTCATTTCTTTAGACAACAACTTGAAGTGTGAAGGAGACACCGGTAGACTGGAATAATTGTAAATTTTGAAATTATTACAAGTGTGTATATTCCCATTCACTGTAATACTGCTGTCATGCTGGAAATTATCACATTCCTTGTTTAATTCCACCTTTTCCCCTTCCCCCAGTAGTGTTTTTTCTGCTTTGCTTTTTGTAATATGATTCTGTTGTCTGTCCATTTGTTCCCTGTACCAATATAGCTGTCCCTGTGGTTCCCCACCCCTCTGAAAATGTGATCCATCATCCTTATGATACATAGTATCCTGAGAATTTCTTTCTGCATACTCTCTACTATAAACTTTATTTTGGTCGGCATGAGTTTTTTTAGATTTCTCTCCATCCCACAAATATGCCTGACCCTTATTATATTGTTTAACACCTCTTATGGTCTTCTTGTGCTTCCTTTCACTAATTTTATATATCCTATTTTCTGCATCAGAAAATTGTTTGATGTATAACTTCTCCCATTCAGAATATAACAAATTATTAGTTATTCTAGTATTGAGTGTTTCAACTTCCTGTACCAACTGGCAAAGTTTCTCGTCATTATATTTTATAATCAATTTCATGAAATTAAACCCACATTCATTAAAAAATTGGTTAAACTCTATTATGCTTGTATCTGTAATATCAATCCCAATGGGCACTTTAAAAAATCTTAAGCCCATGGGAACAATTTTCAAAGTTACGCATTTGTGTAAATACACATTGTCCACTTTCAACCCATTAATTCCATTTAATATTTTCCTGGCAAATATATCATGTCCTTCAATGTTCCATCATTTTCATTTTTGGAAGGAATGTTCCCTTCCTGTCTTTGTGAAATTTTATCAAAATTGCAATTTCTAGTTAAAAACTTATTTAAATGCATATCCTTGTTTCCAGTCCCTACTCCACCAAAGTTCTGGGTAGGATATGTGTTTTGAATAACAGTACCTTTATCTTTGTTAGTCATACTACCAGTAACAGTAGAATAGGTTTTCAATGGTATAACTCTCTTCGATTTGGCACCCGTGCGTTTCGCCTCCTCCACATCATATAATGAAAAGTCAAAAGTGAAATCAGAAATGTTAATTTTGCTACTGTGGGTCTTGCAATATAGGAAAAACGGAGAGATGCTTTAGAAAATGCATATATGATCCTATTTACAGCATTAGAAGGAAGGACACTAACAGTGCCTTGTATAGACATATAGAGAGGGTAGGTGAGACACATGATTTTAGATTTGCTATACTAGACATTATTAGAATGGACCCCAGGGGAGGAGATTTTAAAACCCTACTGGGTTTCAAGGAAGTGTGGTGGCAACTGTTATTTTTGGATGCGGCCACATTACCGGGTCTTAATGACCATATTTCTAGTAAACCTATACTGGAGATAAAATAGGTACAATATTAAGAGGCACTGAGTTAATTAACATCAATAGACATAGCCAGTGTCATTCTGAATTTACACAGTAGAACAATGGTTTGACATGTTTGTAAACTTTGATTGTTATGTCAGGTAATATATGTGTATGCAAAAAAAATTTAAAAGAAGTGCAGTATTATATACAAATAATTGCAGGTTTACATGCTTGTACTGTTTTAAATACACATTGTTTATTTAGTAGTGACTTATATTTAATAGTGATTTTGGTATCATAATTACCACAGTATTAACTTTGTACAGATCCATATGGTAATATTCAGCTATGATAGTAGCAATTTTTTAAGCAAGTTTTATGTAATTTAGTATATTTTGAGTTTATTGAGTGCTAATATGGAGCATATACAAATGGTTACACTGTTACGTTGAACAGCAGGAAATGTAATGTATGTGCATACAGCTTTAAAGGAAGAAAGTTTGGCGCCAACTTTTAAATTTAAGCTGTAGTGTTTTAAGTTACAATGTTCTGAAGAAGCCCACATTGTGGTGGGTGAAAGTGCTTAACATATCTTTGCTATGAAATAAATTGTTCTTCTTTTAAGAAGAGCATGGATGATTTTGTTTCACTTATTGGTGATAACTTGGTGTTTAAATACATTCGTTGTGTTTTACCATAATTTGTATCATCCACAAGTTTGGCACACCCTCAAGGTAAGTCAATCAACCTACCAATTGCCGAATGAAGTAGAATGTGTCATTACCTGTATCTATGGTATGGATGTGAGCATGTATGGGAATTGGGTGGCTGAATGTTATGGCAGCAGACAGTAGACACCAATAGTGGCACCATGACATCTGTAACACATACTGGAGTCACCATAGTAGCCAGTACTAGACAGGGTGACAAAACCCACTGCAGGAAATGTGCTGAGTGACATGTGTGTCCATATGACTCACACATGCCAGTCAGTGCGGTTCACATACCCAACAATAGTCTCAGCCAGCAGGACAGGTGTAGACAAACCCAAACACAGCCTGTGCCATGGCCCCTGAATGATGGCTATGGTTAACCTCCCTCCCAGGCCTACAAAGACAGACTACAGCAGGGCAGGCAGTAGGATGTTAGTTCTGAAGGGTAGGAAGTCAGACAATAATATGTAGGGTAACCAAAGTCACGATCTGTAGTACACTGGTATGCCTCTAGTCAGCATGGTAGTTAACAATACAGAATGAAATGGCACTAATAAACGTAAAAAATTGCCCAAACAACCACAAAGGAAGCCCGCAACACTGCTGGAAACTCAAAAGAATTTATTCTTGTAACACAATATGAAAGAACTGTACTTTTAAACTTGGGACCACCAAATTCAAAGATTTGTTTAAAGTTGGTGTCCCTCCAATAAATAAATTTTAGGGAGGTTTGGTTATTGAGTGGTAAATCTGTGATTTGGACAAACCTGCCCCATTCTCTAGAAATCATGTCTTTAATGGGTCCGGAATCACCTGAATAATCCAGTATATATGCCCTATCCCAATTAGTAAGATTTTTATTCACTGAATCGTCAGTAGAAGTGGGTGAATTTTGTCCCAAAATGGGGGCAAATCTATCCTGCCTTGCTTGAACCACCCCTTTTAAAACATCCTCCAGTAGGGACCTTGGGTAACCTCTATCAAGCAACATACTACACACATGATCACATTCCTTTAAAAATTCATAATTGTCAGAGGTCATTCTACTAACTCTTACTAGTTGACCCTTCACTAAATTTTTCTTCTGAAAATAAGGATGGGCACTCTTAAAATGAAGGTAAGAGTTAGAGAAAGTTTTCGTGCGATGTATACTGGAAGAAAACCCTTGATCAGCCTTCCTAAGTGTGAAATCCAGAAAAAACAGTTGTTCATCATTAAAATCAAAAGTAAAGTCCAAGAAATTAGTCGTTCCCTTCACATAGTCGAGAAATTCAAAAAATCTTTCTTCAGTATCAATCCAAAAGATACAAATATCATCTAAAAATCTCTTGTACAGGGACCAGCATTTGGTATATGGACAATCCAAAATATATAACTTCTCCCACCAATTCAAAACTATATTGGCATAAGTTGGTGCACATTTAGCACCCATGGCAACACCCTTGTTTTGTTTAAAGAATTCCCCCTGGAAAAACATGAAATTGTTTTTCAAAATGATCTCCATAAATAAAAGGCAATTGGCAAAATCACCATGGGAAAATGTACCATTATCAATTATGGCCTGTTCCAACCATAGTAATCCAGTCTCATGTGGAATAGAACCAAACAAGTCTACTATATCCAGGGTAACAAAAATAAGGTCGGGCGTATAAAGGTGTGGTTTAACACTCCTCAAAAAATCCCATGAGTCTTTGAGGACAGTGTCATCAGAGTATGATAATCTCTTGAGCTTGTCGTCCACAAATTTAGCCAGAATGAAATGGAGTATCTGACATACCAGTACAGTCATAGCAAATGTGTGCAAGTGTCATGTGCGCTCCCCCCCACATCCTACATAGTAATGTAATAACAGTCAGGTATGCCCCCCCATCCTGTGTAGAAATGTAGAAATAGTCAGGTGAGCCCCCCCCGCCCTATGTAGTAATGTAATAACAGTCAAGTGTGCCCCCCAACCCTGTGTAGAAATATAGAAATAGACCGGTGTGCCCTGCCCCCCCCCCCATGTAGTAAAGTAATAGCAGTCAGGTGTGTCCCCCCATCCTGTGTAGAAATGTAGAAATAGTCAGGTGAGTGCCCCCCACCCTACGTTGTGATGTAAAAATAGTCAGGTGTGCCCCCCAACCCTGTGTGGAAATGTAGAAATAGTCAGGTGAGCACCCTACATAGGAATGTAATAACAGTCAGGTGTGTCCCCCCAATCCTGTGCAGAACTGTAGAAATACACAGGTGTGACTCCCCCCATGTAGTAATGTAATAGCAGTCAGGTGTGCCCCCCCCTATCCTGTGTAGAAATGTAGAAATAGTCGGCTGAGCCCCCTCCCTCATCCTATGCAGAAATGTAGGAACAGTCAATGCCAAATGCTTGATGGATACCCTGCAGAAACAGCATGCCACCTGTTGGTGTACAACACCAAGGTCAGCACTGCAGTACAAACTACCTGGACTTAATCCACACATTTAAATACAGAAAGCCATACAGGTCATGCCCACACACATAGAGAAATGAAGGCAATGTCAGTCAACAACATACTGAAAGGTCATACTGGGCATGCTCACACACCTAAACACATGAAGGCCATGTCTACCAACACCAGTGGACCAGACATATCTGGCAGTTGCAGTTGTTACTGCAGACACTCGTCACTATGCACCACTCATGCCTTGCACACACAGTGGATAGGAATACAGACATATATACAAGGACAACACACTAAAAAAGCAAAAGGTAGACGTACATAGATGTGTGGAAGAGGGTGACTGTGACAAGAGGCCATCCAGGCCTGTCCCACCCATTGCACAGCCAAAGGGCCCCAAACACATGTGGTTCAGATGTCACTCACTGCAGATACTAGCCACCCGTATCTGTCAGCATTACAGACTATTGGTGCACGTGCCAGCTGTGAAACATGACTGTACAAGGAAGTAGTCATCTAGTATACAAGTACCTGTGAAATATGACCCTGTGTGTGCTCGCATGTGGCGTGGCAACTTCTAGATGAATGGGTTATGGCCCATGCACACATACTGCCCTCCCCATAGCCCTAATATGACAAGCCTGCTGAGGTCATCCACTGTGAAATACACGTGTACCCTAACTATGTACTGCTGTAATCTGATAAAATAGGTAGGAGTTCAATTCCCAGACATGGCAACTGTGTGTGTGTATGTGTGTGTATGTGTATGTGTCTGTCTTTGTAAAGAACAATGCTTTTTAGGGTAGTCACACTCCCTACAATTCAAATGCTCATCATTGGCAAGGCTGCTGATGTCATCCACCTAGAAATACACTTTTGGGAAAGGCATAGCTGAGTCATCTCTGTAGCGTGTCCAGCAACTGTGTACTGATGTAGTGTGAAAAAGTAGTTAGACAGTTGTTCTAATCCCAAACATGGCAAGTTTGTGTGTCTGTCTGTGTCAAGAGCTGTAACCCAGTAATTTCCATAGCATGTCCTGTACCTGTGTACTGCTGTAGTATGATAAATTGGTTAGGCAGCTGTTCTAATCCCAGACATGGCAGGTTGGGCAGAGAACAATGCTTTCTAGGGTAGTCACACTCCCTACAATTCAAACGCCCATCTTTGGAAAGGCTGCTGATGTCATCCACCTAGAAATACTACTCTGGGAAAAATGTAGCCTGTTAATCTCCATAGCATGTCCTGTAATGGCATACTGCTGTAGTGTGATATAGTAATTAAGTAGCTATTCTAATCCCAAGCATTGCAAGTTTGTGTGTGCGTCTATCTGACTCTGTCAGTGTAGAGAGCAATTCTTTTTAGGGTAGTCACACTCCCTACAATTCAAATGCTCATCTTTGCAAGGCTGCTGATGTCATCCACCTAGAAATACACCTCTGGGAAGGATGTAGCCCAGTATTTTCCGTAGTTCATCCGGTAACTGCATACTGCCGTAGTGTGATAAATTAGTTAGGTAGTTGCTTTAATCCCAGACAGGGCAAGTGTTTGTGTGTGTATCTGTCTAACTCTGTCTGTGTAGAGAGCAATGCTTTTTAGGGTAGACACACTCCCTACAATTTAAATGCTCAACTTTGCCAAGGCTGCTGAAGTCATCCACCTAGAAATGCACCTCTGGGAAGAAAGTAGTCAGGTAATCTCTGTAGCACATCCAGTACCTGCATACTGCTATAATGTGAAAAATTCCTTAGATAGCTGTTCTAATCCCAGACATTGCAGGTGTTTGTGTCTGTCTCTGTAAAGAGCAGTGCTTTTGAGGGTAGTCACACTCCCTACAATTCAAATGTTCATCTTTGGCATGGCTGCTGGCTGCTGATGTCATCCACCTAGAAATGCACCTCTGGGAAGGATGTTGCCTAGTAATCTCTGTAGCTACATCCTGTAGCTACTTGCTGCTGTGATGTGATAAATTAGTTAGGTAGCTGTTCTAATCCCAGATGTGGCAAGTTTGTGTGGATGTCTTTCTGTCTGTGTAGAGAGCTGGGCTTTTTAGGGTAGTCACACTCCCTACAATTTAAATGCTCATCTTGGGCAAGGCTGCTGATGTCATCCACCTAGAAATACATCTTTGGAAAAACCATAGCCCCAGTGATCTCTGTAGCATGTCCTGTAACTGTGTATTGTTGTAGTGTAAAAAATTAGTCAAAGAGCTGTTCTAATCCCAGACATGGCAAGTGTTTGTGTGTCTGTCTGTCTGTGTAGAGAACAATGCTTTTTAAAGTCATCACACTCCCTACAATTCAAATGCTCATCTTTGGCAAGGCTGCTGATGCCATCCACCTAGAAATACGCCTCTGGGAAAGGCATAGCTGAGTCATCACTGTAGCATGTCCAGCAACTGTGTACTGATGTAGTGTGAAAAAGTAGTTAGACAGTTGTTCTAATCCCAAACATGGCAAGTTTGTGTGTCTGTCTGTGTCAAGAGCAATGCTTTTTAGGGTAGTCACACTCCCTACAATTCAAATGCTCATCTTTGGCTAGGCTGCTGATGTCATCCACCTAGAAATACACCTCCGGGAAAGATGTGGCTCTCCGCTATCCATAGCGCATCCTGTAATTGCATGCTGTTGCAGTGTAATATAGAACCCTGGTAGGGTTCTATTCCCACACATGGCAGCTGTGGATGTTTTGTGTGTGTTTCAATGTCTGTGGAGGGAGCAATGCATTTTAGGCTAGTCACACTCAGTACATTTCAAATGCCCTACTTTGGCAATCCTGCTGATGTCATTCATTGTGAAATACAGCTTTGGGGGAAGAGTTCCCCAGCAATCCATATGGTGCATCCTACAACAGCTATGTGCTTCAGTGTGATATAGACATCTGTTAGGGGTTCTATACCCACACATGCTGGCTGTGGTTATTTTTTGTGTGTGTCACTGTCTGTGTAGGAAGCAATGGATTTTAGCCCAGCCACACTCACTACTAGTCGGATGTCCTACTTTGCCAGTCCTGCTGATGTCATCTGATGTGATTTACACCTTTGCGGAAGAGGTACTCTAGCAATCTCCGTGGTGCCTACTATAACTGCATAGTGCTGTAGTGTAATAAACTAGTTAGGTAGTGGCGCTCTACTCGCAGAGGTGTGTGTGTGTGTGTGTGTGTGTGTGTGTGTGTGTGTGTGTGTGTGTGTGTGTGTGTGTGTGTGTGTGTGTGTGTGTGTGTGTGTGTGTGTGTGTGTAACTCGTATCCTGTGTGGAGGTGGGTGTGAGTGTGTTATACCTGGGCCCAATGTGGACTGGGTTTTGCAAATTTCTTATATGGTGGCCCTAGTATATCACAATGTCCACCATACAGGGATAACAGATGTGAAATAGCCGAGAGGCTGGGGTGCAAATTCATACCCATACGTGACATCAAGGCCAGACAATCACAGTTAGCAACCCCAGTATTACTCAAAGCATACTCTCAACCCATGTCCCATACACACACACACACACACACACACACACACACACACACACACACACACACACACACACACACACACACACACTCACAAACACACACACATGCCTAGGCAACAGCTAATATGTGGGTAGTACACTGCATATTGGCCACTGATAGTAACTATGGAGTGATTGCAGTGGGCTACAGAGGGCATGGCACCCTGTCCATCTGTTCAATAGGCACATATATGCAGACAGTGCACCTTCCACATGTTCCCCATTGGACACTTGCAACACCTGTGGTGCCATCACATGTGATCCACAAAGGACATACCATGCCTGAAAACATGCCCTGTATGGACAG
The DNA here is from genome assembly GCF_019279795.1 of Protopterus annectens. NCBI lineage: Eukaryota > Metazoa > Chordata > Ceratodontiformes > Protopteridae > Protopterus > Protopterus annectens. The sequence continues at coordinate 38,779,934 of NC_056742.1, read as the reverse complement.
ATGCCACTGACACCAGGGAATGCCATTAGTATGCTATCAATGTAGGTGCAGGGTAAACATTCCACCCATTTCCAGTTCCCACCTCAGGTGGCAAAGACTGGCACATCTGCTGATAATCTGTGTACATAACATGGGGCAGACTCCCCAGGTACACTTCCACATGTCACTGTACATGCATGTGGGAGGTGTGCACATCCCAGACACCGTCCATATCATGGACTAAGGAACACATACATGGCATGTAATGCACAGCATTGGCCACACACAGTTGTCACCCAGGTGACTGGAAGGGGGATACAATACCCACCTGTGTGGGCAAATGCAGAAACCACAGCCCTGAGCCAAAATGCTGACCATTGTCATGTGGCCTGATGCCAAGGTATACCCATCACCTAGCCTTATATAGCCATCTGGCAAAGTTGGCACCACACACCCATGCAGAAATGCACCCATGCGTGTCAGTACTGGCACCCTGTGTGTTTGTGTGTGTTGTGTGATGTGTATAATGTGTATGATCACATCCACACCCACTACAACCCCCATTGGCATACTGAAGCATGCTGTCTGATGTGAGAAACCTCCCCATACCCTTTGCCCATATCACCTCTGTATGACCCCTGCGGTGCATGTGATACCTGCACAGTATTGTGTTGTGGCAATCTCACTAGTGACATGTTGTATTCCTGGCCCTGCCAAGTATGTCAATGTGTGTGTGTGTGTCCCTGTCAAAATGTGGCTGTGTTGTCGCTGGCAGCTGTACATGCGGACAGGCACATATACTACACCTACCGTATAGCTGCCATATCCCTGTTGCAGATGTCACTGACCATCACATATACATTCTGAGGACTTCCTAACATGTAACCTATGTGGGGCATTCAATAACTGCATAGAAATGTGATACTATGGCATAGTTGACAGAGGTTTGATATCATGTGCTGGTCAGTGTGTGACACAAACATGCTTAGGTTTTACACTCCCTGCCCTACCTGACATGTCTTTTCCTCTGTCTGCCTCTCTCACTCCCTCTCTGGTGGATGTGGAGACCTACACCTGCTTTGCTTAGGCAGCAGCATGTGTATTTGCAGTGATGCACATGATCAGCTAATGGCCTCTGCATGAATTGCAGCCCTCCCCTAGATAATTGCATGTGGAACAGCTGTGGTAAAATTCCCATATCCAATTGCATGGAAACACACTCCAATATCTAGGACATCATGTTGGTGTTGGCCCTTTTAATTCATTGTGAGCAGGAACTAGATCTGTTTTTTGGCAAGCAGCATCTCAGATGGATTGGGGATTTACCTCTAACGACATACACTGTGGAAACAGGACAACACACAGGAGGGGGATGTGCCTGACCTGAATACAGACTGTAAGTGCTGCTATACTGCATGTGGAGTAATGTTGGTTTAACAGTGTGTGTGTGTGGATATGACTGTTCTACATGTTTTAATACCTGCCATGTCAGTTCTGTTTATGAGGAATCCACATCTGCAGGGTCATCTGCAGACTGGGCAGTGTGTTTCATGTGTTACCCACAGAGCATGTATCTGTGAATTGCAGAAGGTAGTGTGAGGATTGCAGTCTGTAGATGGTGAAAGCCATGACAGTTACTGACTTCATATCCCTTATAGGACATATATTGCAACAAACCCTGCTACAACAGTAAATGTATGAGGTTATCACAGCAACATGTCAGTATTGGCCCTATGTATGTGCTTCCAGCCACAACTTTGTCAATTTTTGTACCTATGTCGTACATTAAGAGATGCATATGTGCTGTACACCATCATTAGTGTCATCATATCTGATAACAAGCCAGTGAGATATCAGAATGCTACACATGTTATGTACAGTAGGGGTTATATTTGATGAAATAACCTGGGCATTCTGTGGTCGTTTGTACAGTACTGAGGTCTGTGTACCTATGGTGAATGTCGACTGTGTGTGTATTGTTAATATGGTCTCTAGCCTGTGTACAGACTGTGGTAGATGTCATTGTTATAGGTCCCATCCTATCTGATGTTACATGCTGTTCCACTGTTTGCTACCGTATTGGCTTACATGTTTATAGGGCCATACACACACATGTCCCATACCATAGAAAGCCAGCAGACCAAATGGTGTAGCAGCCCAGTATATGTAGGGTTAGTCTGTGAGTGGCACATTATAAGGTTGGTGTTGAACAGACAGTCCATATACTGTAATATTATGCTAGCTTACCATATGTGGCTGTGGCTGTGTTTGCATTGGTTGTGGTTATGCACTTTCACACAGCTGTATCTTACGCTGTGCTGTGATATGCCTGCATTGCCTGCTATATATGCAGGTACATGTGCATTCCCCCATAGGAGATGTAGGCCAGTGTTGAGCCAGTCTGCCTGTAGCCTGCACAGTGCATTGTTACATGCTTAGCAGCTTAGTATACTTACCCAGTGAGATGTCATGTGCATATACTTGCTGGATGTACTGCTGCCGGGCCTCCCTTAATTGTCATGTATGTCAGACAGAGCAGTGGGATGCTGTACAGATGTATGTCAATATCTAGTGGGTAGTATGTGGCCATGGCACCCGTGTACCAGTGGTTATTATGTGTCAGGCCAGACAGGGGTTTGTGAATGCATAACCTATGGTAGCATATGTATACCAGTCGTTATGTGTTATACCCATCTACATGGCTGTTAGCATCTATATTGTCATGCATGATACACATGTTTTGCACTAAGGAGTTCTGTGTATACCTCTGGACTGTACAGAGTGTTTCAGAATGTCCACATATGTTGGCCTGTATCTCTGCTGCAGTCCACAGGGGCATTACATGCTAGCAGTGGTACTTTACTATGATGTCTTTAGGATGTCTGTCAGTAGCCAATGGCACACATGTGGAAAGCATATGTGACCTCTCACACACACCATGTCTGTGAAGACAATCCCAATTACAGTAGCAATAATCTACTAACATACCTGCTATACATACCTGACATCCCCTTGCACTACGAAGTTGGGACTATAGGGGCTGGGGTAGGGCTACACTCCATGTCCAGGACATATGGTGAAAATATCTGTACATATAATCATCCAGATATCTATATATATGATTACGCATATACATATCGACATATATAGATGGGTATCTATATGTACATAGATATACATATACACACCCATATATATATATATATATATATTTTTTTTTTTTTACATACAGAGCAATATATGTCTACACATATACAGATAGTGATACATATGCACATATACGTATGTATATCTGCAGATATATTGACAGTAATAGGTATATCGGACTAGATATGTATGCACATATAGTTATATATATATATATATATATATATATATATATATATATATATATATATATATATATATATATATATATATACCAACATAACTAGGCATATCTGTACACATAGGCTGTGCATACATATATAGCTATATACGCATATATCTATATGTACATATACATATACCTATATATACACATATGTATAGATACATATATGTATAAATATGTATACATATGTACATACAAATAAATGTACACATGGCCATATATATGTAGCACTATACAGATATGCATACATACATATGTATGTATATACCTGTGTATGTACAAGTAGACATCTATACACCTATGATATGTATACAACCATTTACCTGTCATGAGTAAACGTCACGATTGTGTATACCCTCCCACATGTATCCCACCCTATGTATCTGCTATGTGTACATTATGATAAAACAACATATGTGATGCAACAGTCATATTAATAACAAGGACTACACAATCTAGGAAGTAAAGGCATTTGTTCAATACTACTCAATATGTGTAATGACAGCTATATTGGTAAAACAACAGCTGTTTCCACAATGGTCATGGTGTAGTGGTTAAGTGCTGTGACTTCAGTATAAAGGGTTCTCAGTGCAAGGGCTGTTCATTTTGTTGCTGGGCAGAAAAAGTTCTGTTTGATACAGAGTGGTTAAGGCAGTGTTTGTTCTATGTAAGCCTCACACGTCAGTATCACGACATTGCTAGGTAAGGGTCTAGTCCCAGTGTTGGCAAGTAAAGGTGTGTGTGTGTATGTGGATGGGTCTACGTCAGGTTGCAGGGTATACATGCCTCAGCAGGCCACCTGTCTATGTGGCACAGGCAATACCCAGTATAGTAAACTGTGAAATGTGTTCGACTGTACCCCAGATATGTCACTGACATGGTGTCAGCACAGTGACATACCCCGTTGTGCAATATGACTGCAGACCATCCCCGTGCTGACACATGTACACCTACAACACAATTACATATCATTTTAGAGACCACAACCTAACAGTGTTACTAACAGCTGGAAGGCATCATTGCTGGATGGCTACACTACCTGCCAAATATGCCTCACACTCTACTCTCTACATCATGTTACACTGCAGGACTGTGGTACACTGGTGTACAGTCACCGTGTGCATCAGAACCATATCAGCCTGTCCCTGCATTGATGGTATGGATGACAGGGATGGGGCACAGGTATCATCATATGCACAGGGTGTGGTGCTAGTCTGCCAGTGGCTGAGGGTGGGCCATACATTTGACAACATGTGTGTGGGTGAGGGGGGTACTCTGGGGAGCTGGATGAGGTGTGTAGGTATGAGGATGCCCTAGGTGTATGCACATAGTGTGTGGGTGTGCATGCACAAATTTCTGCCTTGTGGCTGCTTTACACAGTTGTTTATGGACAGCTGCAGACCATACCTGGCAGGGTGTGCAGTTCACTGCCTCTGGCCATGGACACTTGGACTGTGCCTGCCAAGGTTTCTGTGGGCACACCCAGGTACAGGCGTTGAAGTGCTAAAATCACCTGCTGATGACATTTGTCCACTGGGTCCACATCCCTCCTGGGACTGGCCAGGACCATGTGCATGTGGCCTGCTGTGGTGTGGTGTGGACAGCACACCCCCCGCACTGCCGTGGGTGCTCCTGTCACTATGAGATCTCATTGGTGTCCTAGCATGCCCACGTTGACTGACAGCTGTTGGTGTTGCTGGCCCATGTCCACGCGGGCGTCGCTGCATCCCCACCACATGTTGAAGCACGGATACATAACGGCTAATGAGTGCCATCATCTCATCATGCCATCTATCCGCTTGCTTGGTAGAAGCACAAATGACACCCGAGAGTTCACGGAGGTTGTTGCTTACAGATGCAAGAGCAGCCCTATGCAGCCTAAGGCCCTGTCTGGTGTAATGCTCACTACATGCCTGCACCACCATTACAACCTGAAACATGTTTCTGCTGGTTGCATCTATGTTGTCTATGCCAGGAGCATGATGTCCAGTGGCCCTACCACGAGCACACTTGGACATCTGCCTATGTGGCAGCCTGCCAGGCATCTGGCTATGCCTACTGCGACTGGACACAGTAGGTATGGTTACCACACTTTCCTGTGCATTGCCACTGAACGCCAGCTGTCCCTATGCTATGGCCACCGGTAATGGGGTGTGTATAAGCACTGTAACTGTATGCGGGGGTGGGGTGGCTAAAAGGGGGATGTCAAATGTTGGCGGAGTGTCGGCCCCTGACAACTCCACATGTGCCTCAAAATTATTATCATCATCATCATCGGTGTCTGTATGGACACCTACATCAGATTGGCTGCAGGAGGGACCCTGACCCACCTCGCCACCTGTGGGGGAAAACAATAACTGCACATTAAAACCTGTACAGCATTGCTTAACAGTACACACACACACACACACACACACACACACACACACACACACACACACACACACACACACACACACACACACACACACATCTCAGTAATACCTACCTGTCCATGCCTTTACATACAGTCCCACGTATATGTCCATGTGTTACCCCATCCTGCATCACACTTGTTAACATACACACATTGATACCACTCATAAACATCACAGTCCTCTAAATGCCCACACAAGCGGCCACAACACAAGGCCTGTTGCTACATTACCTGCCTGACCTGTGTGCAGTGCATTTACATGGCCTTAATGCTGTCATTCGCTATGCACCCTCTGTATGGCCAGAATGATTTGCTTGGCCCCTATATGTGTGGGTTACTATGATGTACCCATAATAGCTCCCACTGGTGTGTCATGTGTATGTAATGCTCAGTGCATGCCAGATATGCTGCTCCATCAGCCCATCATGTGTCAGCTGTAATATTTAGATATACTCCCTGGTGTTGACTATTACTTCCCCAATGCATCTGTAGAGCTGCATACGTGGGTTTTAGGTGACCTTTCTGCTGACTGCAATATTAAGTATATACCTGGAGTCTACCTTCCCGCTGGATGCCTGTTCCATGCTACAGACCATATTATACTATTTGCTGTCCTATGAGTACATGACAGGTATTCCTGGTGTGTAATGTGGCACTCCATGGCATGTACTGCATGGTCCTAAAGGGGGGGTACAGCCGTATGAACACCCCACAATTACACATGTGCATACATGGCCACACACACAAACACACACATCCACACACGCATCATATATGCATCTACCTCCCACCACTTCACCAGAGTGACCCTGCAGGCAAACTAACTAACTGCCAGGATGCACATACACCCACCCCCACACACACACACACACACACACACACACACGTGAGGTTGCACAATGATTGTACATACAGTCCTCCTATTACACATCTGCCAACATGCAGAATATATGGTACAGAACAGCATGCTCAGGTCTAGAGTCTGTTCCATACCAGGCTCCACAGACACATGAGGGATGTGCTACATCAGTGTGAGGCACCCAGTGCACGTTTACATGGCCATAATGCTCCTCCTGCTGAGCCTCTGACCTGGCATCTTCAGGACGTGGACTGCTGTTGTGAGTGGCAGTTGGTGGAAGCCTTGTTCCCATTGAGCCCATATTGGGGACCATGGAGCATCCACATCCCAGACCATACACAACATCCACGGTGTTTACCCACCACATGTGTCACATACTACCCCTGTAGACAGTCCTCTATATCTACCAGTCCTGTCCACCTCCATGTGTTTATCTGCCATACTTCCCCATATTCCCATTGCATACTTCACAGACGGGGGCAATGTGGTGCTAAGAAGGGACTAACATGCGACATACCCGTCCATGGTGCACACACTGCCAGCTGTAGATATCTGTGTGAATTGCTATATGTGCTGCTGCCTCACTATATGTGGTAGTGATATAGGAGACATGTCTTTATATACATATCTGTTTGTGTGTGTTTGTACATATGTACACGTGCATATAGGTATATATCCATATATGTGTAGATATATGTGAATTCATATATATGTGCACATATATATGTCTACACATGGATCAGGTGATGGCCTTTGCATACATTTGCTAACTGCATGCAGTTTGCTGTGTAGTACTTCCAATTACCACTGTCATGGCAACCACCTACTATAAATCTCTACATCATGTGGGCGTGGTCCCTTTACCTATCTAGTGTGATGAGCATCCTTCCTGTGTGTGGGCATCAGTGTTACAGACAGCAGGTAGCAATACCTCTTCCAGGGGAACCAGCACACTCAGGCCAGCTACATATTTGTAGGAGGTTCCAGAACTACAGACAGACTGTGAGTAGAGTTGTGTTATGCTTTGTATAGTACTGGTGTTACAGGGTGTGTGTGCACATACTAGTTTACCTTAGAATGCAGTCTGTCTGCATAGTTCTCCACTGTGGGCCTATACTGTTGGTGGCTGTGCCTATCACACAGGTCCTGTGTCAGATATTTCACTGGCAGTGTGTGTGTGTTCAGCGCTTTCAGTACATGGCTGCATCCATTTATGTTTCTAACCTCAATTCCCTGGCTAAGGGTATGTTGCCGACTATCCTGTAACACCAGTGACTTGCTTAGTGTATGGCAACAGTTTTCCACATATGGGCCTGTGTTCCAGCCTCTGTCCTTCACCTACATACCAAGCTTTGCACATATTAAGGAAACACAAGTATGGCGAAAAAAAAAAAAACTGTGAGCAAAACGCTGTAGAACAGATGCAAACTCCCAATAAGTTTGAAAATACGATTTAATAAACTAAGCGCTTTCGGAAGGACCTGTGCCCCTCCTTCTTCAGAGTAACAAACAAATGAATGAATTCAAAACAAACTTTAATAATATTTATCGGGCATTTAAACAGTATTTAAGTAACTGCCTCTAGAAATGTACTTATAAAGCACTGACAATAATGCTTAGAAGCACTGAGTAAATAATGTTACTAGGTGAAAAAGTCTTGGTAACACTTACCACTCTATAGACATGCCCCTTTTAAAATTTGATGCTTCTTGTCTGTACATTTTTATTGTTTAATTGTTTAATAGCATTACCAATTAATTAATGATTAAGATTTTAAATATGAGTTGCTGCCTGGAAGTTTGTTTTGAATTCATTCATTTGTTTGTTACTCTGAAGAAGGAGGGGCACAGGTCCTTCCGAAAGCGCTTAGTTTATTAAATCGTATTTTCAAACTTATTGGGAGTTTGCATCTGTTCTACAGCGTTTTGCTCACAGTTTTTTTTCGCCATACTTGGGTTTCCTTAGTTTGTTCAAAGTCCTTTTAGTGTAACAAGCTTTGCACATATGACATGCTGTTAGGGTTTGTTCTGTTTGTTGGATAATTGAACAATAATTGTGTGTACAAAAAGGGTTTGTTGATGTGCTACCACTCACTCTGAAGAAGCCATGTAATGATGGTGAAAGTGCTTAGTGTGTGGAATATTCATTAAAACGCTTCGGAAGTACTCTGCTGGTCGTGGTCTTTTATTGTTTTATCAGTTTTATATCCATTGGGTATTTGTTTGAACAATTGTAATTTGTATGGGTGGATCATACAGTGTTCAGATGTTCATGTCTGAACTGTAGGCATAGTGACTGTTCCATGTTGTGTGCACCTTCTACATATGTATCTTACTGTACATATCTCTGCATGTGTATTTATAGTCACATGTATATATATATATATATATATATATATATATATATATATATATATGTGTGTGTGTGTGTGTGTGTGTGTGTGTGTATAATATATATATATATATATATATATATATATATATATATATATATATATATATATATATATATATATATATCTGTATCTGCATATATGTGTCTGTGTATATGTATCCTGGGGATGTTAATAGCTTCCACATTTTACATTTCCTATGGGAGCCAGACTGTACTGCATGATATGTTACCAATACCAGCCTGACATCATATAGTCTCATACATTTTCTGTACTGTTGCATGAATGGGCTGGATGTTATGTTTCTGAATACATCAGGTTTATGTATATCTGGCATAGCTTAGTGGTAAATCACTTTGTCTATGGTGTACAGGGTCCTGGGTTCAAGACTTGTAGAGGCTGTTTGTTTTGTTGCTGGGCAGAACAAGGACCCTTGGATACAGAATGATTAAGGCACTTTAACGCAGTTTGTAAGCAGATTGGTGCAGGTTTGTGTGGAGGTAAGCACAGCTAACTCCTGGTTACAGTTTCTTACACTCAGCTTTAAAATTGCTTAACATGTGTAGGCATTGCTTACCCCCACACAAACAGGCTTAAACCCACTTACTGCTGCTTAAATGTGCTTACTCCCACTTACCCCCACGCTAATTTCTGTAAAACAAAAGAAAAGGGGTTGATAGGAAAATGGTAAAAAAGGGGGCACAAAGAGGGAAAGACAGTAAGAAAAATAGCCAGGGATGTGCAGGAAGGGTGTTGGGAAGGCCCATAGCTGCCCATTTCTTCTACAGCAACAGCTATGCATATACATTGAATTTACTGAAAATATTCTGCCGCTTCAGGTCAGCATGGTGATGCCTGACCTGCTCACCAGTCTGGGGGATACCAGTGGCACTGGTGAGGTCATGGGCGAGACTATCCCAGGCCTCCACTTTATAGTGAGAGCCCTGGTACTGGCCCTGTAGTAGTCCCTGCTCATGGTGTTTTACCAGGAGCCGTACCATGAATCTGGACTCCTGGGTGACCCAGCACTGCACTCTAAATCAAGTGCCTTCCCCAACTCCAGCCATTCTGCCTACAGTAGGGAGCTGCAACCAGTTATGGGAAGTATTCACACCTGTGGGGTTTAAATACGCCTGATTTTCCACACTTTCCTGTGATTGGACAGTTTTGAAAAGGCTAAGCTATGGGCTCATCTGCTTACCTAATGTTGGCATTGCTTAATGGGGTATACCACTGGGCAGACTGAGCTAGCCAGCCTACACATTGCTTACACTAAGTAAGCTGAGCTGTGCAATGCTTAGCCTTGCTTAATATTTAATTACCATTATAATTTCCATTTGGCATTGATTTATTATTTGTTACATGTTATATTTGTGTCTAGTATCTGTGATTCCTGTGTATGTGCACGGTATGGGGTCCTGGGGACTTGAACACTTTATTACAATAATACCTCACTTCCGGCCTTACTGCAGTACTCCACTTCACATATTTATGTTATGTAGCAGGTTATACAACATCACACTGCACATAGATTCCTTTCACATGTTCAGTTTGATTTTCCTGTGGTGAGGATTTGTTTGCTGAAACCTCAGTCATATGTACTGCTATGATGGCATAGTAGTTAACTACTGTGACTATAGTCTATAGGGTCTTGGGTTCGATCCTTGCAGAGGCTGTTTAATTTGTTGCTGGGCCATTGGATACAGGGGTCTATATCAGCATATCGAAAATGTAATAGTTCGAATCACAAAATATCGAACTAAAATGATCAAACTATTAAATTTTCGAATGCCGATATAAAAAAACAACCCCCCCCCCAAAAAAAAAAACTGAAGGGTGTAGGCAGCACCCCCACACCTCCTGCTACTTAAATATGTCAACTCCGAGACTGCACTACATTGTAGTAAACAGAAATATCCCCTTATGGAGATTTCCGTTTACCCGTTCGATGTTCAGCACTTTCAGCATTCTCGCGTCGACAATATCGCATGCAATATTGTCAACATTCGAGATGCTGATAGGAACCTGGATACAGAGTGATTAAGGCACTTTAAAGTGGTTGTAAGCAGGTTTGAGCATGTTTGCATGGCGGTAAGCACTGCTAACTTCCGTTTACAGTTTCTTATACTCAGCTTCTACATTGCTTAATCTGTGCAGGCAGTGCTTACCCCGTGAAAAAACACTTAAACATGCTGACTAATGCTTACATATGCTTACTACTGCTTATTTGTGCTTAAACCTTCGTACTAGTGCCTTAGTCATTATGACCCTGACACTTCACATGTGCATTTCCTGCAGTACTCCATTTCATAAATATATGTTATTTAGTGGGTTTTGCAACAAAAATATTGGTTATAATGTACTTTGCCATGTAAAATAGACTGTGCTGTAGTGGGACTCGAACCAGGAATGCCTGCTCATTAGGCAAATGCTCTGCCCACTACACTATTGCTGTGCTGTTTTGTTTGCCTATATCTTCCTTGTTATCCTCTTCAGCCTTTTAAGCTGATTTAACCATAGCTAAGCAATGGGCACGTCCGCGCACCTACGGTTAGCTGTACTCAGATTTTTATAAAAAAATAAATTAAAGGGTTTCTTCATTTAATTTATATGTACTGTTGCTGTTGTACACATGAGGGACTGTTGGTGGGGATATGCGGACACCTATGAGCGGTCTCGCTCATTTCTTACCAGTTTCTGCTGTTCTACATTGCAGGAGAGTGTTTATTCTGAGAGCTCTTCTCTCAGACACAGCCCTTGCACTCGTACACATTCCATGTTAGCCTAGGAGCTCGGGCAGCGCTCCTTATTAATATGCATGGCCCACTGCCGTCCTTCTCCTAAACGGGCGCTTCAGTGCAGGACTAAGCTAGTCCTGCACAGAAGTTTAGGAAATCCGGGGGTGAATCTGTTTAACTGAAAATTATGAAACAAATACCAGTAAAAGAATTAGGATATCAAAACAGGTTTAATTAAATTAAACCTAGCCTCTCTGTTCATTAGAAATATTTTAATGGGAAGGGTATACTTTCTTAAAAAAAGCCTTTATGGATGACTCCTTGCAGGCTTTGTTAAAGTTAGAATTATCTGCAAATCATATTACTCAGAAATACAAACATATTATTTGTTGTATTCAGCAAAATAAAAAGAGACCAAGGCAGATTTAATTGTCTCAATATATTCTGAAGATTTGGAACAAAAAGACCTATAGTGTACATTTAATGGAAATTTACAATTTGTCAAGGAAATTTGGATAAATGGATAGAAAAAATATTTAATCCAAATTGTAAGGAATCAGTGTTCCTTGATATCTTTAGGGCATGAATGCTGGATTTCAAACCTATGATCCTTATTGTGTGTTACCTTTGATATGCTTAGTAAGTGCCTCCAGACTGGTCAATTCTCCTAGATAACAAATGCAAAATATGCAGGTTACCTGGGTGAATGAAGGAAGTTGCCAAAGAGCTTATCTGTGGGGATCTGAACATGGATGACAAAAATACTGAAAAGGTCAAGGAGAGAAACTGGGAGTGGAGGCAGCAGGTGCTGAGAACTCAAGGACTCGTAGCTAGTTTATGAACTTATTATTATTTTTTTCTTTTTGAACTAATCTCAAGGTAGGCAAACTTGTTTGAAAAACTGGTCTGAGTGGAAACCATCAAATCACATACTCACAGAATAAACACATTTTTGATATAAAGGCACAGATGGCATGAGAAAGAGAATGGAATGCAAAAAACAAGTGGCACCAAAGCATGTCCTCTGTGGAAAAATAGGGATTGCATATCTTGTGCCACAGTTCATTTTTTGCATCACTAAAGTATTACTACTTAATGGACTAATTCCTGTAACATGTAAGACACCTTCCCAAAACAAATGCTACTATGCATGATTATAACTAATGGTTCATCATATCAAAGGCACTTACAAAACTTAAAGAGAGTATACATTACACATTCTTTAACTATGATATCCTAAACAGGGTTAGTAAAAAAAACAGGGTGCGGTAATGCTAATAAATGTAGAGCAGAACAATTTTAGGACATAAAAGGGAGATCATACTTGTATGTGAAGTTGAGTTCAAGTAAATACTATTGTTTGAAAATTCTTACCAAGATAGAGATGTAACATTATCTAGACTTTTATAGCCAGATATTTAGTCATTTGGTGGAATGTAGCATGTTTCCATTAGGAAAATACCAGATGTGGAAAAAAATTCCATGAGGTAAACACAAGATGAGCAAGAAAGATCAAATGTAATGGTTAGCGGTTTAGCTATCAGTTTCCTAGTCCAAAAAATGACCAGGGAGACCACAATGGAAGGCAGTAGAGAAATGTATGAATACCAAAAACCAGATTAGAAAGCTAACTTTACGCTAGATACATATGTATGTTTCCCAACTATGCAACAAAATCTATGAAGATTTAAGATTTTTGTTTGGAAATGTTTACATAGATATTTTTATACCCCACGTAGACTCCAGAGATTTTATCCTTGGGTAGATAGCAAATGTTGGAGGTATGACAGGGAAGAAAGAGATATTTGGGAACATATTTTCTGGGAGTGCACTGAGTTGGTAGACTGTAAGGATTCCCCATGGGATGCACTGTTGGAGATGCTGGGTGGGCAGATTGGTGTGACGAGGGAGATGATTTTTCTGAGGTATGATACAGAATCAGAATTGCCTAGACATGGTAAGGCTTTGCTGTCTCTAATTATGGTGGCTGCCAAAAAAGCAATTAATAGAAAATGGAAATCAAAATCTAAATGAGCTATAGTAGAAGTAGTGAATACGGTAACAGAGATAAAACAACTGGAACTGAAATCTTTAGAAAAACAGAGCAAACTACATAGGAAAAATGGGAATTCTGGGAACAATACATACAGGGAAGGAATGAGGTTTAAAAGAAGGTAGGATTTAAATGAGCTATGCAATGTTTGGCTGAACATGACTGGGTAGATTATAAGAGATGTATAATGTTTGCAACTGGGAGTGTGTCAGTGTCGGTGTGGTTTGTTTTCATTTATACAAATGTATGATTACTTATGTCATAAGTGATGGTTTAATGAAGATGTTTCTTGTTTAAAAAAGGGGCAGGAAGGAAATGAATAATTTATGTAATTTTGCTTAGGTTATATGATATATAGCAATATATGTGAAGCATAATGTTTGTTAATTTAACTTGTTAATACAGTTTGATTACTTTTATATAAATGTAAATGCGCCTATGTCACATGTGATAATTCAACAAAGGTGTTTAAAAAAATAAAAAAAATAAACAAATCACAGCAAACATTCCTCATTTTCCAATTCACATAAAAGAAGTGAGTGCAGTAAAGAGTAGTCTATGCCAGCAGCAAGACTGGTTGTGTTACAACAGAAAACAGTGTCCATGACACTAAGCAACATGGATTCAAGACAATGAGGATATGTCAGTCAAATCTGACCAAGTTTTATAAGTAGACTGCAGAGCAGTGTGATAGCATGCTATGAGATATACTCATCTTTGACATCAAAAATAACTTAGACTGAGCATCACACAAGCAGCTGAAAGCAAAACAGTGGGGCTGGGATAGGACCATGACTGAAGACATGTATCGATGCATGGTTGAAAAGATGGGTACAATGCTGAGAATGATAATATAAGAAATAAGGATTTAAAGTATGGCAGGGGGTCACATGGGAGTAGAATACTCCTCAGTCTGTTTCTTTCCAACATATATTGGGGGAAAAGAACAGTATTAGGTAGTTTGCTGATGATGGAAAGATAGCTTCAGCAAAATAATATATGACAGAAAAGTATGAAAAAATGTAAGTCTATTCCAATGGATAGAAAGGTAGCAGCTGAGAAATGAAAAGTACCACACTTTGTTCAAAAACAACTCAGGAAAGATGAACCTGCAGTGAAGACTGAGGATGATGGCAAAATACCATAAAATGTATCCAACACATATAATTGCATCTTGGTTGGACCACCACAAGCAGAGTAAAAGAAAAGTGAGAGCAGCAAAGGATGCTCAGGTTTATTCTGAGCGTTAGAGTCTAAAAACACAATGTAATGTTTCTACTGAGCCTTGATTAGGTCACACCCTGAGCACTGTGTGTGAAGTCCTAAGCTATTTAAGGAAAGCAACATCAGGATGCGAGATGGAGTCTTGAAAAAAACACCAGAAAATAATGTCAGATAGGGGGGGGGGGGGTATGACCAGATGAGAAGAGAGCTTGAGCTATTCATTAGAGTCCAGAAGAGACAGATGTGAAATAATACAGGTGTGATAAGATCATTTCAGAGATAGTCAAAGAGACCACCCTGAACAAGAAAGACAAAAGGGAGAAGATACAGCTTAGGCAAAAAATGGAGGATAATAATACTTTGGAGCTCTTAAATACTTTTTCAAAGTGAAGACTGAAGACATATGGAATAGACTAATGAATTGTGTACTGGAGATATAATAAACAAAGGTGTACTGGAGAGTATAAAACTGTAACATGTGTAAGGAGGAATGCAGCAATGGAAAAGAGGTAAAGCACTAAATACACTTAAAATGCAGACAACACAGGTATACTGACTTCACCTGGCATCATGTAAATATATATGTATATGTATATATATATATATATATATATATATATATATATATATATATATATATATATATACATATATATATATATATATATATATATATATATATATATATATATATATATATATATATATATATATATATATATATACATATATATATATATATATGTATTTATATGGGTCCACTACAAAAATCTCAAAATCCCACAATCTCGACTTTCATAATCCCGAAGCCATAATGTCGAGACTGTAGAATCTCGAAATTGTAAAACAAAAAAAAAAAAGATGACAACATTTAAAAACATGTTTTTGCAGGGGGGCAAGCCCCTCTGCACCCCCCACACCCCCTGCAAATTAAATATACTATCTCTGAGATTGCACTACAGTGAAGAGAATGATAATGTTCCCATTCTGCACTGTATAGCGATCTACATTACCGTTCTCTTCACTCTACAGCAATCTTGGAATTAGTATATTTAGTTTGCAGGGGGTGTGGTGGTTGCAGGAGGATTTGGCCCCTTGCAAAATCATGTTTTTAAATGTTGTCATCTTTTTTTTTTTCTTTTTTTTACAGTTTCGAGATTCTACAATCTCGACATTATGGCTTTGGGATTCTGAAAGTTGAGATTGTGGGATCTCTAGATTTAGAAGTGGACCTATATATATATATATATATATATATATATATATATATATATATATGTATATATCTGTCTCTAACTCTGATCCTCAAAATTTCACATGCCTGATGCCATCAGCATTTCATTTACCTGTAGCAGACCATCAGCCTTAACATTTACTTACCACACATTAAATCTTTCCTTAATATCCATTTCTTTTTATATTTGTAGAACTAACATCAGTTTTCCAGCTATGATCTACAGCTATTTCCCTCTGCTATTTTTTTGCACCTTTAGAATTGGCTCTTTTGTGGGTACATACATGTAATATTGTACCAATGTGTAATCTTACAGTAACCATTAACTGAGATACTTCTTCCTTCACCATGCTCAGTTATCACTAACATGACTATCCAAACAAAGGCAACACTTATTCTTTGCTTTAGTATTTCACAATACATAAAAAAAAAATCATAACAGGACATGGGAAATATGCAGTAAGATATAGACTGTAGTGAGCATAGAACTATAATTTATTTTACCTGCTTTTGCTTATTTATCCTTTGTTTACCAAATTTATCCCACTAGATTAGTGGTCTATTTTCAGAAGATATTTAAGTGTGTAGTTTTACTACTAGGAGAAATTTATCCAGGGCATCCATTAACTTCCCCTACTCTTTTCAACAGGTGCCATAGGATCTTTTACATCCACCTGAGATAAAACTGACTTAAGCAGATGGTGCACTGATTTACTGTGTCATCTGAAATCTGACACACTCTCGGGAGTGCAGCATCTCACCCCTTCCCTTATGCTGCACTGTAGCATCATCAATCCATATACCTGCTGCAGGGAATAGAACCTAGACCCTTCTACAACAAAGGTGAAAGCAGAACCTGTTGTATCATTGACAGCTCTAATGGCAGATGCGAATGATGTGCTTCACTAAATCTTTCTATTATTTACTGGAAAGGCAGAAGGTTCCACTTATAAAGCAAGTACTTCCACTTATAGTGATGGCTTATGTATGCTCTTCGCATTCTGTTACTGTACTGACCACTGTTTCATAATCAGGAAGGTTTTTCCAGTCATTTTGTGATTACTCTGTGAAATACTTCTCTGTGTTCCAACTGATCTGCCTACTTTTTCTTCTTATGTTCATCAGTATAGTTTCTTGCAGAAATCACCTGAAAGCATTCACTCTTTTTTACATTTCTAAAGCTTGTACAGTATGTGTTGCATTGTCATCAATGTTATAATAAAATAATCATGGGCTGATAAATTACTGTTAAGTGTACTTATGCTTTTGAGCATGGTCATCACAATGGACCTTACTGATGTTCTTTTGTTACATCTTTATCTTCGTATTTAAAATATTCATGAAATGATTCAAACCAAGATGTAAAAATAGAAAGGCTGATAAAAAGGCTATTGGAGACATTTTCAAGAACAGACTAATGAGAAAAACTGCCTCTAGTGACAGGGAGCATAAGCAAGCTGTAAGGTAGAAAAATAGTGGATGAAGAAACTTCTATTTGCTAAATGGGAGTCTATAATTAACAGTCTAATCAGGAAGAGATCAGAGAAACTAAACACATCTTAACATAAATGGAAAGAGGGAACATGAACATTCACAATTTATTAGTTATTAACAATTCTCTGGGTTCTGGCCAAATATTTTATTGGCCATCTTTCTTTTTAAGATGAAGGATATTTGATGTTTTTTAAGGCATGCTCCAGGATATGGTCATGATGCATAAATCATTCTCCAATGTAACATTGTTTCTAATGATTTCACTATTATTTGCATTGCAGAATACTTTGCAAATATTTTTTTTTGCACTTCATAATTCTGTCACCTACTGTCTGTGGGCTTTCTGCTATTTGTAGAAACATTTGACTGCTGAAGTGGCAAGACTGTTCTACCTATTATTTTCATATTTCACTTTTATTCAGTGAATGTTACTGAATTTTAAACACAGAATGAAATGAAAGAGAGAGGGAGAGAGAATGAGAGAGTGAGTACGGCAAAATCAGCTATAAGCCATTACTTTGGCCTTTACACTTCAGATGAGCTTCATTACTGGCAAAGAGCAACAACAACAGCCACTTTCCTCCACAGTGGCTAAGTGGTCTCTCCACTCCAAGTGGAATGCCACTACCACCCTAGTTCCAAAGGCTATTTTAATATTAGAAAATATGTCATAATTAGCAAGTTATGCAGTTTAAAGCTTCTGTCATTTTAGCTGTACAAAAATATCTTGAGCCTATAAATTTTCTGAGTACAGGGATATAACTACAGCTGCTTATTTCCAGCCACTGGAGAAGGAAATAGCATAAATAAATGGTGCAGGAAGATAACAGTTAGGCACCCATCAACAATTACAGGGGATGATAAATCATCTCTGATGACAGGCGAGCTTTATAAATTATTTATTCTCAAATTATCTTCACTTATTAGAATTATAAATATACATTTACCATTGGCAAAGAATAACTTATTCCTACATATTAGTATGGGTTAGTTACATTTGACTCTATCATTCCATACACCAATGCAGTTCAATTCCCATAAGTTGTTCTTGGCTAAAATTCAGTATTGTACATAAACTTGCAGTTGTATTTACTTTCATATTTTGAGGTATAACAAACTACAAAAAATAATCACTATGTGCAGTAACACACAGACTGTATCATCTGTTTAGTCATGCAGTGATGCAACTTGTTTGAACCAAATTTTTATTACCTACACAGATACAGTCATATACAAAAGAAGATATTGATAATAAAAACAATGCTCTTGTAATTTTTTGTAGGTATGAAGACAACACTTTTGTAAGTGTACTTCCTGATAACATAGGCTTTACAAGACAGGTAACCGATCAAGCACTAAAATCAGTGTACCATCACAATGTTCCTCTACAAGTGTGCAATGATCTGTTTGATTTAGAACACTGAACTGAGTCAGATGAAGGTAGATGGTACTTACGGAGATTTTCTCCCTGGACCTATGCTGAAAATGGGCTTTGCCCTGTCAAACTATCCCAGTCACTGAAGGCAAATAAATAAATGAATGATTGCAATAAATAAATTAATGTTCTGTATTACCTTGAGCCGTGGTTGTGTATAGGTTCCTGCTCATATGTAAATGCTAGCTGTTCATGCAGCCCATGTTAAGCATTGCCAATCTCTTCTTAAAGGTTAGACTCAAACAGTGAGGATGACTGAATGGGCATGCTTTATAAGAGGAATTCAAATTTCTCTTTTCCGTTCCATTTTTAGTATCTGTGACATTAGCAGCAGTCTAATAAGCTATGAGATTTTTGAGACCTTGATATTTGCATTTAAGTTTAAATAGGTTGATAGGTTTTAATAATAAACTCTAAATCTCCTGACTTTCTCAAAGCTGAGAGGCAACCACTTTCCTAAACTGACATATCTAGTAGGAAAGTACTGCAGTGAGTGGACATCAGGAAACATGGAACTTGTTACATAAGAAAATAGTTCACCTTCCATAATTTTAAACAATACATCAGTTATACATCATAGCACTACAGTGCCTACAATTTGTTAAAAGGAAAGTTCCTTTGTTGTGTAAAGACTGATTTCGTATATTTGATATCAGAGCCCATTTAGATAGTAAACAGGAGATGAAGAATAAAAAAAATGAATTTTGCTGCACCAGAACCAATTATCATTATTTGTGCTGATTCCATTGAAGTGCAAAGTTTTATATTTAAGAGAGAACATTTATGCAAGAATTAACATTCAGTGAAATCAAATGAATATTAGTCTTTATATTTTATTAGTTTTTAGGCATGTCTAGTACTAGACAAATTTACAGTATCATAAAAATACAGTCTAATGATTTCCCCCTGGATTCACAAAACTCAATGCAAGAATAAAAGTATTCCTGCACAGAGTGGTTTGTGTCCATTTAGCACAGCAGCACGCCTTAAATATTCATGAAAGTGCATTGCTGTACTTGCTATATGGACATGAACCGTGAACGAGTGCAGGGGCATGTCCAAGTAATGAACGGACACTGAACACACCCCATGCATTCAGAAAGTGCCATACGGCACTTTCTAAGCCAAACTGGCATAATATTAGAGATTTACTCTAATATTATGCCAGTATTTCAGTGTCCATGGACATTGAAATTAAATAATGATCATTTCAGTGTCCTTGGACACTGAAATAAACAGCAACAAGAAAGCAATGCAGGGGGGTGTGTGACAGGTTCTGTTACACACCCCCTGCATTGCTAAAGTGCCATACAACACTTCTGCAACCTACTAAAGCAGGAAATGTGTGTGCAAATGCACACATAACAGGAAATAAATCTCCCAAAAGTGACAAAACACACATATAGCCCCACAAATATAGAAAGGTGATAGAGAACAGGTCATGTATTAGCATGAATTACATAAGGGTAGAAGTCTGAAAGCAAATGTATGCTAATATTCTCTTACAGCAATGCATGTTAACAAAGACACAAATGATGGGGGGAATAAATAATACAATGGGAACACGCCTGAAAAATTGCCCTCACACACTTAGAAAGTTGATAGATAACAGGATATGTATTAGCAGGAGTCCCTAATGGATAGAAGCCTGAAAGCCAAATTAATGCGATTATTTCACGATTGCAGTCCAAATTAGTTGTCAGAACACCACAAGACACACCCATATAACATAATAACATAATAATAATATATACTTTTTTTTTGTAGCCTAAGGAATGTATAAATGTAGCTAAGCGGGTGTGCACGTTATGGCCCCATGCTTAGCATAGCTTAAACATCCCATAGGAGCTAAATGCACATATACAGGTGACATTTCTAAGTTGAGACAGTGTAGTGGTTGGAGTTGTGGTTTTGCATGCAGGTGTTCATGGGTCAAGTACCAAGACAGACCACTTAATTTCCCAAGTGAAAGTAGTGTTAAAATTGTTTTAGTAACCTAAAATTGTGTAGCAACTGTTTTTTGTCAACCAGGGGTAGTGTAGCAGTTCCTAAAGTGAGATGTCAGTGTAGAAAAGATGTGGATCCCCCATGTAAACACAAGTACCCCATACAGTATAGTCACACAAGAATATAATTTAATGGAATCATATAGGGGGATGTCATGGAAGACAAACCTAAAATTATAATGTGTATATAAATATTATTTTATAATATAAAATTATAAGTATAATATGCTTAAACGTGCCTTAATCACTTTGTATCCATCAGGCCTTCTTCTGCCCAGCAATAAAATAGTCAACCCTGCTAAGTCTCGAACCCGGGATACTGTCCTCTGCAATCACAGCAAAATGCTACTACACCATCTGAGCTGTGAGAGTGTCCACTGCTTTAACAAACATATCATGCATTCTGGTCATTTAACAGTAATGGAAAAATACAGCAGTCTTAAGTCTCAAACCCATGACCCTATATACTTCAGTCAAAGGAATTGACCACTACACCATCTGAGATGCACATACTAATGTTGTTTTTTTCAAACGTATCATGCAATAGAGGCATACAACATTAGGGAGAAAGTTCTGTGGAATCATTCATGTTTTGTATATAGACATATATATATATATATATATATATATATATATATATATATATATATATATATATAAATGTATGTACATAACATGCAGTGCAGTCAGACCTCAAAGCCATCCCTCTCAACCTCTTAGTGCAAGACATCTGTACAAAGGCTGTAAAAGCAGAGGGGTGGCTGGGGCAGATGCAGGGACATATTTCAACTATCGTTGTTAGGAACAAAGACATTTGCTACAGCAACATGGTGTGTTTCAGCAGACAATTACTGATGGATATGAGGAACGAAAATGAAATGTTATGTCATTATTTACTGACATAAATCCTTGGATTATCACAGTGATTTAGCAGACAAATACAAATAAATTGCGGAACAGAAGAAAAGTATGGGCCAAACATCTGGACAATCTGTGAAAATCCTGGCAGTGGAGAGGTATGCACAGAACCCCTTAGTGCAATGAATCTGGACCAAGCCTGACAAAATGGGTGGACAAAGGCATGAAATTAGCCTCCACTGAAAATGGACATGTATCCAGATGGACTATCCCGGTTAACAAATGTAAAATAAAAATAAATAAATAAATTAGGGACATATCCAAAATATGTGAGTAGATAAGCTGAGAAAGTTGATGTACTAACACTGTATGTCCTGACATATATCGATTGAAATATCACAATTCCAGGACTCAATTGCTTCTCATTAGTTAGTGGCCTCAATCCCCACATCATCCCACTGATGTGTCAGGAATACATAACAGTTATGGGGACCAGACCAAAGATATTGGCCAGACAACAGGACATCCTATGAACCTGTGGGCATAGCACAGCGTTAGGGAAACTACACTCAGCTAACTAGCAACATCCAAACTACAATCAGACTGACACAACACTACAAAATCCAGCTCTGGGACTGTACACATGCATTTGCAAATATAACAGGCACTACAAGGATGTAACACTAGTGGAAAACAGACACTGGTGTGAAAGTGCATACCAACAACCAATTCCACCACAGTCACGGTGACACACCTGTGAGCAAACTGAACACTACAGTATAATGACTGTGTGAGCAACAATATCCCATTTGCCACTCACACATTGCCACTACATATACTGCTCTAAGTTGCAGTGTAGTGGGAATCTTGAGTTTTTGCAGGACATGTCATGGTCTGCCCATACAAACATATACAGGCAATGGGGAACCAGAAACTAGAGCAGCAGGCACAGTCAGATAGAAAGGACCCATGACACTCACATGTACTCCCCTCCCTACACAGCCCAAATAAAATGTACACACTACACTGCTACACAAACATGACAGTATGTTAACAATGGCCAGACATACACTGATTTCTCAAATGTACTGTTTTCCACAGAATGTAGATGCATGGGACTCATATCTATGGTCGCTTCCTTGTAACATGTCTGGGGGTCTATGACATCATTGGGATGGTAGCAGGAATGAAGGTAATAAATGATGATACTACATACCTCTGAACCTCTTAGTACATGACATCTGGACAAAGCCTGGTGTAATTGGGGGACAGAGGCCCAAAGAGGGGGGTATAGTGGACATATTGCTGTTATAATTTTAGACAGTTGCTGGTGTTACTGGGTTTGTTGTCACATATCTTTTCTGAGGGATATTAAGTCTGTAACACCAATGGATGTTAGCATGTACTGACTGCATTCTCCAGAACATCCTACTGATTAGCCAAGGACAATGACTGTGTGGGGAACAAAACAAACATATGAGCCATGCATCTGGACAGTGTCTAGGCCTCTGGACAGTGTACAGGTATGAATGCAGTCATGTAACAGAATGGAAATCCCCTGACAGCTACCAAACATGTCACCCAGCACCTTATGAAGCACAGTAAGACCAACATGACACTCCCCCACACCAGCTCTGGGAAATTACCCATGCATATTCAAATATAGCATGCACTACAGGGATGGAACTGTAGTGAAATGCAGATAGTGGTACAAAAATGTCCACCCAAAAACATTTGCACCACAGTTACAACAACATACCAGTACCCAATATGAACTCCAGAGCAGAACAACTGTCTGAACAAACATATCTTGATTGCCATTCACACACTGCACTGACATATACTGGCCAAATCACAGTGTACTGGGAATCATGAGGTGTTACATGACATTTCACAGTCTCCCCCTACAAGCATACAGACCTGATAGACCACCAACAGCCATAGCAGCATGCACAGTCAGATAGGTAAAGGATGTATGGCACTCACATCTGCTACTCTCCCTACCCAGCCCAACAAACATATACACACAACACTGCTACACAATCCTGGCAGTCTGTTCACAATGAGCAGACATACATAACTGTCATATGTACAGATTTCCACAGAATTTCCAGGGTGTGGAACCATAATCCTGGCCACTGCCGCATACCATGGCCAGGAGTCTGCTAGGTCACTGGGTTGATAACTGGAGTGCAGTCAGTAATTAATGATATACCATACCTCTGCACCTCATAGTGCAGGGCATCTGGACAATGCATGATGTACTTGGGGGACAGAGAGCCAGAAACAGGGACATATCACACATAATAGTGTTACAAACTGAAACAGAAGCTGGTGTTGCATGTGTTGCTGTAACATAACATCCCTGAAGGATATGATGTCTGGAACACCAATGGATGTCAACAGTTAGTGACTACAATCCTGACATTATCCTACCGACACCAATAAAAAAGACGTTGTTCAAGAAACTGACCAAACATAACAGGCAAACCTCTGGCCACTCTGTGGATAACATGCTAGTTGAGAAGTATGGCAGAGACATATCACTGTCAGATGTCAGGTCACTCAGTAAATGCATGTCCATACGAACCCTGTCAATCTAGCAACCCTCCATATTTATAACAGCACTAATGACATACAATCTGTAGCAAAATCTGGACCTTTGTCCTACATGTTGTTGGGCTGTCTCCACATGTCCTGTCCTGTGAGGTATTCACACCTACTCTCTGTGAAGCTGTAGCCCCCACACCTTTGTAATGTCCCCTGCACAGGCAAGGAAAAGGGGCAAGGCTTACATGAAGGATGTCCCATATGTTGGAACTAGTAGCAGTGTCCAGGCCCACTCCACAATACTATGTGGGCAGCAGCATAGCTGTATGGCCCCAGCAAAACATGACAGGACATCAACCCTCTCAAGGCAGGCTGAATACCTGTGGTGGACAGCAGCAATAAGCAACTACCATCATAGATGGAAATAATTGCAGGATGGACCAAGAAGGAACAGGTGCTTCATTGGCAGCCATGTCACCTTGTTTTGCACAAGCAAATAAGGTCATAGGGTATGTACACTAAGGTTGTCTTGAGTGCAAACTGGATACATCCACCAAGGCCAATCAGTAGGTCTTCCAGACATGTGCCCACAATTCCAGAGGCAACACACATACCTGCTCTGTGGGGGTGGTCAATAACACCACACACATATATGCCATAGATATAGGACTGGCTGCAGACAGGTGAAGTGCAAACTTCATCCTCCTGTCCCCCCATAGGTACACATGTGCATGTACAGCACCTGCTCCCCTCCCCTTATGATCAGGAAACAAGTCTGTAATGCCTCTCAAAGGCAACACTGAAAGGTCTCCATAGGCCTGATACCATTCCTGGATGCATCCCATATGAACACAAGCATGGGCTGTCTGATTGATTCTGCAGTGTAGTCAACCACAGACTGAGCACCAGTGTCATCCCATTTGCACCAAGGACACACATAAAATTGATAGAAAACAGGTTATGCATTAGCATGAATGTTCTGAAGGATATGCGCCTGAAACTGAAATATATGCCAATTTGTCATGACAGCAGTCCTAAATGACATGGCCGAAAACTTCAATACTCTCCTTTTAATATAATAACATAATATTAATATGCAATAGGATATAAATAAAAATATCGAGCTCAGATCCCCAAACCAAGGTAGTGTATTGGTCAGAGTCCCAGTTTGGCATGCAGGCATACACGGTTTGAGTACTACAACAGGAAATCTAATTTTACCAGGGAAAGCAGTTTTAAAGTAATATTTTCATATTAAATTTTGTGGTAAGTTATTTATGTCATGCAGGCTAGTGTAGCTGGTGAAAAATGGAAGTGTGAGTGCATATAACATGTGAAACCACCCATGTACACGTGTCCTATACAGTATAGTTACACCTGTTGCTACTGTAATGGAAGCACATGTTATATTTTATAAGAATTATATAAAACACACACAGACACACACACACACACACACACACACATATATATATATATATATATAAAATCTAATACGATATGATATCATAGTAATATTATAAAGATATATAATAATAATAATAATAATAATAATAATAATAATAATGATGTAATATAATATAGAGAGAAATATATACAAAGGATATTTTATAAGAATGAACTGCGAGCAATGGTTAGCAATGCTCAGCTAAGCTTAGCAGGTGTAACCATTGCTCAAACGTGAATTTTTAGCAGCAGGTAGCTCAGTTAAGCAGATTTGTGTACTGGTAAACGTTGCTGTGAAACCAACACAGATTAAGGATTTGTACATTTGTTGGCTTCACTTAGTGTTGTGTAAACCCGCCAAACCTGCTTACAACTGCTTTAATCACTCTGTTTCCATCAGCCACTGTTCTGCCTAGCAACAAAATAATTAGCACTGCCTAGTCTTAAACCCAGGGCTCTGTACACCAAAGTCAGAGCAATGTATCACTACCCCATTTGATTTGAAAGGATCACTGATGCTTTTTCAAACATATCATGCAGTGGTGTCATTCAACAATAGGGAAAATATTTCATAGAATTAGTCAGGTTTTGTATTTATACATCTACACATGTAAATATGTATGGAGATGCATATATATGGAAAATAT
This sequence comes from Protopterus annectens, assembly GCF_019279795.1. Classification (NCBI taxonomy): domain Eukaryota; kingdom Metazoa; phylum Chordata; order Ceratodontiformes; family Protopteridae; genus Protopterus; species Protopterus annectens. Next base: position 38,753,230 of record NC_056742.1, on the reverse strand, counting down.
ATACATAATATAAATAGAGATATACATATAAAAAAAAAATATATATATATATATATATATATATATATATATATATATATATATATATGCTCATAACATGTAGTGGTGTCATACCTCACAACCATACCTCTCAACCTCTTAGTGTAAGAAATCTGGCCAAAGGCTGTCCAAATGGGGAGACAATGAGCCCAAACTAGGGACATATTTTAAATATTGCTCTTATAAAAGTAGAATGTTATCAGAGTGGCAGGGTTTGTTTCAGCATACATGTTCGGAAGGATGTGGCTTCTGAAACTGAAATGTATTTCATCATTTTCTGTGAGACATCTGCAGATCATTACAGTGATTTACTAGGGATATAATAATAATGAAGTTGTGGAACAGACCAGAAATATGAACATTAAATGTGGACTTACTGCAACAATCCAGACAGTCGAGAGGTAGCCTCAGAACCCCTTAGTGCATTGAATCTGGACCAAGCCTGACAAAGGGGAAGGGGAGCCATGAAAATAGGAACATATTTGAAATAGTGGAGTACATAAGCTGACACAGTTGCTGCAGTAACACCCTCATGTCTGTCCTAACATATATTGACTGAAATAGCACAAGTCCAACACTCAAGTACTTCACACTAGTTAGTGACTGAAATCCTCACATCATCCCACTGACATGTCAGAAATAAACAAAACTTATGGGGGCCTAGCAGCAGCACATCCTACAAATATATGGACATAACATCACATTAGGGAAACTATACTCAGCTGCTAAGCATGTCACCAAGCACTGTCCAAACTACAGTCAGACTGACCCATCTCTAACTCAAATCTGCTAGGGGGAATTACACATGTATTGGCAAATATATCAGGCACTACAGGGATGTCAATGCACTGAAAAACAGACACCATTGTGAAAGTGCATACACACAACCAATTCCACCACACTCACAGTGACATACCAGTAAACCAAAGGAACAGTACAGTATAAGGACTGTGTGAACAAAAACATCTCAACATGTTTGCCACTCACACACTCCCCCTACATATACTGGCCCAATTCACAGTATACTATAATGCCTGACCATGTTATGGGACATGTCTCAGTCTGACCCTACAAACATATACAGCTGATAGACTACCAAAAACAGGAGCAGCATGTGCAGGCAGATAGAAAAGGAGCCACAACACATACATCCACCCCCATCCCCAAACAGGCCAAATAACATTGACACACTACACTGCTACACAATCCTGACAGTCTGTAAACAATTGCCAGAAATACACAGAACTCCCAACTGTACAGAGTACCACAGAATGTCCAGGCTTTCCCCTCATATGTAAGGCTTCTTCCACATAACATGTCTGGCAGTCTGATACATCACTGGGACAATATCAGGAATGTAGGTACTAAATAATCATATACCATACCTGTCAACCTCTTACTGCATGAAATCTGGACAAAGCCTGACATAATTGTGTGACAGAGGGCCAAAAACAGGGGCATATTTGAAATATTGCTGTTATAAACTGAGAAAGGTGCTGGTGCAACTGGGTTAGTTGTGACATATCTTTTCTGAGGGATATGAGGTCAGAAACACAAATGGATGTTAGCAGTTACTGACTGCAATCCCCAGAGTATGCTACTGATTTTCCAAAGACAAAATATGCCCAAGGAACACACCAAACATAGGAGTCAAAACCCTGGCCATTCTGTGGATAGCCCTACAGTTCAGAGTTATGTAAAACACATAACACTGTCATAGTTAAATCACACAGAAACTCCATGTCCACATAATCCCTGTTAGACTAGCATTAATCCAAATGTATAACAGCAATATTAACATTCTGTCCCTATGTGTGGAACACTCCCCCCCCCCCATTTCGTTGGCCTGTCTCCACAGTTTTGGTTGTAAGCGGTATTTACAAACACCCTCTGTGATGCTGTTATTCAAACACCTGCATGAAGTCCTCCTCACTGGCAAGGAAAAAGCCAATGCCCACATGACATACTCACTAATAGGAATGCGTTGCCATGCCATTGGCTATATGAATAACAACACAGCTGTTCTGCATGCAATTAGCAAGTGGGGGACACCAATTGGTGCACATGCCATCAGCTGCTCATGAGCATTATCTACAAAAGGCAAGCTGCTGCCTATGCAAAACAGACGTATACCCTGCATCCATGAGAGAGAGAGAGAGAGTGAGAGAGAGAGAGAGAGAGAAACATTGAGAAAAAAACAGCAGGATATAACCACCTGCACTTGGAAAAAAATAAAATGTATATCAAACAAGTAAGCATGTAATGGACTGCAGTAGGGGGTTTGTAAGAATGGGAAATAGGAAGCGTAACATATATTGCAGACATTGGACCCGACCCAGTTTGGCTTTGTCAAGGGAAGATCATGCCTTTTGAACTTGGTTGACTTCTTCGAAATAGTCACCAAGGCCATTGATGAGGGAAAGGCAGTCCATACAGCCTACCTTGACCTTGCAAAGGCTTTCGACACAATACCCCACTCGGGTATTGTAGAAAAACTTACCAGCTTAAATGTAAACCCATATGTCACAAGATGGGTTGCAAACTGGCTTAAGGACAGAACCCACAGGGTTAGAGTTGCTGGCGCTGTGTCAGACTCCAAGCCGGTCACAAGTGGTGTCCCACAGGGCTCGGTCCTTGGCCCCTATTGTTTGGCATCTACTTCTCATAAGGACAGGCCAACGTGGGAGGACGTTTGCTGACAAAGTTTGCAGATGACTGCAAACTGGGCGCCATAGTGGAAAGTGCATCGGACACTGATATCCTTCAGAAGGGACTCACGGAAACAGATGGCTGGTGCCAGAGCCATGGCCTGAAGTTAAACGCCAAAAATGTATAGTCATACCCTTCGGGAAAAACAAGGTAACCCCAAGCTACCATATAGGTGGCAATCCACTAAGCACAGAAGAGGTTATCAGGGACCTGGGGACCCAGGTTGACAGTGGCCTTTCTTTTGACACTCACATTGCTAAAGTGGTTAGAAAGACCTTCTACATTGCCCACCTGATCATGAAGGGATTCACATCCAGATCTAGTGAGGTCATTGTTCCCTGTACTCTTCACTTATCAGACCAATGATCGAGTACAATGCCCCATTCGGGATGTATCTCACCCGACATCTGCAGCAATTGGAGAGACCCCAAAAGTTTCTCACCAAAAGGATAAAGGACTCCAAAATCTGTCATATGCTGCCAGATTGAAGAAACTCCAGCTCTATTCAGTCGCATACCGTCTGCTCAGAGGTGACATGTGCCTGACATACAAGGCCATGTCCAACCGGAATTAATGGACATGCTCCACCTCAAAAAATCCAAATCCACCAAAACCACTAGAGCAAGCGACTTAAACCTTAGCACGGATATAAATAGGACGTGCTGGAGGGATAGATTTATCACTCAGAGACTCCCTATGCTGTGGAATAAAATCCCGGTCCATGTGAGGCAGAGCACCTCGCTGACTCTGTTCAAGAGAAATCTAGACCTGTGGATGGGAGATCGTAGGTTTACCCCGGGAATCATCTCTGGGTCACTGCTGGACAGAGGCACAACAAACTAATGGGCACAGTATTTTTTCATATAAGGGGTGGCGTAAGCCACAATAATTTGGGCTAGGCTTATAAATGCCCTAGGGCAGATAGCCTAGTATAAACCTATGAACCTATGAACCTATATTTCTCAAGAAGACTTGCTGTACTGATATATTGCTGATCAGAACCGATGGCCATAGCATCTGGGTCTGTCTGCAGTGACATAGATCATAGGTCAAGCCCCTGAGTCACCCCAAGAAAGGATGGCTCACATATGATTACAACTGGAGTGTGTGTGTTGAACAATACTGACTGTGACAATGCTAGCCCAGCTACTGGGATGTCGTACATATCCATATCTTACTTGCGAATACAACTAGGATATACTTGTTTGTCTCAGAAATGTGAGAGACCTATACATGATATTTGCATAATAAAACACTGTTGCAGATGTGTGTGTTGAACTGCATGTGATATACTGATCTCATATCATGTAACTGTCCATTGTTATGCACACTGACCATATGTATGCCTCATATTTGTAGTCATTTACTCCTAGAGTTGTGTTATGTCTGGCAAATCTTTGGCAAATCTGTGAAGACTGACATTACAACATCTCATTCTTTTTCCTCTGGCTGTTCGCGTTTGGGGGTCGTCACAGTGGATCATCTGTTGCTATTTCTGCATGACCTCTGCATCTTGCTCTGTCACACCAACCAGCTACATTCCCTCTCTCACAACTTCCAAAACCTTATCTGAGGCCTTCCTTTTTTATTCTTACCTGGCAGCTACATCCTTAACACCCTTTTTCCAATATACTCAGCATCCCTCCTTAGCACATGTCCAAATCAATGTAATTTTGCCTCTCGGAATTTGTCTCAGAACCATCATATATGGGCTGACCCTCTCAAATACACATTGCTAATCCTGTGCACCCTCATCACTACCAGTGCAAGTCCTAACATCTGTAACTCTGCCACATCCAGCTCTGACTCCTGCCTTTTTGTCAATGTCACTGTTTCCAACCCATATGACATAACTGGTCTCACTACCCTCTTGGAGACCTTCCCTTTCACTTTTACTGGTACTCATCTGTTACAAATCACTCCTGACACTCTTCTCCACACTCTCCATCCTGCTTGTACTCTCTTCTTCACCTGTCCTCCACAGTCGTCATTACTCTGAAATGTTGATCCCAATCATTTCAGCACATCTGTCTTTGCCAACTATATTCTCTGCATCCTCAACATTCTGCTATCCTCCCTCTCATTCACACACAGATATTCTGTCATAGTCCTGCTGACCTTCATTCCTCTCCTCTCTAGAGCTTATTCCCACCTCTCCAGGTTCTTCTAAATCTATTCCCTACTCTCAGTACAGTTCAGAATGTCATCTGTAACCATCATAGTCAACAGGGACTCCTGTATGATCTTGTCTGTCAACCTGTCCATCACCATTGCAAATAAGAAAGGTTTCACAGCTGATCCCGGATGTCATCCCACCTCCACCTTAAATGCATCCATCATTCCCACCTCAGATCTCATCACTGTCACATCACCCTTGTACATATCCTGTACCACTCCTACATATATCTATGCCACTCATGACTTTCCCATACAATCCACAACTTCTCTCTAGTCACCCTGTTATATGCTTTCTCTATGTCCAGAAAGACACAAAGCAACTCCTGACCTCCTCTGTACTTCTCCATCAACACTCTCAGAGCAAGCATTGCATCTGTAGTGCTCTTTCCTGGCATGACACCATTCTGCTCACCACTACTCATCACCTCCCTGCTTAACCTCGCTGCCACTACTCTTTCCCATAACTTCATGCTATGACCGATCAATGTTTTCCTTCTGTAGTTACTACCATACCTCCCAACCATACCAAATAACTCTATTTTTACCGAGCTTTGGGGTCCAAATAATGGGGTGCCCATGATTCCTGAGTGGCACCCCTTCATTTCTGACTTGTTCGCTGCTTTTTTATTCATTTTTCGCAGTTTGAGTGACGTCATTACATGCAAGATGATGTCAGCTCTGTCAGGGCTACCAGCCTGTTGGAATTGAGCTCCAGGGCTCATGACCACATATTTCCTGCTAGATTTTTGAATGGATGCATGCTCGGGAAGCATCCAGATGTGAGCGAGTAATGAAGCCATCTGTGCGAGCGAGTAATGAGAAGTGGATTCATCCATGCGAGCAAGTAATGGAGCCGTTTCTTCATTGGTATGACATTTGGAAATCAGTTTAGGGTTGGAACATGTTGACTGTCTTTTATGGAGGCTGTGGGCAATTGCTTTCTTATAAGAAATAGTATGAAAATTAAATGTATGGCTATACTTTATGCATTTTCAATGAGTTTGGCATTTTCTAGTAACCTTATCAAGGAAGCTTGTCACTCAATTTGTGATCTTGGGTATGAAGAAATACCTGTAGTGGAGTTGGTTTTCAGATATTCCATTTCCATATAGATATGTACTAGATACATATTTTATTTCCAACTAAGAACTGAAATTGTTTAACTGTTTTTTTTTTCTATAAGTGGAATATTGAAGAGTTGGGCAGACTGTCACATTGTAATGATTTTGTAAGCATTTGATGTTTGCATTTGTAAGACAGCATGTCCAACAAAGCTCAGTGTCTCTTAGGATTTGAATAGAATGACTGTTGGCTAAATGGGTGCACACTAGGTGTTTCCAGACTGAAGAACTTAGAAACAGCTGTGTTGAATCTATATGAACCATTCTGTACTTCAAAATAGTAAGATTTCTTGGCATACTTACTATTAAAATGATTATTATGGATAAATGTGTGCTTTTTCGGTTCACATTATCAAATTAATAGAAATATATTCTGGATAGGTAATGCATCTGCTACACTAACAATAAATATTGTATCCATATTTTATATAAACAAAATATTCTGGGGGACTACAAACTATTCTATCCTTGTGCTGAAAACCTACATATGCAGCTAATAGACATGTCTGTGTGTATGTAGGTGCTTGGCTTGGGAGCAGTTTAGCATTTTGCAATAACATTGTTCTAATGAAATGAACTTGAGTAATTTGTCAGAGACTTGCTTTCTAAATAAGGACGTAACTGCAGTTGGACATTTACTGGTTATTTTATCTTCATCAGTACTGTTTGTTGAATTTGGTATGTGTGTGTGTGTGTGTAAATGCCCCAATTTAAATACACCTGGTGGCTAGTAGTACTCAGGCTCAAACCCTGTACCTTGGGTACAGGGTAAAAACAGCCTAAAGTCCCTAGCCACCACCACATGTATGCCTCATCTTTGATCTGTTCCTCATAATGTCTGTGATTTTCAGCATTTTTGTGGCAATCACTGAAGGATTTAATTCACTAAATAATGATGGGCATTTGAATTTCAGACTTCATATTCTTCAGAAAATAAATGGTAACATAAAACCTTTTATTCTAGCAATTTTCTAAGTTTATAAGATTTTTGGGGGGCTTTATTCCCCCGTTATTGGCTTTGTACAGGTTTTTTGTGCTAAGACATTGAGAGCTATGGTGACAAGTGACAACTGAATTCTGTATTCTCCCATTACTGGCTTTGTCCAGATTTTTTGTGCTAAGACATTGAGAGCTATGGTGACAAGTGAGAACTGAATTATGTATTCCCCCATTATTGGCTTTGTCCAGGCTTTTGTGCTAAGAGGCTGAGAGCTATGGTGGCAAGTGAAAAACTGAATTCTGTATTCCCTCAGTATTGGCTTTGTCCATGTTTTTTGTGCTAAGAGGTTGAGAACTATGGTGACAAATGAGAACTGAATTCACTAAATGATAGCCATTTAAGTTTCAGTCTTCCTACCTTTTTAGGAAACTGCTGATTTGGCATAGTGGTATGTTTTTCCAACTGTAGCGCACAGGGTCACGGGTTCAAGACTTGACAGTGAAAGGCATCATAGTAACATGACATTTTATTCTAGCAACTTTCCAAAATGTTTGTCACCCCTACCCAAAAAAAAAAAAAAAAAAACTGAAATTGAAAATAAATGCAAGAAACTTTGCAAGATGTCTATGACTTACACTACTGTCATTCTATTTTATATATAGATATAGATATATAATGTGGGTGTGGAAGTAGACTTTTATGATGGAAATGTTCTGAATTGGGCAGTTTTGTCATTATTGGTTCATGCATTTTGTTTCATTGCCTACTGGAAAAATGTTCAAACAATAAATTTAAAATGCGCTCTAACAAGTGTGCTGTGCAAGGAATATAATTTTATAAAGTCAGGAAGGTGTATCAAAGAACACATGTATGTTTCTTGTTTTGTGTGCAAGGGAGCAATGATTTGAAAACACCCCAAGGTAATCTTTATCCACCACTGGCCATGCATTTTCTTTGGATGTGGTGTGGGTTTCAATGCTGTTTCAATTAATGTGAGTTTCAAGGGCAGAGAAGTTTTAATGCAAAGTCTTATTTTCATTGTGAGACAGTATTGCTTTGTTTAGCAGATTTCTATTAGTGTTTGTGCATTGTGCTACAAAATGTAAAAATAAAATCCAAGTAATCATTGTAGAAGTAAAGCAGTAAGCACACATTAGTGTTTGTGGTAAATGGGGTGCAATAGACAGGTTATGGGACATTGGAATGGCTGCAAGGCGACTGGTGCCATATTTTCATTGTCTGTTCTTCAGTTTGCATTTGAAAATCGGTATCCCACAATTCCACTGGAGTGAGCGTGGTTCCAAAATTATGTATGCAAATTTGGTGTTAATCAGCATACAGATTTGTACCTATTTTTCAGGGGCCTTGTCCAGATTTTTGATGTTTCCAGATTGAGAGGTATGGTTACTACAGCTCTGCACATCAACTCTGTTCTTAAAACAGTACCCAAACACTTTCTCTCCACTCCTAATGCATAGGTTCATAGGTTCATAGGTTGGTACTAGGCTATCGGCCCTACGGCCTATGCAAGCCTAGCCATAACAATTCCCTGGAAAATTTTTCCCACAATATTTACTTCTCTGGGCCCCTGTCTAGCAGGGCAACTGACATGATCCCCGGTGGGGAATTTCCTATCTCCCATTCAATCATCAAGGTTCCTTTTGAAGAGGGCCAATGAGGTGCTCTGTTTGACATGTATGGGCAGTCTATTCCAAAGTATGGGAAGTCTCTGGGTCAGCAACCTATCCCTCCAGCATATTTTGTTCATTGTGATGATAAGGTTTAGATCCCTGGAGTGTGTGGCTCTGAGGGATTGGGATTTCTTTAAGTGGAGCATGTCCAACAGCTCAGGGTTTGACATGGTCTTGTATGTTAAGCAGAGATCGCCTCTGAGTAGATGATATGCCACAGAGTATAGCTGGAGTTTTTTAGACGGTCAGCATATGGCATCTGCTTTAGGCCTGTGATTCTTTTAGTGAGGTATTTCTGTGGCCTATCCAGCTGTTGAGATACTGATGAATGAAGAGAATGAGAGAGAGAGAAGTGATTGAGTGAGATGATATGGGTATGGTGAATTAGAAAGTGCAATGGCTTACCAAGGAAGAAGTAAGGATAGCTCACTTTCCAAGATATCATTAAACAATCTGGTTAAAAACACTAATGCCATTTCCCCTAAACACCTTCAGGCTTCCACATGTATGTCATGCGGACCAACAGGCTTTCCAGTACTCATCCTCTTCATAGCTATCCTTACTTCTTCCTTGGTAAGCCATTGCACTTTTTAATTCACCATACCCACATCATCTCACTCAATCACTTCTCTCTCTCTCTCATTCTCTTCATTCATCAGTGTCTCAAAGTACTCTGTCCATCTGCTCAACACACTCCCCTTGCTTGTAAGTTTCCCTCATTATCCTTTATCACCCTTATCTGCTGCACAGCTTTCCTAGCTCAGTCCTTCTGTCTAGCCAATCGGTACAAGTCATGTCATCCTTCCTTCATGTCCAGCCTGTCATACAACTCTTCATATGCCTCATCCTTAGCCTTTTCCACCTCTGTCTTTGCCATGCACCTCATCTTACACTCCTTCCTACTTTCCTCATCTCTCTGACAATCCCACTCCTTCTTCACCAACCTCTTTCTCTGTATTCTGTCCTGTACTTCCTCAGTCTACCACCAGGTCACCTTGTACCCCTTCCTCCATCCACATGTCACACCAAGCACCTTTCTAGCCATCTCCTTTACTAGCTCTGCAGTACTTACCCAGATATTTGGTAAATTGTCACTGACATCCAGTGTCTGTCTTAACTCTTCCTTGAACTCCACCTCACAATCACCCTTTTCCAGTTCCCACCATTTGATCCTTGGTGCTGCCCTCACACTCCTCCTCTTCTTGATCACCAATGTCATCTTACAGACCAACATTTAATGCTGCCTAAATACACTTTCCCCTGTCACCACATTACATTCTCCAATCTCCTTCAAACTGTCCCTCCGACATTGGATATATTCCACCTGTGTGCATCTTCCTCCATTCTTGTATGTCACCTTATGCTACTCCCTCGTGTTGCAGTATGTATTTACCACAGACATATCCATCCTTTTTGCAAAATTCACTACAATCACTCCCTCTGCATTCCTTTGCTTAACACCATACATACCCATCACTTCCTCATCCCCACTGTTCCCTTCACCAACATGCCCATTGAAATCTGCTGCAATCTCCACACTGTCACCCTTGGGTACAATCATCACCATGTCATCTAACTAACTTCACATTTCTCTTTCTCATCCATCACACAGCAAACTTGCATAGCATATGCACTAACAACAGTCATCATTACACCATCAGGTTCCAGATTCATAAACATCACTCTGTTAGATACTCATTTCATCCTCCAAAAATACTCTTGGCATACTGTTTCTTCAGGATAACCCCTTCCCCCTTTCTCCTCCCATCCACACCATGATAGCACAATTGTGACCTGCCTCCCAAACAGATAGTAGTACTCCCCTTCCATTTGGTCTCTTGCACACACAATATATCAACCTTCCCCTGGCTATCATATCAGCCAGCTCTGTCCCTATACCAGTCATACTGCCAACATTACCACACTCCTAGCCTTTCTCCTCACTTCCTGTCATATGAGTGTTGTACATCCTCCAGGGTATGCCTGTCAATGCAAAGGCTACTGTGCTAGCAAATGATTCAAGTGTGTTACAGCAATAGTAAGACAGCATCACTAATTTTGTCCCATTGCCCCTCATGTATGTGTGGCATCCTACAAATGTCCTGCTCTAACGGGTTCAGAGGTATGACTGGGTAGCAAGAGTGTGAATACAGCATGCCATACTCACATAGAACTGAAATTTATATCAGGTATTACCTGTGCACATGTCAGTATGAGTAGGTGTATCTGGCCACCTCATAACAACTGACATGGGATGCAAATTGTCAGTTACTTAAGCTGTACATGTTGTACATGTGTGTAATCTTAGTTACTGTGCATCCAACAGAGTGACATTTGTATAGGTACTGGTTGTTGCATTACCCTGACACAGCCATGGGTACTACAATAAGCATGATTATCAGTTTGAAATTGGAGAGGTGTCCAACTGTTTTATGACTTTGTGTCCATGCCTACTCCAAACAGCTATATGAACACTTACATAGCTGTATGGACTCAGCAATACCTCATTTGTAAAACCTGCCTCCACCAAAGAAGAATAATCCCCTTTGCTGGATGGCAGCAATACACAAAGCACAGACTTGGTACCTATATTGACTGTACAGGGCAAAGTAGGAGAGGCACCAACCTGGCATCAAGTCAGCAATTGTCTGAACAAGCATATGTGGTCAAAGGTGGATTACTGTAAGGCTAACTATGAGTATGAATTGGACACATCCACTAAGTCCAATCACAAGGCCATCTTCCCATATGTCTGCAATCTTAGAGGCAACAAACTAACCCACCCTGTAATAGTGTTCAATCAGACCACATACACGCACAACATAGCTATAGCCAACCTGCTGCAGATAGAGTTAGGGCATACATCACCCCCTGGCTCAGCATCACTATAGGTGGATATGCACAGCACCCGCACCCCTCCCCTCATCACCAGTGAGCAGATACATATTGCCTACTAAAAGGCAACAAACGTAAGTATCCTTGGGACATGGTAACATCCCTGCCTGCATCCTACATGAACCCAGGCATGTGCTCCCAGCTCCATTGCACACTGTAGTCACATCAAGCCTCGGCAACATCCACACCCAATCCATATGGAAGATGGTCAATGTCATCCGTCTACACAGACCAGAATGAGGAATAGAGGATTATGCAATTAACTGGCCCTCATTGGGGGGAATTTGACACTTCATGACGAGGAGTGCAATGCAAGCTGATACTATACTGATAGATTTCAGGGGTATGGTGTGGTTGTGAGTGGTGATTACTGGTATTCAATGTACATGTGCAGGTTCTGTACATACTGTTGCCAAATGTATGAGGTCTTGTGATGTATTTCCCTGTTTATGTCTTCCAGGTGCAATGCTGCATCAAAGAAGGGCAACATTTTCAGGGGCAGAGACTACAATTATCATTGAAGCCATACTACATCACATTGCAATTATGTTCAGCTGGAGCCAGCAACATGTGCAGGAGAGAACCACCCTGTGGGATGACCTTGTCCACAGGGTAAACGATGTCGGCCTACATGCACGTGCATACGAGCAGGTCTGGCATCCTGCACCAACCTCATATGCCATGCCCGGAAAAGGGTTGCTGCCATGGCCAGGGACTGCACAGCCACAGGTGGGGGCCCAGCCATGCAGCCAACACTGACACCCACCTAGGAGCTCATCACCAACTTGGGGCATCTATCCCAGTACAACATTAGGGTACAGACCCCCACATGCTGGAGGTGGGTGGCACCCAGACAATGGATGAGGAGTGAGCAGATAAGGCCTCAGTGGAGATTACTAGACAAGTGTAGCAGACATACTTGTATCTGTAGAGTATCTATGTGCATGTGTCAGGTCAGATTGCAGTTGAGGATGGGGTTTTCTAATGCACAGAAGTGCACATCTATGGCAAAGAACAGCAAATTTTATAGTATTGGGTGCTGTACTGTAAATGTGCTTGCAATACCTCTCTCCCACAACTACCTAAGTCCCTCTGGTCTGCATGTGGGACAGCAGCCTGAATCTGGTGAGTATGGAATTGTTCAATGTTCTGTTGTGGTTTGCCAATACCTCAAGCATGTGAAGGGCATGTGATTGACCATGCACACAACTGTCAGTCATAGCCCTATTACTTTATGTGCATGTTCACTTGTGGTGGGGTTAACTGCATTGCATCACAGTGGTCAAAACAGGTGCCTCTCTGAAGAGAATGCAACATTCCTGTAGCATACCTCACAACCTGTCCGTGAAAGACCTCTGTACAGAGACCAGCAAATGGCCTAAGGTAGGGACATGTGTGAAACATTATTCTTATACAGTGGATATAAATAGTGTACACACCCCTGTTAAGATGCCAGGTGTTTCTGAGATATACAAATTGAGACCATAATATGTCAGTCCACACCTTTTCCAACCTTTAATGTGACCCACAGACTCCACCACATAACACAATTCACTTGTGAAACCAACCAATCTATTGGGCACCAAATATGGGGTATACAAACCTTACAATAAGCTGGATGCATACATGTGCACACCCTTCAGATAATATTTTATTGCAGCTGCTTGTGATTTACTGACAGCATTCAGTCTGCTTGGGTACACACCTGCCATCAAGTAGAGGCACTGAGAGTAACACCAAACAACAGTCTGCTGTCCAAGTAGGATATTAATGACATTTGCTCATTTATCTGCAACAGCAACAGCCATGGCTTGCAGACAGCTTACAAAGCAGCAACAAAGGGATCTCATATTTGAATTGTATTGCTCAGGAGTAGGGTACTACAACATTACCACACTATTGTATATGCCATGGAACACAGTGGAGACAGTCATCAAAAGGTGGATTGAATATGGGACAACAGTGCTGTTGAAAAGAAACTGACGTCCCTCCAAAACTGATGAAAATACATGTCCAAACCTGATCAGGGAGGCTGCCAGGAGACATACAGCAACACTGAGGGTACTGCAGGAATCACTTGCAAGTACTGGTGTTGTGTACTACATGTGACAACAATCTCCCATATTCTGCATAAGTCTGGCCTGTGCTGTAGGGTTAGAAGTTGGAAGCATTTCCCCCATCAAAAAACATCCAGGGGTGGATACAACTTGCAATACAGCACATCAAGTTTCTCAAAGGCATGTGTGAAAATGTGTTATGGTGTAATGAGACTATGGATCAACCTCAGAGCCACAATACCAGAAGGTACATGTGGTGCACAAACAACACCTCTCTTCACCTGAAGTCCACCATCCCCATGGCGAATCATGGTGGTGGCATTGGCCTACTGTGGGGATGCTGTCCTAAAGCCAGAACTGGGCCTGTAGTCAGGGTGGTGGGAATTCTGAACAGTTCAAAATAATACTCATGTCTGGCCCACATCCATCAGGCATCTCCAAGAATGCTGAGGATGGGGAGGGGTGTGTGTGTGCATGTGTGGTGTGTGGTGTGTGTGTGTGTGTGTGTGTGTGTGTGTGTGTGTGTGTGTGTGTGTGTGTGTGTGTGTGTGTGTGTGTGTGTGAACCACCCTACATCAAAGTGCAAGTATTAATGTACATATGTTGTCTACCTCTCACAGGTGGCGATGGGGTTTGGGGTCCCTCCCATTTGGAAAATGATGTTATTGTCTCTGCAGACTCTGACAATGATCATAGGAAAAGTGAGATACAGTTGGGGTTGTCAAAGGCTGAATCTGTGCCATTGGTTGGCATCTCACTCCAGTCCACACCATCTGTGCACACAGTTACAATGCCCACACATACCCATTCACCAGTGGCCACAGATGATGGACAGTTAGCAGGTGGTGACATGGAACAGGCTAGTGTGGTGACTATGGCAGGTGTGAGTGTAGACACTATCCATAGCCAGAGTGCAGGCGAGGTCCCACACAGGCAGATGGACAGGGCTGCTCACAGGAGGGCTGCTGCTCATCAAGCTGCTTTTGCAAGTGCCACAGCAGGTGTCACCAGACACATGTTTTGGGCTGTCATAGATGCATAGGCACATAGTGAATGCCACACCAGACAAATACTCAGGGTAGTGGATGCAACTCTTCCTGATTTACGTTGTGACATACATTACTTTGTTGAGGCCACATGTCAAAATACTGAGGTCATGAATAGACCATAGGGTGAGACCTTGGCAATCCTTGACTGTGGCATGTCTGTGCTAGAGCGTGAGGTGGGAGATGGGCATCGGCCACATGGACGTAGGTCAGCACCAATAACAGCTGAGAGTCTATGGGGCCATGCACCTTCGCTGTCTCATAGTGGCAGTGACACCAGCACTACCAAAGGGGAGTTGCTGTCCACATCACATCAGAGCAGGTCATGGGCATGTAGTCCTGGCCAGTCCCATCAGGGGCATGGATCCAGCAGATAGCAGTCACCATCAGGAAGCAGCACTGCATCTGGCCTTGGGCCTGGTGGTGTCAGTGATACCCCTGGCAGGACCACTTCCCATGTCTGTGACTGGAGAGGGTGAACTGGACACCCTGCCATATATGGCCCACAGCTGTTCAACATACCCCTTTGTAGGGCAGCCACATGGTGTAACTGTGTGCATACATACGGACACACATTTATAGTACAGGCAAGTCACCTCCAGATACACACAGCATCTCTGCACAGCCCATCTATTGGATACCCATCCAAACACACACACATGATGTTAACAGTATGGCCCAGCCTAGGCCTCTGCCAAACCCACACCATACCCTGTGCATATGATGATACCTGTGCCACATCCCTGTCATCCATAATATCAATGCAAGAGCATGCTAATATGGGTCTGATGCACAGGGTGAATATAGTACAGTGTAGCTATGTAATACTATGTAAAGTACTGTCTGCTTGCATTTGTTATAGGTACACATAAAGGTGTATGTACTTTCTCAGCCAGGATACATTCTTGTTGTTAGTACCACTGACTGAATGTAGTCTGACCTGCTGTATTCTTTTAGTGTTCCAGGTGTCTGTGTGTCTGCAGGCTGTGGCTCTGCAAACATTCCCAAGAGGGAGTATGGCAGAGTGGGAATAGACCGACCATGTCATAGGCAAGGTACAGCTTTATATGTACATGTGCCAGGTGTGTATGCATGCAACAGTGTGTGAGGGACACCGTTGTCAGACAGTGTGACCTTGCATACATATCCCTTGTCATAGACAGGTAGCCTTCAGACATGTCACCTCAGTGTTGTGTAGTACCACATGCTCATACACACAGAACAGATTACTGCAGTACTATCAGCAGGTCCCTCAGAAGTGTAACCATTACATTAACTGCAACAGATTCACTTGATAACACCTGTTGACCCTGCCATTTCTCTCCCATACACTCAACCCTGATGGAGTTGATGAGGGCATGCATGATACTGTGTATGACAGGTTTGTGGTATGTATTTCTGAGTTCACCGGGTGGAACAGGGAGACAAAATTATATATCCTTTGCATACACACAGTAAGGATTGACACAGGGGATGTGCATACAGTAACACAAACACAGATGGCAATAGACAGCTTAGTAAACCTACATTTCCACTTTAATATATTGTAGTACTACATACACATGACATGCCCCACATAGATTATATGCATGGGACATAACACACTACCTCTTACAACATGTAATGTTCTGCATGCCTTCATGGATGGTGAGATAACCCTCCAGAAATAGCATGTAAAATCATGTATTGCTCCTACAAGCATGGACAAGTGGTAGTGTAGCAGATGTTGTATCAGCATGATGTTTCAGTCAGGTATGATACCTAATGCTGGTATGTATGTCACTATACTCACTGTGGCTGATTTGGCAACAATATCACATATATGGGCATTAAGAGACACAGACCACATATAAGTTGCAAACATCTGGATATTCCATACTCATCTGTATAGAGGACTGGTATGGCCTGCACAATGGTTTAACATGCTGCATGTGAGGCAGATGCTATTACCACCCTATATAAAGTAATGCCATCGGGAGGTGGTAAACAGGCGTGGATGGTACACACATCAAAATGTTGTCAGCCAAACAGGATACGATCTTCATTCAAACACACACACACACACACACACACACACACACACACACACACACACACACACACACACACACACACAGTTGGCAGTATTGAGATTAGAATTTCTGCCTACTACTATAGTGCTATGCAGTTATCAGACGTGCCACAGAGCTTACATAATTTCACCTAATCCCAAGGTACTTCTGAAGTGAATGACATCAGCAGGCCTAATAAAGTAGGGTGATGGGAAGTTTACAGGGTGGTACACAACTCAAAATGGTATAACCCCCACAGTATATGATTCTCACACAAACACTTGCCAGTATTGAGATTAGAACCCCTACCTATCTAGTTATTTCTACTATAGTGTTACGCCATTATCAAACGTGCCACGGAGCTTACATAACTTCACCTAGTCCCAAGGTACTTCTAAGGTGAATGACATCAGCAGGCCTAGTAAAGTAGGGTGATGGGAAGTTTACAGGGTGGCATACAAATCAAAATGGTATAACCCACACAGCATATGATACAGACACACACACACACTTACTTGCCAATATTGTATCTAATTATTTGTACTATAGTGTTACGCAGTTATTGTATGCACTACAGAGCTTATTGGGTTGACAATTGGCCAAAGGTGCTGATAACTGCACAGCTGAGGTAAAGTGTTACAGGTGCCAGAAAGTCTGCCTTCAGTTTTTCCCTTGGATGTTGCTAGTTCTTTCTCTCTTGCATTTCAAATACTCTAATAGCTTTGCACTTCAACAGGTTTTTGTATCAATTATTCTAGCACACCTGTGAGCCATCGGTAGTAGTTGTTCCTCATGGAATTAGCTCTAGTACTTAATAGTTATGACCACCCTACCTGGCATGATTAAACTGCAGTTCTCTGTGCTTTTGCCCATTAACCTGGTGCACATGGGCATTCTGAGGCACTGTTGCAACTGCCTCATGTACACAGACAATCCTCTCCTCTAAATTCTCAACACTCAGACTTGTGAGAGATACACCTATATCACCAAATTGGAAGATGTGCACTCTCCAGCAAGGACTGGACTAGCTAGTCAAGAGGAGAAGGGTCAACACCTGCACCTCACCACATGGAACCCATACCCTTCCAGAACACCCACTATCCCAGCTCTGACATAAAAACAACAACCACACACCCACCTTCACAGATGCATTCTATAGACATTTACCCAAGCAACAGAGACCACCAAGACAGACACCCACTTGACCACCACAACACAGCACAAACCTCAGGACAGATATCTCACCTACATAGTGTGCCCCTCAACCTAAGCCCCTAAGGCTAACCACCTTGCCCAATACAGCAATCATAGATTACTCAATAGTGAGGCACGCAGATGTCCCACTCACTAGGATGAACATGGAGAAGGTAACAGTCAGCTGTCTATCAGGTGCCAGAATCCAACACATAACACACACAGTCAGGGTCACTCCACAACAACTACAAATATCACTCTGTCATTGTCCATGTGTGTGTGAATGACCTGAGACACACCTCCTTGGACTACATGAAAAGAGACATGGTGGGCCGCTCAGATTATATGGGCCAGGCAGGTATGACAGTAGCCCTAAGCAGTATACTACTGTCACCCAGAATGATACTGCAGTACAAACAACAAATGATTCACTTCAACAATTGGCTTAAGTGTCTGGAGTCATTCTCAGGCAATCCAGTATCTGTCTGCTTGGGATGACATGATTGACAGACTGCGATGGGTTGCCAGAGATGGCCTGCATCTCTCACCCCTGGATTTCCAGGTACTCACTAAGTGTCTTGCCACCCCTATAGTGCCTTTGTAGGTGGTGTTACAAATCAAATTACCACTGTAACAGCTATACATAAATGTAATCTGAAGGTCATGCTGATCAACTCTAGACATCTACATCTCGAGATCCAGTCACTCGCACTCCTCAAAATAGAACATATTGACATTTGTGCTGTAATGGAGACCTGGTTTACATCAACAGACGGCACCCCTGCACTACCAGGCTATAACTCATTCCAAACCTGTCAGCCCAAAAACATGGACCACAGTTCCAAAGGTGGTGGTGTCTCCATATTCATACAGGATATGCATGCCTCCAGACTAGTATCCCAACATAATGCATCTGAGATATTTCAGGTACAACTGACATTGGGTAATAGTGCAATCCAGGTCATAGCCTGCTATCGGTCCCCATCCATGTCTTTAGACTCTCAATCCCCATTCCTTAGCACCCTGGAATCTATCAAGGTCCAACCCAACATTCTCATACGAGGAGATTTTAACTACCTCTCCATCAACTGGGAAAGATAATCAAGCACCAATACACTGTCCCAACGCTTCCTGGAATTCATCAGTTCCAATGCCCTGGACCAGCTCATTCTGACACCCAGTAGAGGAAGTAACATCCTTTACCTGTGTTGATTACTAACATATGGGACCATTGCTTGACAACAGTAGTCAATCCCTACCTGGTCAGATCCCACATAGAGTAGTCACCATGGAAACCCACATCTCACCCACACCCCCCCACAAAGGTAACCACTTTGAATAAATTATTCAAAGCTGACTTTGGATTCCTAAAAACAGAGATGGCTAACTTCATGGCACCCATGCCAATGGAAAATACCTGCAGGATTGCCGAATCATACACAAATGCACTGTACAAACATGTACATCAATGCATGGAACTAGACATACCCAACAGAACCATGATACTCTCCTCCAAACACTAGAGGCCAATCTGGTGGTCCTGTGCCATTAATAACCTGTATAACAGAAGGAAGAAACTGTTGCAGACAAAGGTGGAGTCCCAAGAGTGGTAAAACTCCCTTATTAGCCTCAACAACAACTTGAGATCCCTCATGAAATCATCTAAAGCTAGCTATGACAGCAGAATTGTAGTAGACACTGACAATAATTACAAAGCCTTTGATAGTTATATCAAGAACCTCCACAACAATACCCAGAAGTGCTCTGAGTTACTGCACAATGCTACCTCCTATACTGAGCCAAAAGATATTGCCAGCATTCTTGCCAACACATTCTGTGTCAGCTTTACCCCTCCCTCCCCCCTGGGGAAACAATCAGAATGCCAGAAGAATGCCAGGCACCCAGGATTACTGCCGCCCAGGTTACACATGCATTGTCCATGGCCAAGAATACAGGTTCCATGGGACCCAAAATTATCCATGGCTGTGTTCTACATGAATTACCAAGATACCTGGTGCCACATCTGTGTGCCCTGTTCAGTCACAGCCTCACCTCAGGCTTTGTCCCTCCAAAATGGTGCACTGCTAGAGTCATCCCTGTCCATAAAGGTGTAGCAACCTCAGACCCTGGGAATTATCAGCCCATTAGCCTGATGAGTCTGATATGTACAGCTATGGAGCACATCATCAGGGACCTGACTGAAAAACATATAGGTAATCTCCTAACTCTCGATCCCACACAGTTTGGCTTTTTGAATGGGAGATCATGCCTGCTCAACCTGGTTGACTTCTTTGAGTCAGTCACCAGGGCTGTGTATGACAGTAAGGCACTGCATGCAGCCTACATCAATCTGGCCCAGGATCTTGATACCATTCCTCAGTCAGGAATTATTGATGAACCCACCAAACTAGGCAACAACCCCTAGATCACTAGGGGGGTTGCAAATTGGCTCACAGATAGAACAATCTAGTGTGAAAGTGGTGAGCTCCAAGTGAGACTGCCAACCAGTCATGAGTGGAGTCCCACAAGGATCACTCCTGGGTACTCTCCTGTTCAGCATCTACTTCTCAGGACTTCAGGCCAACACAAAGGAACTCTGGCTGACCAAGTTCACAGACAACTGAAAGCTAGGAGCCATCATTGACTCCACAAGTGATGCAAACATCTTACAGAAAGCCCTCACTGAGACCACTGACTGGTGTGGAAACCATGGCCTGAAGCTTAACACTACAAAATGCATCATCATCCCTTTTGGTAGAAACTCAGTTCCCACTAAGTACCACATCAATGGGAACCCACTAAACACTGTAGGCATTATAAGAGATCTGGGGACACAGGTTGACAGCAACCTCTCTTTTAACCACCACATTGCCACCGTAGTCAGGAAATCCTTCTATGTGGCACATCTCATTACCAAGGGTTTTGCATTCAGGAAGGAAGAGGTCATTGTCTCTGTGTACTCTTCCCTCATTGGACCAATCATCAAGTACAATGACCCATTTGGCATGCACCTCACTAGACACCTGCAACAGCTGGAGAGGCCACAGAAGCACCTCACAAAGAGGATCCTTGGCATTAAACACATGCCCTACATAGACAGACTCAAAAGACTCCAGCTATTCTCTTTCTCATATCACCTACTTAGATGCAATCTCTGCTTGACTTGCAAATCCATGTCTGACCCAGATCTTTTACAAATGCTACATCTAAAGACATCCCAATCCATCTGCACCATACACTGCAGGGACCTCAACCTCATTACTGCAATCAACAAAACATGCTGGAGGGACAAGTTTCTTACCCAGAGACTGCACATACCCTGGAATAGACTTCCAATACATGTCAAGCAAAGCAGGTAGATGACCCTGTTCCAGAGAGATCTTGATGAGTGGATGGGTAATAGAAAGTTTACCCCAGTGGTTCTACTTGATGGAAGTACTGAGAACTAGCACTGGGTGGCACAATAGCAGGGCATTTCTACGGATTAGGCTTGTAACAGCTCCATTAGCCTAGTACACACCTATGAACCTGAAGGGGAATGACATCAGCAGGACTGATAAAGTAGGCCAGTGGGTGGGAAACTTATCAAAATACTTCTTCCTACAAACAAACACACTTACACACCCACACACACATTTGCCAGATCTGAGAGTAGAACCTCTACCTATATAGTTATTTGTACTATAGTGTTACACAGTTATCACATGAGCTACAGAGCTTACAGGGCTGACAACTGGCCAAAGGTGTTGATAAGGGGAATGACATCAGCAGGACTGATAAAGTAGGTCAGTGGGTGGGAAACTTATCAAAATATGTCTTCCTACAAATAGACACACTTACACACACACACACACACACACACACACACACACACACACACACACACACACACACACACACACACTTGCTAAATCTGACAGTAGAACCTCTGCCAATCTAGTTATTTGTACAATAGTATTACACAGTTATCACATGTGGTACAGAGCTTACTGGGCTGACAATTGGCCAAGGTTGCTAATAAGGGGAATGACATCAGCAGGAGTGATACAGTAGGCCAGTGGGTAGGAAACTTATCAAGATACTTCTTCCTACAAACATACACACACACATTTGCCAGATCTGAGAGTACAACCCCCTGCCTATCTAGTTATTTGTACTATAGTGTTGCACAGTTACCATACACACTACAGAGCTTACTGGGCTGGCAACTGGCCAAAGGTGCTGATAAGGGAAATGACATCAGCAGGAGTGAAAAAGTAGGCTAGTGGGTGGGAAACTTATCAAAATATTTCTTCTTACAAACATACACACACACTCATTTGCCAGATCTGAGATTAGAAACCCTGTCTACCTAATGATTTATACTACAGTGTTATGCAGTTATCACACACACCTCGGATCTTACTGGGCTAACAACTGGCCAAAGGTGCTGATAAGGGGAATAACATCAGCTGGAGTGAAAAAGTAGGGCAGTGGGTGTGAGACTTATCAAAATACTTCTTCTTACAAACATACACACACACTCATTTGCCAGATCTGAGATCAAAACCCCTGGCTAGCTAGTGATTTGTACTATACTGTTACGAAGTTATCACACATGCTACAGATCTTACTGAGCTGACAACTGGCCAAAGGTGCCAATAAGGGGAATGACATCAGCAGGACTGATAAAGTGGGGCACTGGGAAATGTTGTGGGTGGGGATGGCCTAAAACTGTTTCACCTACAAACAAATACACACTCCCTCATTTTCACCTACACAGCTGTCTCTCTCTCTCTCACACACACACACACACACACACACACACACACACACACACACACACACACGCAGTTGCTAGTATTGAGAGTAGAACCCCTAACTATCTAGTTATCTGTACTATAGTGTTATGGAGTTATCGCATGTGCTACAGAACTTAGAGGGACTATTGGTGTCCAAAGGTACTTCTAAGGTGAATGAAAGCAGCAGATCTTGTGAAGTAGGGCAATGTGAAATGTATTGAGTGGGAAGAGTCCCTAATACTTAGATGTATGGACACACACAAACACACACAGGCAGGTGATGTGATATTATAAACCCAACCTCAGTACTGTTACACAATGGGGCTCACCTTTTATGCTGGCATGTGCAACTGTTTACAACTGGTATGCCAGTGTCCACAGCAGGACATCACTGTATGCTATTCAGGGTATTCATGTATGTGACTCACTCTGTCTGTGTCCCCCTGTGTCTCGCTCTGTATCACTGTCTGTTTCTCAGTTTCCCACATCTATGTGTGTGAATGCTTGACATATGTTATCTGTTGCCCATATATATGTGTGTGTATCTCACGCAACAGATGCAGATATATCAGATATGGGCCATGCACAGTTAGCTGAGGGTAATCCTGCCTGGTGTGTGTGTGTGTGTGTGTGTGTGTGTGTGTGTGTGTGTGTGTGTGGACAGTTGAGGTGTACATAGCTGTGTGATGCATGGACGTATATGCACAATACAGTCATATATTCCGATGTGGATTCCAACATGTCTTGTGATTCTCTAAGTGTAGAAGCGTGCCCAGTGTGACCTTTTATAGTTAGAGTGGGACTCCATTCCAGACATAGGTGTACTCCAGTCCAGGGTTTTGTATGCTACAGCCATACCTCTCAGGAGTGCACATGACTTTCTTCAATGTACTTGTTTTGTTTATCAGACATTTTCTGACATATCTGTAGTCTGAAACTGCAATGTATTGTGTCATTACCTAGTGCCAGACATCTTCAGGTCATCACAGTGTTTTACCAGAGGAATACTAGTTGTATGATGCATAAAGCAATATTATGAGAGCAGGTATGTAAATTCTTGCCCAACAAGGCCATTTGTGTGGTGTGGCTACAGCCAGTTTAGTAATGACACATGGCTGTGTAAACAATCCAGCAACCTAGCAATATACTGGCTGGGGATCTCCTGCTTGTGTGGTATCTTTCTAACCTGAGATGTCATATCCATGTGTGGGCATACCTCTCACCTGTACATTTTTTGTCAGGTTGTCCAAATATTTGGCTAGAGGTTTCATCCTTTCTATGTAAACTTGTGTTTTTATGGTAAGTTAGTTACATATAATTGAAGTGTGATGTTACAAAATAATACAGACATTACTGTTTCAGAATACATAACCTTCAGACAATTCCCGCTACTGCAAACCCCTCACCCTACCAACTTTCTCAGTATGTAAGGAGGATATTTACAACACATGACTATCATTGTGCCTTTGTTCCACTTTTATTTCTGCCCTTGTCCAGACATCTTGCTGTCAGAGGTTGTGAGTTATGGGTGTGGGTACAGAGTGCATTCAACTGTGCAGGCATGTCCATTATATATAAAAGCAAACATAAGAAAAAAGGATTAGTGAGAATGACCACTAGTAACAGTACCATAAAGCACTTATATTCACAAAAGCCTTGGCACTTCTGCTACACATCCTTCAAGATTTCAGTAATATGTGTAGTATCATCTATATCACCGTATCAAAGACGCAAAATGTCGAACGCTCACAAAAGCAAAAATGCCAAAAATCTAACTCGTTATTGTGGGGGGCTGTGCCCCTCATACCCACCACTAAATATATATTCCAACTCTGAGATCGCACTACAGTGAGGAAAGGGCAAATATCCCAATCTTCACTGTACAGCGATCTCAAAAACTGACCCTCAACAACTCGGCACTTTCGCTATTGTGAGCATTCGAGATTTTACTTTTCAATACTGTGATATAGACACATGTAGTATATTCCACATAGCACTGTGACTTCCAGGTATGTCTGTGGCAGAGCAGTGGGTGTCACTGACATGCATAACAGTTGGTACTGCAGTTATCTGCACATGGCCCTGTCAAAGGCTGCACTGTTCCTAAGGCACTACACGACAACTGCCAGGAGAACGTGCCTGCCAGATACCAACATTATTAACCCCACATACACATAGCTCACTGACCGCCGAATATTGTGGACAGGCAACATATTTTCATGTATATTGGTACAGCCCTGCCAATGTGTGCTATGTTGCTATTTCCCTGCAAACATACATGTTACTGCATTTGTGTGGGTATATGGGGGGCACACCTGTCAACTGTACATGTTTGCACAGACTGTGCTGATATTTGCTTTACATTTTGCTTCCATTTACCATACTATTGTGCCCTGTCTTGGGGACTAGAGGCATATCAGTAAAGAGCCCAGGTCAGATTGTACTGGCGTACATTTGAGTTTCAGACTTCTTATGCTTCATAGCCTTACTGCAACTGCTGGTCCTGCTGTGCTATCATTGTATGAGTCTGTAGGGGGTTAATTTAACATTGCCACCATTTGTGTGCCTTTACCAGACATTTCTCTGTGGTTTTCTACTGCTGACATGCAGTGTGGGTGTGAGGGGTAGTTATGGGACCCCCACCCTGACATCCATGCCTGTGACCTATGACCCCCAGTTAGTTGTCCCCAAACATATACTGCTGTGAGATTTGCCACCTTGGGTACTACTGCATAGTGTGTGAAGGCCAGTTTTGTCCAGACATTTCTTGGTGTCCCACATAGTTGTCAGTTGTGTGGGGCTATCCCAGTAGTCCACCCTATTCCCTTGCATGCATGCAGCATTACCATATATATGCTAGCAGAATATACTAATCCATTAATTTATTGTTAAGAAGACTGACTTACCTTGTGCTTGCAGCAGTTGTGAGAACAGTGCTTGAGGGCCACCTATGTCGGATGCACACAGTACACTGCCTATACATGATAAGTTACAGGTAATGTGATGTGTGTGTCATCCATTTTACTGTGTGTGCAAGTCAGAGAGAAGTGTCAGTCCCTGGGGTCCCTACAGTGTCAGTGTGTGTGCTAAGCATTGCCTCTTTGCCAAGGCCATAGTATACTGGGCACGCCTCCATCTGCCGTGAGTCCCTCTGTGCCTGTGGGGACCTTGGGAATGGTGGTGGGCTGTGTGGCCCTTCCCCGTGATGTTCCTGCTGCAGCTGCTTCTGCAGGATTATATTGTATAGCATGGCACATACTATGAACATGTGTGCACATGTGGCTGGAGAGTACTGCAAAGCTCCATAAGATATGTCAAGGCAGCAGAACCGTGACTTGAGCATTCCTAACACATGCTCTATAATGATCCTGGTTTGTGCATGTGCCTCATTATGGTGTTCTTGTGTGGGTGGGTGTGCATTTCTGATGGGTGTCATCATCCACGGCTCCAGTGCATAGCCAGCATCCCCCACCAGATGGCCATATGGGATGTCCCCACTGGCAAATGCCTGATACAGCTGTGATGAATGCCAGATGTAGGAGTCATGATAGCTTCCAAGGCTGCCAGCACACACATTCATGATAATGCCCTGGGCATTGCACATGATCTGGCAGTTGATGGAGGGGAATCACTTGTGGTTTATGTAGACCCTACCCTGTTCACCAGGTGGTGCTTTGATGTGGATGTGCGTGCAGTCTATGGCACCCAGTACCTCTGGGTATTCTGCTACATGGTGTAAGAGACACATATTGCTGGTTCTCTCCTTACAGGTGTTGGAGAAGTAAATGTGCTCACCGGCATGTGGTATCATGACATCCAGAAACTTGGGGAGTACCTTGGATGCAGATGCCTGTGAGACACCTATAATGTCCCCAGTAGGTCTTTGGAAAGTACCTGTAGCTTGAATTCTTAAGGCTAAACATACCTTGGTAGCCACTGGAATGGGTCCCCTCTGTTGGTTCTAGGTCTGAGCTGAGGTCAGCATAGCTCGATGATTTGCTGAAGTATGTCTCTGTCCACCCTGTAGCACTCTACTATCTCCAGATCATGTAGCCCCTGGTAAGTTACCCTGGGTCTGAACACTCTTCTCCTCCTCCTCAGTCTGTAGTGGTTGTCAACATTATCCTCCTCTCAGTCCTCAGTCTCTAGCACATACTTATGGATCAAAGCAATGGCAGCCCCTCACATTTTTGCAGTTAAAATTCCCCAGCATATATACAACAATGATGCAGAGTTTGTGGGAAAAAACAGACTGTACTGTGTTTCCATACTTTATACTGTTGTGCTGCAGATGCTGCCTGTATGATTGGCTGACTATGATGCATTCCACCTGCCAGCTATGTTATTTGTACTCGATTGCTTTACTTCTGCTCTTTTTCCTTTTTTTTTTCTTTTTCCCCTACCCATTTCCTCCCCTTTTAAACCCCAAGGCACACCGCAGAAACCCGGTACCCAAATGTAAACAATCGTGCTATTTCCTGTTTTTTTTTTTTGTTTTTGTTTTACACCCAGTTCACACCACACAAACCCATTTAGCTTATGTAAACAGTAAGAAATGGCCTTTCCCTGGGTGCGAACATGCTCCTCAGTTCATGGAGAAAGACAATACACCCTCAGACACACACCCTTGCTTAGCTGCACCTTAGGGCTCCAACGTGCTTACAACATGCCTTACACACCCCCTTTTTATGTCTGTTGCTCCTCCTAGTTACACCATCTTGCAAGAGCACCTCATTTGCATACCCCACTGTCTTAGTCCATAGTTACTGCACTTACACAGAGCCTTTCCCCTTGAGAACCACTGTTTTCTGGTATTGTTTTCATTCTGCATGCCATAGACTATAATGGCAAAATACAGATTTCCCTTAAAATTGACTTTTAACCTTTTTTTTTTTATTTTCTGCCAGATCCCATTTGCGCACCGCTGCCCCATGTTTAAACGGCCGAGATCGGCCAAAAAAAAAGTTTGACTTTTATTAAAAATAAACAGTTTTCCATGCCAATGGCCATCCACTGTAATACATGCTTTTTTGAGAGCTGTCATGCCTCCACTTCATTATTTGCAGAAATGTATCCGGTTAGTAACCAAATACATATCTGCAAATAACACTGTTCCTGCATGGATACCTGGCTGCTTGATGAATCACTAATTCAACTCATTTGCATGGTTTTCACCAGCAAATGAGGTAATTAGCATTCTGCAGCCATATAGGTGCAGGAACAGATCAGCTGTTTGCTGGCTCATGCACGTCAGATCAGTTGTTTGCTGGATCGCTCAGCGGCCATATTCCATGCAGGAATGGCTGCACTGTTCCTGCACAGAAAAATGGCTTAATGAATCCTGAGGATCATCTTGTCTTATTGAACCATTAAGAAAATGTCCTGAAATTTGCCTTAATATTTTAAGATAGAAGCTATACTATACACTGAGCATCCTTATCAATGCACATTTAATTGCAAACATTATGACTGAATGTGTTTTCCCCTTGACTTTGTTAAAGAACATGAGAAGAAGGAAAGCATCCTTACAAAGTTGCTTTAAAAATCATGTCCCCTTCATATAATACATGATACTCTCTACTTGTAAAATGATAACAAATTCAGGGATTACTCAACTGTTAATTCCAAAATAACTGGGGTGACATTACATAGAACCTCTACTATGCTGCAATGCTTTTACTACAGTGAAAACTCAGTTTTTTATCCTACAATGGTGTCATAACAGAGTAGAATATACATCCTATATCCATCATTATTCGAATGCCACAGGTGAATAGGCTTTGTGCTATGCCAGGGGTATATAAAGAGCTTCTGAAACTTACTATGCATATATATATATATATATATATATATATATATATATATATATAATATATATATATGTACACACACACACACATATATATATATATATATATATATATATATATATATATATATATATATATATATATATATATACTGCATATAGACACAGAAAATATATCCTTTTCTTGTATACTACAAACACTCCTGTACTGAAGTTACATGATATCAGCTGTCTCTAAACCCATAGCACCACCAGAATATTGAACATCATAACAAAGAATTTTTAGATATACTCAGTGGATAAAGGGCTGGACTCAGAAAAAAAAAGTTACTATTGCACATGTTGGTGGTCCTTGACTAACATCTACAGTGCCATGTCTGCCTGGAACCATAGGTTCATAGGTTCATACTAGGCTATCTGCCCTGGGGCAATTATAAGCCTAGCCCGATTCTGTATGGCTTATGCCACCCCTTGATTTGAGTATACTATGCCCTTTTTAAGGTTTAGTTTACTGTGCCTCTGTCTAATAGTGACACGGGAGTAATCCCTGGGACAAACCTACGATCCCCCATCCACCTATCGAGATTCTTCTTGAAGAGATTCAGTGAGGTGCTCTGCCTCACATGAACTGGAATTCTATTCCAGAGCGAAGGGATTCTCTGGGTTATGAACCTGTCCCTCCAGCAAGTTCTATTTATTTCTGTGCTGAGGTTCAAGTCCCTCGAGCGTGTGGCTCTAAGGGATTTAGATTTACTGAGGTGGAGCATGTCCATTAATTCTGGATTTGACATAGCTTTGTATGTCAGGCATAGATCGCCTCAAAGTAGGCGGTATGCAACTGAGTAGAACTGGAGTTTTTTAACTGAGCAGCATATGGCATCTGTTTGAGACCTTTGATCCTCTTGTTGAGATACTTTTGGGGTCTTTCTAATTGCTGCAGGTGTCGGGTAAGGTACATCCCAAAAGGGGCATTGTATTCTATGATGGGCCTGATGAGGGATGAATAAAGGGGCACGATTACCTCTCTTGATCTAGATGTGAAACCCTTCGTGATGAGGTGGGCTATGTAGAAGGTCTTTCTAACCACTTTGGCAATGTGGTTTTCAAAGGAGAGATTGCTATCAACTTGGGTCCCCAGGTCCCTAATAACTTTCTCTGTACTTAATGGGTTTCCGCCTATGTGGTAATTTGTGGGCACAATATTTTTTGCCAAAGGGTATGGCTATACATTTTTTGGCATTTAGCTTTAAACCATGGCACTGGCACCAGTTATCTGTCTCTGTGAGACCTTTTTGAAGGATGTTTGTGTCAGCTGGAGAGTCGATTATGGCGCCCAGTTTGCAGTCATCTGTGAACTTGGTGAGCCATAGTCCTCCCACGTTTGCCTGTATCTCAGAAAAGTATATACCGAACAAGAGTGGTCCCAGGACAGAACCTTGTGGGATGCCACTTGTGACCGGTTTCGAGTCTGACATGGCTCCAGCAACTCTCACTCTGTGGGTTCTGTCTTTGAGCCAGTTTGCGACCCATCTTGTGACATAGGGGTTTATATTTAAGCTGGATAGCTTATCTATGATGCCCGAGTGGGGTATTGTGTCAAATGCCTTTGCAAGGTCCAGATAGGCTGTGTGGACTACCTTCCCTTCATCTATGGCTTTGGTGACTGTTTCGAAGAAGTCAACCAGGTTCAAAAGGCAGGATCTGCCCTTGACAAAGCCGAACTGGGTAGGATCTAGTGTCTGTAGGTCCCCAATGTCTTTGTTTATGAGCTCCATGATGATCCTCTCCATAGCCTTGCAGACTAAGCTAGTCAGGCTTATGGGGCGATAGTTCTCAGGGTCCGTAGAGGCTCCACCTTTGTGGAGTGGGACCACTGTTGCTGTATGCCATTCTGTGGGCACATATCCTGTAGTGAGGCTGAGATTGTATAGCTGTTTTATTTGAGGGATTAGTTCCTCTTGGAGTTCATGTAGGATGCAACCTGGGACGCCATCTGGTCCCATGGAAGCAGTGTTTTTTGCTTTGGAGAGGGCAGCCTTTACCTGAGCATCAGAGATGTTTGGGAGGCAGCCCTCTGCCGGGATAGATACTTTGGATGCCAGAACTCCTACTGCACCAAGAAAATATCAGTCTGTGACAGGAATGTGATATAAAGGAACTTGAGCATTAGGAATTGTACAAATATTTGGGAACTGAAGGATCAACAATAAAACATGAACACATGTGAACGAACTTAGTAAGGAGTATTTTAGAAGAATAAAATTAATACTGAAAACAGCCCTGCCATCTAGGAAAGAAGTCCAAGCTATAAACCAAATTGTCCTTCCTGTTCTAACTTACAGTTGTGGGGTGAATGACTGGCCACAAAAGGTATTAGATGAGTTGGAAAGGAAAACAAGAAAAATGTTACACACATATCAAATGATTTATAAAATTCAGTGTATACCAATATTATATATTCCTTATTCTGAAGGACATATGGCCCATCAAAAATGATTACATGTATAGATCCGCAGTCATAGGACAGCATACATATCTGCTGACCTTACAAGATCCAGACATAGTGAAAGTTTTAAAGCATGAGGACAACAAGTCTAAAATGGCTTTCCTGCTTAGTTTAGTAGAAGCATTTCGATGTTAAACAGGAATGGAAATCAAACCAGAAGTAGATAAAAATCAGGCAGGAACTGAATGTGCAATAAACAAAAGAAAGAATGTACAGTGAAGGATCAGGTAAGAAGGCAAGAAATGTGAAAAAGGCATAACTATATTAGCAAGTACAGAAAACTCCTGGAACAACGTCATGTTGGTCAGGATCTCACACAGGAATGGTTGAAGAGAAATTAATTTATACCAAAAGACAAAAGGTTAATATTGGCGGCCCATGATAGAGGACTATAAACATGTTGGTTTGTAAAGTCCACAGAACACATTGGAGAAACAGACAAATGCAGGTTTTGTAAAACAGAATTGGAAACAGTTGCGGATCTTGTGTCTGGGTGAGATACACTACTGGCAGACGGCCTGTATACTGAAAGGCATAGTAATGTGGCAAGACTGTTGGTTTGGGGATTATGCAAACATTACAATATTGAAGTAGCTGATAAGCATTGGAAACATAAGCCACAAAGCATTATAGAGAAGGATGAAGTTTATATGAAATGATATCACCCATTACCAACCATTCAAAAAAGAGATGCTAAAAAAACAAATATAGTGGTCCATAAAAAGAACATAAAAGTAGTATTTATCATCAAAATTGCGACACCCAGTGATTACAACGTCTTACATACAGAGAGTCACAAAGTCATAAAATACCAGGATCTGCAGGCAGAAATGAAGGCAATGAGGAAGAAGGATATCCAGACAGTTCCAATGGTACTAGGAGAAATGCGTCTTATAAGAAAGAATTTACGGCCTTATTTAGATATGCTACCAATACATCTAATGACTTAGTGTTGCAGAAGGAGCCATTTCTGGGCACATTGTGCATGCTGTGCAGAGCACTTTTGGGTAACATCAAGGATGTAAACAATAATAATTTCATGAACTTTAATCATAGTCAATTCCTGTCATGGTATTAGAAACCCAAAAGACTTGGAGAAATTAAAGAGACAGGCATTAGGATATCACCAGTCTTATGTCTAAAATACTGGATCCCACATACAGGTAAGACACTTGGTACACTGCATAGCCTCATTGGATGCAGTGGGTTAAACTATCAATTACAGGTTTTTCACTGGTGTTCAAACTTGATGTAATATTTCTAAGTAAAGCAGGGCAGTGGGCCGTTTTCCTGTTTTTGAACTAGGTATAATGCTCCTGGAGTTCGTACTAGCCAAAGCAAATTGAAAAATTCAGGTCCATAGCTTTCATATTCAAGTATAATGAAAGAATTTACCTCAGTTGTAATTTCTTTTGGTATCTGACTCTAGAGCAGAATGAGGTACAACAAGAGTCTAATGAATAAAATAAAATGGTGTGCAGTTCCTACCTGATTAAACTAATAACTTGAGCAAAAAAAAAAATGAAAAAAAGTGGATATTACCGTACTGCAGTCTGATTTATCATAAATACCTGTGTTATACTGCATGCTGATTGGTTGCTGAAATGCAAAGACTCCTGTATTAATGTTTTTGTTAAATACCTGGAAAGCCTTATGACATTGTGAACAAGTATCACTGGAATTGGAAAGCTTCAAACATTTTATATATAAAAAAAATTCCTTCATTTTTTCCATACTAAGCAGGATTCATCCATCCACCCATCTGTAACCTTTTATTTCCTATTCTCTCATGGATACAGATTCAGGTTGTCACATAGGTTCATAGTTTACTACAAAGCTAACTGTCCTTGTGAGACATTTTAAGCTTAGCCAGTTACTCCACATGAGACTCAAACCCTGCATTTTGTGTCTGTAAGAGAAACATCTTAACCATTATGCCAACCTAACACATCAACAGTAGCCATTATATATAACATTTTTCACACTGCTGGGAGGCTAGCCCTGCTGTGGTTGTTCTTCCATACCACACCATTTGCCTATGGCCAGTTTAGAGAGTCCAATTCATCTACCGCATGTCTTTGGAGTGTGGCTGGAAACCTAAGCACCTGGAGAAATCCCAAACAAACACAGGGAGGACATGCAGACCCTGCACAAAAGGCACTCCAGTTGAGAATTCTTCATCACTGTTATAAGATGCCACATTACACATCCAGTTATTGATAAAATATCACAATAACTTAGCACTTGCTCAGACCTTATTGCTTAAATAATATATATCAGTCTATTGTTAATAGAAGTTCATTTTAATCAAGCAGATATATATACCTCTCAACTGTACAGATTTTCACAGAATGCTCAGATTTTTGCCTCAGATTTTTGGTCTGTTTTTCATAAAATTGTGGTTTTCTGGCAAATTAATGGCAAATCCTTAAAGACTGAAGTTAGAAATAATGACAGACATTTGAGTTTCAGACTTCATGCCCTTCAGAAAAATTCATGCTAATGCAAAACCTGTTATTCTATCAACTTTCTAAGTTTGTAAGAGCAATATTTAAAAATTGTCCATATTTTTGGGCTTTGTCCCATTTTTATTTATGGCTTTGTCCAGATTTCTTGCTCTAAGAGGTTGAGAGGTATGGCAGACAGCAGAATCTGCAAATGTAAAAAGACTAAGTATTTAAGGCCTATACAAGTGTAAATTGTTCCAAAATTAAAATCCCAAGATTCCAAGCAGCCAATAACACTCCTGATTACATAATTTCCATATGTAAACATTAGACACCTTTGATTACTTAGCAAAGTTAGGAGAAACAAAGCAAGAAAACACAGCACACTTACTCAGGAAAACAACAGTAAACTTACAAGCAACAGAAGTGCCAATATGACTATTGCTAATAACATCATCATATAATAATCAAAATAGCATCAGAGAGAAATGGCATGTGAATGAATTTGCTTTGCTCTACTTTGAGACCTCTTGAAAATAAAAAAAAAACATTTTGTGGTTTAAGAATTCAAGTCCGCCCATTATACAGAGATGTCCATCAGCATGCCAGGGCAAGGTCCAGAGGGAAAAACCCCAATGTGATCAGCAGTATGATGACTCCTGACTCAGTCCCATCTTGCTTGTAAGCGTGACCTAGGAACCTTCACTAAGAAAGTTAGAGGCCTACCCGATTAAAGGGCTTTCCTGCAAAGTAGACCCCACCCCCTTGTGTGAGTCAAACCAGGGTATACCACTAAGAATGGTCGTATTTGGGGGAGCCAGGTGACAAAAGAGTCTGAAATCAGTGGCAGCAGAGAAGAAAAAAGTATCCCCCTCAAAAAAAAAAAAAAAAAAAACTGCATACACATAGTCTGACAGACCCAAGGTCACTAAATTTCAGTAAAACATTAATAAGCATTTTGTTAAAAGCACTGCATACAATCATTAATGTTTAGGCTAATATAGCACAAAATCTTTCTAAATAAGGATTACAGTTTTTTTTAAACATCTTTGCATCTTTATTAAACACAACAAACTATTCCTCCATATTCATTTTGAAGTTGATTTGGCTTTCCTCCATATTCCTTTTGTAGTTCATTTGTCTTTCATTATCTGTTTTTACTGCCTCTATCATGAGGCCGTGGGTGTCCATATAATCACATATGTACAGTACTTTAAAGTACTGATAAACTTGTTTATATCCTGATAAGGAAAAAGTATCAAGTAATAACAGCACAGTAATGCCCAAATAAGCATTTATCATTTACAAATAAATATTTTAGTAAGTGTTAAACTTGGCTTTAAAACCACCATACATTGGTAAGTAATGAAAATCGGGTTCCTCAACATATAGTATCTGGACAAAATAACAGTTTTCAGCATAGCTGAAGTAACTGCTGACATAGCTGTGGATTCTTACTTTTAGGACAGCAACAGACACATGATGACAACCTTTTTTTTCCTGCCATGACAGTCCATATATTGGATTATACTCACATTTTCTCTTGTTACCTGATTTTTTAGGACAGCAAGAGATGAACTTTAGACTAATTATGCCAAATGTCATCTCTGTCTTATACTGCAGTCAGGATCTGCTTTGCAGGCCAACAGGAAAGCAACTATAAGCAAGATCAACAGTGCTGAGGATACTGCCTCCAATCTTTTAAAGTGACTATCATCTTAAGGGCAATGCATAGTCTGGGGCAATCTCAGTCTTATTATAACAATATAAACTACTACACCACATAAGCCAATGGCTTCCTACACAGCTCTAAAATGTATTGTTGCTATAACATCTATTATGCCTTATTCCTTCATTTCCTTTTTCAGCTACCTGTATGTATAAAAAATGGACTTGAGAGTTTTCTAGCTGATAATATTGTCATTGTTCTAAATGCTGAAATATACAATGAAGTACTTCAGACAGACCTTTCAGACTGTTTCAGTATTATTGTAATGTACAGGAACTTCCATTTTTAACTTGTCAGCCCTTGGCAGCTGGTTTTAACTAGTGTGACAAAAAGCAGCAATTGCATAAGTGGGTACTGTAAGGTTCATAACTGTTACTTCATGAGTGGCAAATATGATTTATATCCTAACCAAGGACAAAGCATACCATCTATTACCATTTAATAAGTTTTATTTTTTTCCATATTTTAAACTTTCACCGGGGTTCATGAAGCTTGTGCCAGGTGCAGGCGTAGCGTTGGCATTCTAACACCAAATATGGCCACCGAGCGATTCAGGTACGAGGTGTTCCCATGTGCACTAACTGCGTATGCTACGCCCGCACAACTCCTGAGCCTTGTATGCTAATTACCCCATGTGCAGCAGTGTAGCATGCAAAGGAAGGTATGTAGCAATTCAGGAAGTGATGCAGGCACAGTGTAAGCATGCAGAAACGTAAACCGCAGAAAACGGTTTACATTTTTGCAAACATAAAATCGGAGCCATGACAGCTGACCAAACACATATATTATATTGTTAATATATGCCAATGGCTAAATATATAGCCATTGGCATAAAAAAATGTACAAAATATAAAATTAACATTTAATATATATAGTCGCACTATCGCAACATGGAAGCGCAGGACAGCGGTGCGCAAAGGGGATTGCAAGGAATATATAAAAATATAGAATAAAACTGTAATGAAACACATATCACGATTTCCCCATAATAGTCAATGGAAGGCATGCTATACCATACTATGGTGCAAGGGTTGCTAAGGGGCAGTGACAGTGTTATGCACAGTAGCTAGGAATTAGTAGGCAAGGCCATGCAAATGAGAGGAGTAATAATGAATCGCAGATTCCCCGCTGGTGTAAGGATGCACCTCACAGTGTAGCGTTATAACACCGAGGTGTGCCCTTGAGATAAAGATGACATTAAGAGCGGGGTGTGTTGCCATTGCTGTAAGCACATTGGAGCATTGCTAAACCGGTTTGCCTCTAGCTAGGCAAAGCTGCAGGATAGGGGTGTGTCGAATTGGCCATAGCTATGCTTAGCTGAGAGTACACAATGTAACTGAGTATAAATTTGAATGGAGATGAAAATGCACATAAACCCGGTAAATGGGAATGTGCGGAGCACATTGCAGCTGAAACAGGAAGGATATAGGAAAGAAATAAGGAAATACTGCAGCAGTGAAATTGGAGTACAAATAACTAATTAACACCTAGGAGCCTACAGTGGGCCATTGACAGCAGCTAACAAGGCTGCAAGCAGCTACCTGCAGAACAGGAAAGGGGAGGGGCTGTACTGCAAAGAAAACAGTAAAGTGTCAAAGCAGAACAAAGCCAATTTGCAGTATATCAGCTACAAGGCACATTTTGCCATGACTGGGTAGGGTAAGTACAAAACAAGAAAGATTGCAGGTGGATGCATGCCTGATAATGGGAGGGGATCCAGGTCTAAAAATGAATTAAAGGGCAACAGATTAATCAAGGCAGGCAAGTAGATCTCCACAGTAAAGGCCCCACACTTGCAGTACTCATTGCAAAACCCATAATTAAGACACGCTGCAGCTGGAATAGCTCATACACACCCACTGACATCAGCAGCATCCATAGCACAATACTATAAAGTGTGAAAGCACCTCACACACATTTGTGTATTCCCATACACTCTGCACCAGTGGTGTATACAGATGGGGAACTTTTATTATGTACATGTTAGGGGCTGCCATACCTTTGATCCACCAGCATGTGTTGGAGACTAAAGGTGGTGTGGAGGATGATGCACATGACCACATCAGGCACCAGAGGAGGAGGAGAGTGTTCAGACTCAGGGTAACCTACCAGGGGCTACATGATCTGGAGATAGTAGAGCATTACAGGGTGGACAAAGACATACTTCAGCAAATCACCAAGCTGTGACGGCCTCAGCTCAGACCTAGAACCAACAGAGGGGAACCCATCTCAGTGGATACAAAGGTATGTGTAAGCCTGAGAATACTAGCTACAGGTACCTTTCAAAGACCGACTGGGGATATCATGGGGATCTCACAGGCATCAGCATCCAGGGTACTACACCAGTTCCTGGATGCCATGTTACCACACGCCAATGAGCACATATACTTCCCCCGAACGCAGGAGGAGTTGGCCAGCAAAATGCGCCTCTTCCACCATGTGGCAGAATACCCAGAGGTACTGGATGCAATAGACTGCACGCACATACACATCAAGTCACCACTGAGCAGGGTAGGCACTACATAAACTGCAAGGAATACCTCTCCATCAACTGCCAGGTCGTGTGCAATGCCCAGGGCATTATCATGG
This sequence comes from Protopterus annectens, assembly GCF_019279795.1. NCBI lineage: Eukaryota > Metazoa > Chordata > Ceratodontiformes > Protopteridae > Protopterus > Protopterus annectens. The sequence continues at coordinate 38,715,448 of NC_056742.1, read as the reverse complement.
ATGTGTGTGCTGGCAGGCCTGGAAGCTATCACAACTCCCACATCTGGCATGCCTCAAAGCTGTATCAGTTATTTGCCAGGGGGGACATCCCAAATGGCCACCTGGTGGGGGATCCTGGCTATGCACTGGAGCTGTGGATGATGACTCCCATCAGAAATACACACACACCCATGCAGAAACACCATAATGAGGACACGCACAAACCAGAATCATCATAGAGCATGTGTTTGAGATGCTGACATCACAGTTCCGTTGCTTGGACATATCTGGTGGAGTCTTGCAGTACCCTCCCAGCACATGTGCCCACATTTTCATAGTGTGTGCCATGCTACACAATATGGTCCTGTGGAAACAGCTGCAGCAGGGACAGAATGGTGAATGCCCTCACAGCCCACCACCATTGCCAAGGGCCGCACAGGCACAGAGGTACTCAGACCATGAGCACCCTGAGCCAGCCCCAGTAGGCAGATGGAGGCATGCCCAGTATGCCCATGCCTTGGCAAAGAGGGAGCATATAGCACACAAACACTGACAGTGTAGGCACCTAGGGACTGGCACCTTTCTCCACCTGCACACACGGTAAAAATGGATAGCACACACACAAGACTACCTGTAAATTGTCATGTACAGGCAGTCTACTGTGTGCATCCAGCATAGGCAGCCCTCAGCTATTGCATACACAATTGCCATTGGCACAAGGTTAGTCAACACCTGAACAGTAAATTAAGCTATCAGCATATGCAGATACCGTATGTATAGATTCATAGGTAGGTACTTGGCCAACTGCCAGAGGCCATTCATAAGCCCAGCCAAAATGTGTCAGCTTTTGCCACCCCATTGATTCATTAACTGTCCCTCTGTGGAGCAGAGCCAATGGCGGGATCCCAGGGGTGCATCTACTGTTCCCCATCCACTCTTCAAGGTTTCTCTTGCAGAGTGTTAGTGAGGGGCTCTGTATAATGTAGTTAGGGATGTTGTTCCATAGTATGGGGAGTGTCTATGACAGGAAGCTGTCCCTCCAGCATCTTCCAGTTATTGTTGTGGCAAGGTTCAGCTCACTGCAGTGTGTGGCTCACTGTGACATGGATTCCCATAGGTGGAGCATATCCATCAAACCTGAGTTTGACATGGCTGTGTTGGCCAGTGGAGATCATCTCTGAGTAAACGAGATGCCACTGAGTAAAGTAAGAGTTTATTCAGTCTGGCTGCAAAGGCCATATGTTGGAGGCCAGTATTCCCCTTGGCGAGGTACTTTTGTAGACCTCCCAGCTTTTGGAAGTGTCTTCTGAGGTACATCCAACATGGGTTATTATACCCTATGATGGGACTGATTAGTGATGGGTAAAGGGGCACTATAACCCCAGTATGTCTAGATGGGAATCCTTTAGTAATCAGATGGCCTACAGTGATTGTCAAAGGGGAGATCACTATCTACCTTAGTCTCCAGATACCCCATTACCTAGTCAGTAATAAAGTGGCTGCCACATATGTGTTAATATGTGGGTGCCAATTCCACAATGGAATAACCATGCAGTTAGTGGCACTTGGCTGGAGGCCATGATGCTGACACCCTGTGACATTCTCTGTGAAGACCCCTGAGGGATGTCTGTGTCAGCTGGACTATCAATCATGGCCCCCAGTTCACAGTCATTGCCAAACATGGTCTGCCGTAGTCCACCTGTGTTTGCCTGTACCTCTGAGACGTATATGCCAAACAGTAGGGCTCCCAGGACTGAGTCCTGTGGGACACCAGTCATGCTGGTCAAGAGTTGGACATGGAGACCGCTAGTCGTACCATGTGGGTTCTGTGTGTAAGCCAGTTGGCAACCCAACCTGTGATGTATGGGTGTATGTACAGGCTGTTGTCTTTATCAATAATACCTGAGTGGGGCATGGTGTCAAAAGCCTTGGCGAGGTCCAGGTAGTATGTGTGAACCACCTCCCCCATCATCTAATGTCTTGGTGACTGTATGTAAGACATCAAACAGGTTCAGTAGGCATAAACTGCACTCAACCAAGTTGACCTGGGTTGGGTCACGTGTTCGGAGGTTACCAATGTCTTTGTTAATGAGTGCCACGAGGATGCAAACCATACCATTGCAGACCAGGCTAGTCAGGCTTATGGGGTGGTAGTTAACATGGCCAGTTGTGATTCCCCTTTGATGGAGTGGAATAACCATTGCAACGCGCCATTGTATGGGCATGTAGCCTGTGGAGAGGCTGAAGTAGGAAAGCTTAATTAGGTGGGGGGTCAGGTTGTCTTGTACAGTTTGCAAGATGCAGTCTGGGACAACATCTGCCTCCATTGAAGCTGTGTACTGCTGTTAGAGGGGGCCATTTCCACCTGCGTGTCTCTGATGTTTGGGATACTGTACCTTTCAGGTAGTGTTGTGGGCTCTTTAGGGGGTGAAGTATGCACTGAATGCATCTGCAAGGATGTTGGCGATATCAGTAGGGTCAGCATATTTTGTGCTATATTTCACCGGCACAGTGCAAATCTGTGTGTCACCATGTAGATCCTTGACATAGCTAAAGATGGCATTGTGGTTTTCTTTTGAATCCTTGTGTATTCACTTGCTGATGTTAGCCTTGGATGATGTCATGAGGGACCTACGTATCATACTAATAGTGGTCACGGATGTCTGCCCTTCTTGGGATTTGCTGTTTGTCTGGAACACTGTCCCACTTCTGTAGTATAGCCTGTTTATTGCAGAGGTCCACCAGACTGGTGTCCTTGTCTAGGAGGAGTGAGTCTTGGTTTACCAGTGATGGCACGATCTGTACATCCATGTAGGTGCGTATAGACTGCATTTGTAAATCTGTCTGTATCTTGAGCAGTGTTTCCCCTTAGCGTGGGAGCTGTGAAACCCCCCAACTCTGTCACTAGTAGTGTAAATTTAGCTGTAGGAAAGGTATACACTGTGGTATCCATGGGTGGGGGAGATGCTTGGGTGTGGAAACAGTGAATAGTTCATGGTCAGATCTAACCAGTGACCGGTTAAACTCTGTTTTGGTGCACCTGTTGCCCATGTTGGTGATGACCACTTCTAGTAATTTCCACCCCACGTTAGGAAGTTACCACCTGATACAGGGCATATGAAGTGATAAATTCCAGGAAGCGCTGGGCCTGGAAGTGAGTACCAGAGTAAGTTTCCCAGTTAATTGTATGGTAGTTGACATCGACCAATGACAGGGTGTGCGTTAGGACTGTCATGTTATACACTGTCTCCAGGTAGGTTGAGTGGTGGTCCTGGGTCATGGAGGGTGATCCGTAGCAGGCCATAATTTACATTGCAGTTGTGGCTGATGTTAGCTGCCCATGGATGATCTCAGAGGTATCATGCTGCCCCACTAACCTGGAGGTGTAGGTATCCCTGATGAATATGGATACAGCCCCTCCATGTCGGTGTCAGTCCATGTTCTGATGCTGAAATGTGTGGTATGGGTTGTAGCCTGGTAGTGCTGGTGTGCTCTCAGGAGCCTTAAGACAGGTCTTAGTTACTGCACAGATGTTGATGTCGTCCATCCTGAGGAGTGCTGTGAGTGCATGCATGTTGTGATTACAACCCCTGGTGTTGAATAGCATAACCCTCATTGAATCTGCAATGTGCTGTTTATGGAGCTGGTATTCACCTTCAAGACTCTCCTAAATAAGGCACCATGGGGGTGCCAATAGCCTTGTCCAGTATTCCAAAGCCTAAGGCTGACACATAGGCTGGTATGGTATCATTGCATGCATGTTCCCCATCTGTGCTTGTTTTTCATCTCACCTGTAGATAACCTACTGGTAAGCAATAGAAAGCCTTAAACATATACAAGTCTTCTAGCTTCCAAGATAGGCTTTTGGAGTGACTAAGTATCATTGTTCTGTATGTTCTTATTGTACTTAACTGTTTCCTGACTACATGGTGATTTCTCACTGTACATTGTGATCTGAAGGTCTGTTTATTCACATATTATGGCTGTGATGGCCTGCACTTTAGAGGTTCACAGATAGCCTACTACCTATCTGCCCAAGGGCAATTAGAAGCATAGTTACAGTGTGTTGGCTTTCCCCGCACCATTGATGAAGGAACTGAGCCTCTGTCAAGCATAGCCAATGAAGCAATTCCAGGCAGAGTTGCTGGAAGCTGTTGAAGACTGGGGTTGTGGAGGGTGATAGGGGCACTTAGTGATCTAAAGCAGGCATGTTAATGTGACAATTCAACACCATTCAATTCCCCTAACAGGTCTCGCAGCTATCAAACTGGACACGCTCCCCCATCACCTGGCTGTATGGTTCTGGGACACATGATCCCAGGGGTGTATATTGTGTTACCCATTCACACAACAAGGTTTTCCTTGAAGTGTGTCAGTGAGGGGCTATGCCTAATGTAGTTAGGAATGTAATGTATTGTCTCACAGTACTTTTGGTATATGTTGTTATTTCAAGAGTACATAAAGCTCAGTGAGTTCGGAGGCCTCCGCCCTTTGCTTAGCCTAGCTTACACATAGAAATCATCTAAATAGGAAATAGGCGGAAGCATTGTTAATGTCAACAGTGTAATGGTTACAGCATCTGCATAGTATCTGTGCATTTGAGGTTCCAATCCTGATAAAGGCAGGGATGTTTATCATGTTCAAAAATATACCTTAACCACAGCTTGCATATATAGGTAGTAATCGTCTGTATAATAAACATTCAAAACACCCATGTAAACCCATGTGTGCTAGAGAGTACAGTCGACAGAGAGTGTAATGTTATGTCAGCACATAGTGAGATATTACTTCACTGACATGTATATATCCTGAGCAGTTAGCGGATGTGGCTGTGTTTGTGCGCACAGGTTATACATTACAAAGTTTGTTTAACTGTGTTTAGCTGCTGCTATAATGTCACACAAACACTTTTAAACATGCTTACAACTGCTTAAATGAGCCTTATTCTGGAGTAAAAAATATTTGTAAAGCATCGCAGGTGTTGAACCCTGGACCATACACACTATAGTCATGGGACTTACCACTAAGCCATCCAAGGTGTATCCATGCTTCATGGTCTTGAGACTACAACTTATACCATATGCATTTCACTGTAATGATCACAAATGGGACAGTTACTTTGTATACATATGTACAGTACATTGTAATGTAATGTAGTTTATGAACCAACACATTCTAGTCTACATATGTATTACTGTTACAAATTAATACGAAATATATATATATCTATATATATATATATATATATATATATATATATATATATATATACATGTCAGTGATGTCTGCACACACACACACACACACACACACATCTATATATATATATATATATATATATATATATATATATATATATTATATATATATATATATGTATATATATATATATATATATATATATACATATATATATATATATATATATATATATATATATATAAACATCTATGAACACACTTCATGACACAGAAGCACACCAAAGGAATTGGAGTGTACACAAAACACATGCAGCTCTGGTATTATAGCAATTAATATTAACGTAATTCACCATAGAAGGGGTGGTTGTTGTGTATGTGAAGATTGGGGTGGGGGAGGAATGATGGGTAATGCAATCATGCATCAAGGAGAGCCTGGGTCGGATGTCCAATAAGTGAACTGGAGGGGTATACATGGAGTATGGGGACAATATAAAAAGGACACAAAACAAGAACCTTTCTCATTCATAATACACCCTGTCATGTCACATTGTAACACCTAATTTCACAATCATATGAACAATAACATGTATCAGACATATGTACACCAGCTGACTGTCACATTTGTTTTCAGTACTGAGGAATGTCTGTAGTACAATGTATATTCTAAACACGATAGCATTTGTACATATCTCAGATGCCTTAGTGGTAAAGTCAGTGACCATGGTGTTCATGGTCCCTGGTTCAAGGGCTGTTAGGTTATTTTGAGGGCCAAAATAAGGGCTGTTGGATGCAGATGGATTAAAGCACTCTTAAGCAGTTGTAAGTGAGTTTCCACAGGTTTGTGCGATGGTAAGCGGCGCTGAAACATGGTAAACGGAGAAGCTCTTCACAGGTTTAACCTTTGCTTAATGTCACGCAGACCACAGGCAAACCTGCTTACAACCTCATAAATGTGCATTATTCACACTTTCCCTACCAGTGCCTACTCTGACAGGTAAAATAATAACACCTTCCAGGAGTAGAACCCGCTACCATGTACTCCCTTCTCAGAGTAACTTAACACAAAGCTACCTGGGATGTACCTATCCCAGTTGGGTATGCAGACAGGTTAAAACACAAAAGGGAGGAATGTGTTGAAATAGGACAATGCATATATATATATATATATATATATATATATATATATATATATAGAGAGAGAGAGAGAGAGAGATACATAGAGACATGTCGATATATACAGGTCTACATATATATGTAGATATATAGATAGGTTAAAAGCATCTACACATCTATGGAGGTACAGATAAATGTATGCAATAATATATATGTCTATATACATATACATATATATATATATATATATATATATATATATATATATATACACACACACACACACACACACACACACACACACACACACACACACACACACACACACACACACACACACATACATAGATGTCTGTAGACAGCATCCGAAGTGTTCATATCTGAGAATAACATGGACAATAGCAATCACACATCCTCCTCCCAAACAATATGAACATAACATATGACGAGTATATGCCAATACACTATTACAAATATGTTCTATGGACGCAGTCACCAACACAACTGCAATGACTGCAAATATCTATGACAGAAATACACAGACAGCGTTCATATTGCAAAACTTTATTGCATTCCGATGTATTGCCAAAAGGATTCAAGAACTAACAGTACATGCATGCTATACAGGAAGCATTTAACAATGCCTTAATGAATCAGCCTGCAATTACCATAGTATTAGTCCACTAAAGGATAGGTGTTTCCATAGGGAATGAACACCCACACACATATAGATGTTGTATAAAAGGGGTTCCTACACACCTGCATGTGCTACGTACACCCACCAACATCTACCCCACAACCAAAATAATTACATTAATACATACTGTCATACCATAACCAGTTATTCAACTGCTGTACAACATCTGCTGAAACCTTAACATACCTGGACACAGGCACACTAACATGGCCCTATGTGAAATAGTTGCTGTTATACAATTGATCCGCTGCTGATATAACAGGGTTTTATGAACTAATCCCGTTTTAGAGGGTTGAAAGGTTCGTACACCAGGAAGTGTTACCGAGTACTGATTATCAGCACAGTATGATACACAGTAACACCAAACTAAATATGTCTGGTAAGCACACTATAAACCCCCTAACATTATATGCATAGCTATGCAGCCTAGAGCTGGTGAAACAACCTGGCCAGACTGAAACATATGCAGAAGTATTAGGTACAGACAATCCCTGCAAAAGTAGCAATGTTCAGAAATATAACAGCAGTACTCATATTTAGACCAAATCCTCTAGGCATTACACACAATATATTACTGTTTGTCTCCATACAGCTGTTGCAATAGATTCCAAACAACACTTTCACACTGTCTTTCTCACAAGTAAGGCAAAGGGACAGCACCCAAATGGAGTACTCTATTATACTTCACTGTAGCCATGGTATTGGCTAAGGCAGTAGCAGCACAGCTGATGTGCATGTAATTAGCTACTTAGGAACACCAATTGGTTATCGGGATAGCACATGTTACTGATCTGTAACTATAAAAGGTTGCTTTGTCACACATTCAAACCATCTGTATCTACCTGTAGGACAGTACAAAACACTGAAAGATGAACAAAAAACGAGTTTTATACTAGTCAATAACATCTCTGATTACTAAGAAGGTATGTATAACATGTAGTATGTCTGTGTATGTAGTACCTGTTCTGTAAGAATTACAGTGCAATCAATGCATATAGTAGAAATAGCTATCTTGTAGCGATGTATTGTTGAGCAGTAGGAAAACTTGTAGTATTCTATGTGTGTATTGCTGTAGGTCACACGGCAAACTCTGCATACACCACAAGGGATGATATGGGCTTGGAACCCACCAATTCGCTTCCAGCCACTGTCAGTGTCAGGATTGGTCCAACAAGTATGTGCTATAACAGGGGATGGTATATGTCGATATATTGTAACAGTCGACATATGTATGGGTGTATAAGTAAAATTAACATGTCAAAGGTGGGCTTACCGTGCAAATATGGTGTGCATTGTGGGATATTCTGCCAATAACTGTGTAATGTACAGTATTTTAGGCAGATCTGTATTCTATTCTACATAGCAGTTCTGTTATGTTATGCAAACAGTAGTTATGTCTATTGGCAATTACATTACTTAATAACGGGATACATGTCATTTGTATTCATCTAACAGTTTAGCAGCATGCTAGCAAAGATAATTGGAAGAGCCAGGTAACTATCCATGCACATAACACATGTAATATCCACCTCTCTAGTACCGTTTGCAAGCAATAACAGCTGTGCATGTGTACATGTTATGCAAATGTGTAATGACCCTTGTTACAGGGCTGGTCCTCTCTAGTATAGTTTGCAAGCAATAACAGCTGTGCATGTGTACATGTTATGCAAATGTGTAGTAACCCTTGTTATAGGGCTGGACCTCTCTAGTATCATTTGCAAGCAATAAGAGCTGTGCATGTGTACATGTTATGCAAATGTGTAGTGACCCTTGTTACAGGGCTGAACCTCTCTAGTATCGTTTGTGAGTAATAAGAGCTGTGCATGTGTACATGTTATGCAGATGTGCAGTGACCCTTGTTACAGGGCTGGTCCTCTCTAGTATCATTTGCAAGCAATAAGAGCTGTGCATATGCACATGTTATGCAAATGTTTAGTGACCCTTGTTACAGGGCTGGTTCTCTCTAGTATCGTTTGCAAGCAATAAGAGCAGTACATGTGTACATGTTATGCAAATGTGTAGTGACCCTTGTTACAGGGCTGGGCCAAATGGCTATGTGCACACCTACATAGAGTGGATATTGAGAGTAGAAACACACTGGTTGAACTACCAGGTTTGTGTAGCCTAACATCTCATTGCCAACCTAACAGCTGCTTGCACATACTGTATATAAGGTAGTGCACAGCACTGGTAATGAAACAGGTTGCATATCATCTTTAACTCCAGTGTAACATCAGCAGTAGGAGTGTAAGATGTAGGAGACAGCTGCCCATGTGTAATAGCTGCTTCATAGGTGATGGCTCTCACTATCTGATTATATCCTGATCTTGTTGATGGTGGCATCAGAGTCTATTGATACATGACTCTGTTTGAAGAGTGGGTGTCTGTGCCCAACAGAGCTCATGGTCCTGATGGATATGTGAGTATATACCCAGAGAAGGAAACAGACCTGTAGACACTTGCATCATCTGTAATCAACTAACAAGATGTGATGTGCTCCTCAGAGGAGGATTGCTGCTAAAGGTAGCTACAATGTTTCCGTATTAGCCAGTGTTGTCACGTCCATAACACAGATATTTACATGTGAGCATCACTGTCTAAAACATTTTCATAAGCAATACATAAACTAAATGCAGTACTTGGTACTTGTAGTACTGAATGCTCATACAGGCATGTCCACTAGTCAGCTACTGGTGTTTACTAATGTCAGCACTCTGTATGTGGCCAACCTGGGGGAATGTAATCTCTATGCCATGTACACTGCCAAACCCACCTAACACCACACCCCATACATTGTTTGGGATGCAGCTACAGGGTTAAGCTGGAAGGCAGCCCAGTCTACAGCCATGATTAGACTACACAGTCATGAGGTGTAGGTTAACACATGCAGCTCAACACAAACAACACATACCCTTACCAGAACACAGTAAGGACACCCACACACACTACCAGAAATCACACACATTCACAGATGCTTCTAAGTATCTGGCCAAACAAGTGACCCCCCCCCCAAGCTGAAAGAGACAGATACCGAAATACACAAACTGTATGACATAGTTTGCATAATTGTGCCACACCTCAGAACACGTGGCTGGAAACATGCCCAACAGTACTCATTTGTGAATGCAAACTCTAGCACTATGTTACACACCAACCTATACGAGGGCATACATACTGTCAGCTACCTGTCTGCCATGATTAGCCACATACCCATACACTCAGACCACCTTTTGAACTATACACATGGCTCTGGCATATTCCATGTTGTTGTGCAGGACCTGTGATGCAGTAGTCTGGACTGCATGGAAACACATGTAGGAACTTTCAGGTCTTGTAGCCCATGCAGGTATGTCCCAAGGCCTGGGTAGCATTCTGCCATTGGCCAGAATGATACTGCAGTACAGGGAAAGGATTGTATTCCACAATTGTCTAGTGTAGTGGTGCAAGTCAAAGGGTATCCAGTATCTGTCTGCCTGGGATAACATGGTTGACAGACCATGATGCTTTGCCAGAAAGGGCCTGCACCTGTCACCCCTGGGAATCTGGATACTGCCTAGGGCTCATGATTCCCCTATAGTGCCTTCATCATGCACAGTTCAAGTGATGGTCCACTGCTGTTACAGGGACAACCAAGCAATAAACTGCGGGTCTTGCTACACAATGATATATGTCAGAAACACTATATGGACACACATATGTCAATCCCTAACATGGAGAACATATCTGTGCAGTGGCTGAGACATGTTTCAATGCTCCAGAGAGCACACCTGCATGACCATGTTATAACACATACCTCACCTCTTGCCCATTATCCTTTATTGGAACACATGGGCCGCAGGTGTGTTCATATTCCTGAAGGATATGTACACACCCACACTACTTGCACTTGCATAACTTCAGATGCATTATGCTGTGCAACTACCTTTGTGACAAAGTGGAATTCAAATTGCACCTTGAGACAGATCACCCACCAGGCCATGGATTTCCCAACTGTCATAATGTGATGTAATGGGGAAGATTAGGTCTGAAACAGAACCATAATAATGGCTACTCTCAACTATTCCATTATGAACTGGGAAGACTCCTCATGTACCAACACCTGCACTCAATGCATGTTGGATTCCATTGACCCCACTGACCTGGATCACAGTAGTCACACAAACAGGGCTAACAGTATGCTACACATAGTTAGTCTCCAATGCCAATGTTATGTTTCTTAAGAGCAGAGTGGTGACTGTCATGGCACCCATGTAGATGGACAATGCATGTGCAAATGCTGAATCCTACACAAATGAAGCCTAAGCAGTCACATATGTGCAGTGATTGTGCCATTGGAACAGAACCAGGATTCAACCCAACACAAACAAGAAGACAAACTGGTGGTACCATGCTTTAAACTGTACCACAGAAGGCAGTACCTGTTGCAAGAGTGAACACAATTGAGTGTAGGTGATCCCTGGTCAGCCTCAGTAAGAAGAAGATACACCATATAAAACCAAACAAAGCTACTGTGAAACTAATCAGCCACATATTATGAGGCCAAGCACAGAGCATTCTATAGATGTGTCATTAATTTAATGGCAATGACAAGACCTGCCGTGCTGCACAGCACTATGGTATGGGAAGTACTGCACCTACAGAAATAGCATCTGTTCGTCCAGATAGGGTCTTGGAGAACCTAAACCCACTCTCACCTCCCCCCCAACAGGTACACTTAGTAATATATCCATATACACTACAGGGCCCCTGTAATAATGATTATGCAGGTACAAGCTGCACTATCTAAAGCCATACATACAGCTTTCATGGGACCTGTCAACATCCCAAGATGTATCCTACACAAATGTAAGAACATTCAGCTATCCACATACACATCATGTTCAATCATAGCTCCATGTCAGGCTGTGTACACACCAAATGGTGCACAACAACAGTTATCACACCCCACAAAGGGGGAGACACCATTGATAATGGGAAATAGTGCACAACTACCCTGCTGAGTCTGGTCTGTAAGGCCATGAATCGTGATCAACATATTTGATGTACTCGGTACAGATGTAGATGACAGTAGGGTTGATTCACACTGCATATCATGACCATGCCAGGTCATAGGACACCATCACCCATACTGTGTTCCAGCTGCACTCAGTAAACTAGGTGAATATTCCTATGTTACAGGAGTGGTTGGCAACTAGACTGCTGGCAGAACCAACACTACAGAAGGTGTCTGACTAATACACACACATCAAACCAGTGCCAGCCACAGTAATACAGGGTTCATTCCTGGTACTCCCCCCCTTTGTTATCTATACCACACAGACTAACACAAAAGGCATCAGCCTTTGATGTTTGCAAATGACTATGAAGTAGGAGCAATAGTCAACTCAATGTGTGCTGCGTTCAACATACAGAAGGGCCTTAGTGTGTCAGATGTGTGATGTGTGACATATGGCCACAGTCTGGCAGCTAAGTATTGCATTGTCATCCCCTATGTTAAAATCCTGTACCCATGAACTACCACCTAGGCAGCAGTCAACATAATGGCAACTGTGTGTATGGCATGCAGCTGGACAGTACTCCTTCCTTTGATAGTTACTTCAACACACCAGACAGGTAGTCGTATGTGGCACCCATAATCATGACAGGGTGCCATCCAGGAATATAGAGATAATTGCTCAGCCATACTCAACACCCATGTGACCCATAATAGATCACCTATTTCCTTTAAGGGTTATTGCCCATGTGTAGATGGCCTACACTTCCCTTCCCAATCCCTAGCTGCACTATGTATCATGCAGCCTACCCTGAATAAAGCCATGTCCAAACCAGAGGTGTTGGACTTGCTGCACTTAACACATCCTGATTCCAAATAACACATACTTCATGGACATTCACCTTTCTAGCACAAGGATCACAACATGCCTGACAGATCTCTGTCCCATACACTTAACATACTCTTGCCATACTATGCATCCCTGTCCAGTGAAGCTGCACATTGCCCCTCTCTGTGACATGGTGTGATGACTGCATGCCAAATATATCAGTAACCCTGTGGATCGGTTCTGTAGCACTGCTTGAACTGGCCAGTGAAACTTACCTGTCTGTTGCCTACAGCTAGGTAACCTGTCTGCCCAGGCTCATAAATGGCCCAGGGCATATAACCTACTAGATCACTATGACCATACATGCTATAGTTGCTATCCAACCCTGCAAATACCATCAGGCTAGCTATTGTCCCATGTGTTACACATGTGCAACACAGGTAATACATGGCAGGATGCTACACAGCTGTGCAGTGCCATTTAGATGTATATGGCAAAACACATACATGCTTGCAAGTCTGCAGGGTCACAGATCATGTCCCTAATGACTATGTATGACTATATGTGTGACATATACACAGCATTAAGGTCAATTGCATTAATGTGAACACATCCAGGCATGTGCTGATAGGTAAAGACACCAGTACAGGCAAACAGACATGCCTACGTCAAGACAACATCCATATGGTGTATGAGCAATGTCATCACATGACACACACATATATGGCGATAACATCACATCACCAGTAAGTGTCAAATATGTGTGACTTATGCATGTCAGTGGTGTTAGTGTCATGTAGATTTGCAAAGACGTATTTGTAATCTTAATAAATGTGATACACATGTATGTTCAGCTGTACTTATGTACTTCTCTGTGAGTTACTGTGACCTGTCTCCATCATTATGTCTTCCAGGTATGCCGCATAACAGACTGCCAGTGTACAGCCGCTTGGAGGATGAGGTCCTCGTCCCATACCTCCTCGACAACCATACAACACTCATCAGCCATGTGCCACAGGATGCACAGCAGTGGGATGCCCTGTGGGAGGAACTCTGCAGGAGGGTAAACGATGTTGGCGGTCACAATCGCACCTATCAGCAGGTGCACTGACACTGCACTGACCTCATAAGATGGGCGAAACAGCGTGCTAATGCAATCGCCGGGGAACAAGGTGCAACAGGTGAGGGGCCACTCACCCAGCCCCAACTCACACGTACCGAGCTGCTACTGGCCAACCTGGGGACAATTGCAGACCTCCATCCACAAGCTTTAGCTGGTATTGTGGAGGTGGGTGTCTCTCAACCACCAAGACTGGAGTTGCCTGGTAAGTCACTACTGCACATATAACACAACTATATTTCACATAGTTACATGTGTTACTGTACAAAATGTAATGTAACATCATATGCAAGGCATGTATGCACACATGCCACATACTATAGTCTGCTACTCTATGTATGCACAGCTATGCATACTCCATAGTATAGTGTATTGTAATGGCTTATGTTCTAACATGGACATTGCACCCTGTAGCTATCACACAGTTGTGGATAATAATCTTACTGCTGTGACACTCCTGTTTAGGTACCTCTGGCAATTTGCAGCGACAGCAGCATGTGTCAGATGAGATTGTTATTATTTACCAGGCTTGATAATGCATGGAACATATTAATTGCATGCTATCTGCCATAACACATGTACACATACTGTATTGTGGTCCTGTTAATGGACACTGGTTAGACCTGCAATGCATCACAGTGTTTACCCATGTGAAACAATTGAAGACTATATATGAAGCACCTACACTAAACCTTCCAGACTGTCACTGCCAGATGTATGGACAGCAGTGAATAGAATGGTGGAGGTGTGTTTCACTGTAGGGACAGGTACTACATATCAGCATTACACATGTTGGGAATACGAACAGTACTGTACAGAGAGCGTATGTGTGCACACACTCTAAATGTGTTGGAGCAAGAGTATGACCAGCCCACAGGATACACCCTTGTGGATTATACCCTTGCTATGAATGTCACACAATGTCATGTTCTATCTGACATGTCCATGACATGTAGTGGGCTGACTGCAACACTGCTCAACTATCCTGCAAAACATGTCTCACATCCCATACATACCACCCTTTGTCTGCATAACCCTGTCCTCAGTGGAGCATATGACATCTATGGGTGTATGTCATATGGGATAACACTGACATGTAAAATAAAATGGCCATCACAACCATTGGACAGAACATGTGTACACATGGCCATAGAGGATGGAGAGACATGAAGCAACACACACAGTAGAAGTGATGTACATGTGCGTACACCCTGTTGTACATTGGCTCGACACAATGCAACTATGGCCTTTGTGTCATGGTGATATTGCAGATGTGAAACACTAAACATCATACAGGCCTGTGCACAGCTTGTGTAGGCATAACATGAAACCACCACATAACATGTCTTGAACATCTTGAGTGTGTCACAACATGAAAGCATTCACCTATATAGTATCCAAATATATACATGTGTTGCACAACATACACATACAACCACATCAGGCCACAGATACAGTACATTCACCTTACTGGTGTCAGACATCACTGTCATGCCTGCTCCTCATGTGTGAGGTACACAGATGGCATGTGGGACACAGAGTACTGCTAAGTTAGCCATGTGTGGGCATAGTTGCCAGGCATCAGTAATATGGTTGCAGATGTGCAGGGGTGTCATCCGTATACCCTTCTGTGACCTGTGTCACACATTCCACATTAGGGTTTAGTGGGTATACAGCTCAGTGACGTGGGTTACATTCTACATTAGATATGTATTGTATGTGAACATAGTCATGACTATGAACTGTGTCAGTAGCTCACACTGTATAGCAATTGTAATGCCCTGCAATGGCTATGCACATCAGCTCAATGTGCAGTATGTTTCTGCACATTTGTAGGGTGGACAGACAACATTGCATCAGCTGAAGGCCCATGTTAGTATAACACGTCCCTGCATTAGGACACCATTTCCGTACTGTAGATTGGAAAGGACACCATTGTGTTACACATGTATGCATGTCATTCAACACGTCAGCAGAAGACATGTCATACTGCATGTGATTGACAAGGTTGTACGCCACACAGCAGACTGGTGTACTGTAAACCTGTGTTGGTCTGTGGCACCATTGCAAAGTAGGGACAGCCATGCCAAACGTGTGTACAGCCACATGCACAATGTCTAGACGCAGCTTAGGGGTAGGCGGAATAATGTTGAACAGACATGCACTGCTTTGGGGAAGATATGCAAGCAAGGGCTCAAGAAACATAGTATGCAGTCGACATACCCTACTGCTCATGTCCTCACACATAGGGGCAGTGGTCAACACAAAGCATCAGTGGCAGATGTACAAAGGTCAGCGATGGTCTCTTAACATGTGGTGTATGTTGCACACACCATGGCAGTGCGGTGCAATGGTGCAAAGTGCATGCATTGTGTTGCAGGTATGGGGTATAGGCTACTAACACAAATGGTGCAATACAGGTATGTATGCTAACCACCACTACAATTGTGTAAGGTGCATGCCGTCTGCTATAACACATGCATGCTGTTGTGTGCAACTCAGGGATGTATGATAACTACCACTATAATTGTTTAAGCTGAAACTATGATTATCCAAGCTGAATGCCATCTGCCATATCACCTGCATGTAGCGTGTGTGTCTGTGTGTCGGTGTGTCACTATCTGTGTGTCTCTGTGTGTGTGTCCATGTGTCTATGTCTGTGTGTGTCTGTGTGTCTCTGTCTGTGTGTGTCTGTGTGTCTCTGTCTGTGTGTCTGTGTGTCTGTGTGTCTCTGTCTGTGTGTGTGTGTGTGTGTGTGTGTGTGTGTGTGTGTGTGTGTGTGTGTGTGTGTGTGTGTGTGTCTGGTATAACTTGTAATGTACAGTTTTTGTCTTCCCCTCACAGGTGTTGATGTAGGGGCATTGCCCTCCTGCGGTCCACCTGATGTTAGTGTCCCTACAGACTCTAGCAGTGATGATGATAGTATGATTGAGGCACAGGCAGGGTTGTCAGGGGCTGAATCTGTGCCATTGCTTGCCATTCCACCTGTCTCCCCCTCATCCTCGCACACAGTTCCCCTTCCTACACATACCCCATCACCACTGGCCATAGAGGAAGGACAGTTGGCAGGTGGTAGCATGGAACAGGGAAGTGTGGAGATTATGGATGTTGTGCCTGCACACCATGATCCCAGTCAACTGACTTGTGATGTCCCACACAGGCATGTGCCCAGCACTGCTCGTAGGAGGACCACTGGCCAACATGCCCCTGCGAGACAAAGCACATCAGCTGGAGTCAACAGACGCATGTTTCGGGCCATAATGGAGGCACCGGCATGTGCTGAATGGCACAACAGAGAAGGTCTGAGGCTTCAGAGAGCTGCTGTCTGTTCATTAACTGACAACATCCAGGCACTTGCAAATGCAAACCATCATCTTGCAGATGTTTTGGATAGACGATTGGGTGACATGGTGGGAGTCATTGACTGTGGCATGTCAATCCTCGAGCGTGGAATGTCTGTGCTGGTATATCTGGTGGGAGTGAGGCATCAGGCACATGGACGTAGGTCACCTACATCACCTGTTGAAAGTCTACATGAACATGCTACTGCACATGCCCGCTCCCATAGTGGTGGTAGCAGCAGCACTGCAGCTGGTGCTGTGCAGTCCACACCAGGACACATCAGGCCACGTGCACATGGTCCTGGATGGTCCCAACAGGGACACGATTCCAGTGGACATGTGTCATCAGACAGTACCCAATCTGGACCTCTGCCTGGTAGTGCCCGTGCACCCCCTGGCAGGCACAGTTCAAGTGGCTGTGACCGGACACCATGAACTGTGAAACCTGCCTTGTACAGTCTGCAGCTGTCAATAATACCCCTGTGTAGGGCAGCCACATGCCAGACCTGTGTGGATGCATACTCACACACCGGAAACAAATGTAGGGCACCTCAACACACACACCCATAACATCCACACATGCCCAATGATATCACAGGCCCTAACACACATACACAATATTATCCAATGGTGCAGCCTAGGCCTTTGGCAAACATTATCACCCTGTGCATATGATGATGCCTGTGCCGCATTCCTGTCATCCACACTATCGGTGCAGGGATATGCTCATATGGTTTGATGCACAGGGTGAACATACTAAGTAGACAATTGTGGATTAATATTGTTGAGTAGTGTTGACAGGCAGCAGACATACCATGTATTACAGTTTTAGAATGCATTTTGTATGTTTGACAGTATGTATCATGTGTAACAACACTAACAGCATGTTGATCTTGACATTCTGCCTTCCTCTTTCAGGTATAGTCGCATGTGCCAGGGGATGTCGGTGTTTGCAGTTAGTGCCCCATATGTACATGTTGACTACCCACAGGTCAGTATAACAATACCTGCATGCACTTTGTAGCCTCCACATCACAGTTATATTCTCCCATGTTTCAATTATGTTTACTGTTCTAATGATCCAAGAGCATGATAGCTGTGTAGTAAGCTACTGTGTTCAGAGCCATCACATCCATAGTGGGTGACATCACAGGTATAGTTACCTGGAGTGGGGAGGAGGTAAAAGAGTGGTATGCCGGATGACAAGGGTAAAGACCAGTGGAAATAGTGAAGCAGTAATACCCACTGCCATGACAGCATGCAAACACAGACACACCCACACACTCAGGGATTCACAGACACAGTAACACACACTTGACACACACACACACACCCGCACACACACACACACACACACACACACACACACACACACACACACACAGTTGCCAGTGTTCAGATGAGAACCCCTGCCTATGTGCATATCATCATTATAGTACTATGCAATTACAAGACGCGCCGCAGAGATTACACATGTACAGGTGGTCGGAATGGTCTAAGATCGAGGACATCGACAGGGATACTACAGTGCAGTGAGTGTATGTGGGGAGGGGTTCCATCAGTAGGTTATGTAACAACAGGTCACACCCCAGGGGGTACATGTTAACAAGTGGTTAGAATGCCCATCTGCGATTGATGATATCAACAGGGATGCTAGATTGCATTGAGTGGATGGGGGAGGGGCATTAACATTTCACTATGGTAAAATACAGCCTCACTCCAGGGACAGGACAGCCATACACATGGAAAGCTATACACACACACACACACACACACACACACACACACACACACACACACACACTGTGGCATTCACAAAGATATACACCTATGTCACACGCATACAGGCACTTTACATGTGTGAGGTTCAACCACCTGCCTATGCCTTTCTGTCTACACTTCACTCTGTACTGGTGTCAACAACAGTGTTCAGAAGAGTGAAAACATGTGGGATGTATTCCCAAACATACGTAACATATATGGACACACACACACACACACACACATGTGACAGTACTGTGAATCAAACACCTGCCTATCTCATGATAGGTATTACAGATGTACAGCACTATCGCAGCTGGTACAAAGCTTACTGACTCTTTCCTTTGCCAACTGTGCTGATATATGCACTTTATATGCACAGGGGAAGTATTACTGTTACAGGTGACATGAGGTTTGCCTTTAGTGTTACCCTTACAGCAGTCTACATCGTATGTCTTCCACTTCAATTAACAAAACCTGACCATAGCAGTTACACAGGTTATTATAGGAATGGTTGTAACACACCAGTGAGCTGTCCTCAGTAATCATTCATCTGCAAAGAAGCCCCATCACTCAGTAGTCATGTCCAAACATCTGTCCATACCTCATGTATGGCTTACTGTACTTAGAGCATATCACCATTTACAGTTGGCAATGTTGAGGCTGTATTGAAACAGCATGATGTACTACGACAACAGTCACCTTCAGACATCAGACACTGCACACACATGGAATCTACACAAACATGAATACATGTACACATATGCGGGCTACATCAGTAAGTGCAATAGCAGGTCAAGAGGATACATTCCACACCTTCCCCACACCATGTGTGAAACATAGCCTTACATTACACCATAATGGATGTTGTATTCATGTACTAGTAAGACACCACCACCTTCACTGTGTAGCCAAGTGTACATATATGACAACAGCACATATCAGTGAGACACACACAGCATTATTCCATGTCATGCTCCTACAAACTGTTACTTGACAGTGCCATGTTGAAGCCTGGGTGCTGTAATGGTCAACAGTGAGCACCTCATATTTGTCACACACACCTCATGTTTACTGGAAGAGTGCCAGCAATGTGCTTTGGTAAAGATAGGTAGTACACTCATTCAAGCATGTGCGAGGTCTGTGGCTTGTAAACATCTCACCCCAGCATGTACTGGCTATTGTGGTACTAAGGCTAATGTCCAACAGCATGCATGGCTTGCAATTGTTGACATGGAGTATATGTAAGAGCTGTGGCCACACATGGCTGTACATGTCATGAACATATCACCCGTGACTACTCAGGAACATACAGAGCAGAGCTGGAATTCCCTGAGTCTGTCAATACAGGCCTTGTGTAGGTCCTATGATCCTGTTATTTGGGTATGTTTGTAGGCATTGCATTAGGTGGACATGTCTAATGACATACATACCACATGGGGTGTTGTATGATATGACAGGTGCCATGGGTGACCAGTAGAGAGGGAATATTACCTCTGTTAACATAGATATCAAACCTTATGTACTGTTAGCATGCTATCTGCCATGTGCATGTGTGTAATGACTGTAGCCACCTGTATGTAGAAAGAATAATGAAAGCTATAGTAATGTAATTTATGTTGTATGAGTGTGGGATGTACATATCCAGAGCAAGTACAGTTAGGTCATATCCAACCATAAGGATGTTGTTTACTGCTGTACAGCAACAGTTGACCATGTTAATGCTGACAACATCCGAGCGACCCTGGTATGTGTACAACTGAGCTGGTTACAAACAGTGGTATTACTGCATTGCATAACACATTATGCAGCTGTGTCTGTACATGGGTACTTTTCACAGTTGATGTAGGCCTAGGTACAGTCCACCAATCGAGGGTTATTTGGTGGTCTACCATATTATTCATACCACATATGGATGTGTGTTGGTAGTCTGGGGACAAGGTGGTGGATGTATATGAGGATACAACCTAGAATGCAGCATTTGCCACTGTCACCTGTACCTGACTCATCTGTGATGCATTATGTTGTAGTGGTCTTTACATGTGGGTAGCCTTTATGAATATGTGTACATCACCACCTGGAATGGTCCATACCACTGTAATGGCCCACATGTCTGGATGTGAGTTATATGGTGGTAGTGCAATTGTGCACTACAGAGCCTTCAGCCAGGTGTTCCCCACTGCACAGATGTCAGTATTCCCCATTGTAGGTTCTACATTGAGCAAATGGATTACTAAAGCCACACGTCTAGCACTGGCTAGCATAAGCATCCAATACAATTGTCTTGTAGGTGTCAGGGTGTTCCTTCTGGGTGTAGGACATTTGCCTTGGAATGCGGATATATGGGTAAATATGACCTAGGTGGTATCCACACACACATGAAACATGGATGCATGTGCTCTGTGTTGAAGGCTTGTCATTCAGTCATGACAGCCCGGAATGACAGACACTGTACAACCTCATAATAACAGCAGGACATTGGCTCATTGTTTTGGTCTAGCAGTTGCCACTCATACCATGACATCACTGCAAGTGGTGGTAATGTGCTTGGTAGCAAATGCATCATGTAAGGTGACGGACAGCAGCAGACATTGTGTATATGACCAATGTGAAAACCTACTGTTTTTCGTGTGTTTTTTGGTGGAATAAATTTGTTTTTTTTACCTTGGATTAATTGCCTTGCATTATTCAGCATTTGTGGAATTGGCATTCCCATCTGTGGTGGGTCTGACTATTTTTCTTGGTTAGAAACTCTTGTTTCATTATTTGTGGCTATTTTTTTGACCCTCACGGCGGAAGGAGGGGATTCCGAAAAATTTTAAGAAACACCAGTTATTTTGAAAGACAATATGAATGGATTGGATAATTCACCAGTTGCTAGAGGTGAATTCCAGCAGGTCCTGACACTTTTAACTCAATTAACTGAATCGATTCAGGAACGGAACATTGAAGGAAGTTCTCTGTTCCTGGCAACCAGCAACAGTTAATTGAGGGTCAGAGGTCACGTAACAAACGGATGACATCTATCCTCCTAACTTCACAGACGAGGAACTGTTGAATCCAACACACGGTAATGGGCATTCCAATTCACCGCCTAAGAGACCAGAGTTGAATAGAGTGGCGCAGCTGGTCCAAACGAACAACGACACTTGTCCTTTCAATTTTAACTCTTGGGCTTCTAAGCATTTCAATTTTAATGAAGGTACTGTACCTAACCTTTACAATAACTTGGATGATAACTTCAAGTGATTTCAAAGAGAAGTTATACGCACTTAAAGCTAACCAATTGGAAATTGACTATCTTAGAGAATGTGTGCAAGTAAATAGAGTGCCAAAAGGGCTTCGTGTTTTTAAGTTTCCGAACAATGTCAGACCTCGGACTGTACTTTATCAGTAACTGTGTGAGGTTTTCAACAGGACTGGTATTGAGGTCCTGAATTTAATGATTCGCAATTACGAGAGCAGGGCCGAAATTTTATTCAAGGACCTTAATAATGTACATCATAAAATTGTGAATGACAGTATGTTTAATAGCTTAAAAAGGAATTATGACAATGTATTTAAGGACATAGACCAATTCTGTTTTAAGGTTGTGAACAGAAAAATCAGAAAATTAGAGAGGGATTTGATGGAATAAAAGGAAGGAAGGGCTTACTCGATTCCCAAATATTCTACATCTTCTAACAAGGTTGATAATGTGTTTTCAGACAGGGCAGATGAATTTCGTAGCAATAATAGCTACAACAATCAAGAAGGGCGTCCACCAGTTCTGAGAAGAAGTGAAAGGTTAGCAGAAAAAGAAAGGAAATAATCATTTCAGGATTTTCAGTATTCCGGGTACTTGAACAGAGGGTGGAACCATCCTCTGAATTAAGTGAAATGTTCACAGCAATTGATGTTGCAGAGTTTGATGATGAAAGAAATGGTTAACAACAACATTATTTGGAGAAAAGGGAATTTTACTATTTTCAATTTTACTGATTTAATACCTACGGATGTGTATTTTGATGTTTTCTCTAAAGGGTTCCAATTTGTCCCTCCCATCCTGGGGTAGTGGCAAACACCTTGATTGATCTAAAATTATTTATTAGACAGCTGAATTTAAATATTTTTTTCAAAGGGCAGTCAGGCACCAGCCATGAACTTACAAGGAAGAGTGCATTCAACCCTCACACCCATCCATCCCTTAAAGTTTTTGAAGCACTAGCTGAGAGGGATATTCGACAAGTTGTATCTAATAGTAACCATTTGCAGGCTGATAATTTTAATAAAGATGAAAAGAATTTAATAGATCTTCTGAATCAGGAGAGATGTAGAGTTATGAAGCCGGAAAAGGGAGGTGGGGTTGTGTTAATGTACACAGTTGACTATGAGATGCATCTTAACAATTTGTTGCAGGATTTGGAACATTACGGGGTAGTATCCTGGAATGAGATTAATAATAGCGTATGCAAAAATTGGATATTATTTATTTGATAATTTATTGCAAGGTAGCGTCGATAAATGGCTGTACAATTATTTCCAATTAGAAAAACCCAAAATTCCTATTATTTTAGGAATGCCAAAGACCCACAAAGGTATTGATTCGATTAAGTTTAGACCCATAGTGTCAGCGCAGGGGTGTTACTGAACCGTTAGGGAAATATGTTGACTTTATGGTTAAGAAATTTGTAGCATCCATTTCACATATTAACAAAGATTCCTGGGATTTTTTGAAAGGTATTGACCAAGGGAATTTTGGGACAGACATTTTGATGGTCACTATTGATATAGTGGAACTGTTCCCAAGTATCCGCCACAATGTTGGGCTTGAATGGTTCAGTGATGTTTTAGTTTCTGAATCTGGTTTGGATAGTAACACTATCAATTTAATTCTTGAATTTACTGAAACTGTTTTAAAAAATAATTTTATTTATTTTAACGGGGAATTTTATAATCAAAAGAAAGGAGTTGCTATGGGGGCTTCTTGTGCCTTTATATGCTAATTGTGTTCTATACCACTGGGAGCAGAAATTTGTTTTAAAGACTGAATGGTCTAAGTACATCACCTATTATACCAGATATCTTGACGATATATGCCTATTATGGAGTGGGTCAAGGGAGAAGTGGGATGAATTTTTAAGTTACATTAATAATACCTCTGAATTCCTGGTTTTTACACACAATATTAATGAGCATCAGTTGAATTATTTGGATGTGACCTTGTACAAAGACTACAACAACCACTGTTTTCAATCTAAGATATTCAGAAAAACAATGTTTTCAAACTCGTATCTACATTTTAACAGTGGCCATCCATTTTTTCAAAAAAGGGTATTGTGAAGGGCCAAATGATTAGGGCTTCCAGGATGTCTAGTCTTATGGAAGTCTTTCTGGATGAGGTTAAATTTATGAGTGGATTATTTGAAGAAAAAGGGTATCCAAGGAACCTCATTGAGAGTATGGTGGTTGAAGTTATTGCAAACAGGAACTCAAAATTTTTTCCTCTGTTAGGGACTGGAAAAATGAACATGGTCAATACATTACCAAATACAGGGGATTTTAAAAGTAATTTTATACATACCTTTTCATCCACCTCCAATGATGTTATAGAAATTATTTTAAAACATTGGCCAATATTGACTTTTAATGATGAAATCAAAGAATTCATCTCCACAAACCCACATTTTGTTAGGAAGAGGGACGTAAATTTGAAGGAATTATTGGAAATGAGGGCTGTTACAAAATTAACTACAGATAGATCCAAACTTGGTACATACAAATGTGGTGCTTGCCAGCAATGTAGTTTTATGATCAATCAAGGAACAGTTTTTATCCCTTCAAGAAAATACAAACATAAATCTAACAAATATTTTAATTGTGGGACTAAAGGGGTTGTTTATGTGGGAATCTGAATGACCTGTAATAGTTTTATGTCGGTAAAATGGAGAGGCAGTTAAGAAAAAGGGTGTATGAGCACATGTATGAAGTCTCCAAAGGTAAGGATACTAATGCTTTTTACAAGCATTCCCAGTTTTGTGACAACATGAAAGTTAAATTTTGGTTTTGGAACAGGTGACCCCGGATCTTCGTGGGGCAACTGGGAATCAAGATTGAGTACAAAGAGCTGCTTTGGCAGCTCAGGTTAGATGTAGAGAGCCCCAGGCTTAAATGACAATATAAGCATTAGAAGTGTTTTAAAATTAATGGCTGCCCATTTATAAACTAGAATAATAATAACTACTTGACGGGTTTATTGGCTGCCACTAGATCGTTTTGTGGCTATTTTATTTTATTTTAGTTTATGTTATGATTTCTAAATAAATTATTAATTAGATCTATACACCCTTAGAAAGGTGGTTTAACAACTGTGCCTTTTGATGAACTAATACAGGATGTATTATTTTGCAGAAAGGGGTGAGGGGATTGTTTTTAATGTATATATTTTTAACATCATGAATTGTGTAACCAGTTTCAAGTGTTTTACTATTTTTTATTGGTTGACAAGATGGGACATGTGATGAATTCTTACTATTTAAAGTGGTTACTGAACTGATTTTTTGTTTTGAGGAAGCTCAGTATTGAGTGAGTGAAAGCGCTTAACCTACTGTTTTTCGTCAGTTTTTTGGTGGAATAAATTTGTGTTTTTTTTACCTTGGATTAATTGCCTTGCATTATTCAGCATTTGTGGAATTGGTATTCCTGTCTGTGGTGGGTCTGACTATTTTTTCTTGGTTGGAGACTGTTGTTTCATTACCAATGTGAGATATACTTAGGGTAGCAGACCTGCTAATAATGACAACTACTAACACAGCTGGGAGAGGTCATCTTGACACCTGCACCTCAGTACCATTACACAATGTGGCTCACACATTATGCTTGCACATGCCACTGTTCCACATATAATGCCACTGTCCACAACCTGCTATCAATGTATGCCTTTCAGGGCAGCAAGGTGTGTAACACATGCTGTAGGTAGCATCTGGCTGTGTGTCCCAGGTAACCTATTGTCTGTCACGTCCACACATGCATGAATGTGTATATTTAACATATATATATATATATATATATATATATATATATATATATATATATATATATATACATATGTGTGTGTGTGTGTGTGTGTCAGTACTTCATGTACATGTATGCATGTGTATCACACAGCACGGACACAGCTATATCATTTAGAGGCCGCATACAGGTATCAGGTAGTATACCAGTATGATGTGCATATATACTTACAGGTAAGATATACATAGCTGTAAACCTGTGTGTTTACAATAGGAGTCCATTACAACATGTTCTGTACATGTAAGTGTATGAGCATGCACACTGTGGCCTTCTGTGGTTACAATCAGAGTGCATCCCAAACAGCCTTGTGCTACTAAGTGTATGAGCATACCCACTGCCACCTTGTGTAATTTGAGTCAGTGCATCCAACAAGCCCTTTGTTAGTAAGTGTATGAGCATGTCAGTATAACCTTGTGTAGTTGTAGTCATAGTGCATCCCAAACGGCCCTGTGCTACTAAGTGTATGAGCATGCCCACTGTAACCCTGTATAGTGATAGTAGTTGTCCATTCCACAGATGGCCATACTCCAGTTCAGGTTCCTGTTGTGCTACAACTATACCTCTCAGGCCTACCTGCAGATGATGTGCCTTGTTTGTGCATACAGGTTGTAATGGCCACCTACTTTAAACACACAGGTTTACAGCTATGTACTTCATGACTGTCAGTTTCTCTGTTGTTGTCCTCAATCTTAGAAGGGCAGTCTGACTGCTTTGGAGTGTGTAATCTCTGCAGCATGTCTTGTAACTGTGTAGTACTGTAATAGTGATCTGTAGATAGGCAGGAGTTCAGATCCCACCACTGACAACTGTTTGTGTGTGTGACAGTAAATGCCTGAGTGTGTGTGTCTCAGTAAATGGCTGAGTGTGGTTGTGCGTGTGTATTTGTGTCTGCATCCTGTCATGACAGTGGGATTTGCTGCATTCCAAAAAGATACCTCCTTTTGCACTGGCCTTTATCCTTGTCAACTGCTAAACCTTTCTCTTCCCCCCTCCCCACTGCAAGTAATCAGTCCTGTGATGTCACCCAGCTCAGAAGTGGAATCAGAGTAAGTGTAATTGTATGTGTTCTATAGCACATACCCCAACTGCATACCACTGTACTAGTTACCTTTACATAGGCAAGACGTGTATGTGCAATACTGGCAAGTGTGTGCATGTTTGTGTGTGTGACTACCTTGTAGCCAGGGATACACATGTGTAATGTCTTTTAGCACACCATGGTAGCCATCTGTGGTGAACGGTGTCTACAAAGTATTACATAGCTAGGAATGGTAAAGAATACACTGTCAAGCATGACTACAGTTGGGAATGTTATTTTCCTGTGCCACTGTCAAGCAGTGACACAGAAGTGGTCACTGGGGTGTAAGTCCATACCCATCATTCCTCCACCCTAACTCCACAGTCCCTGGGGTAGATTACATTAGTCATGATTCCCCACCCCAAACTCCACATACACAACCATCCCTTCTCTGGTGAACTGCTTAAGATTTAAATCTTATAACACAAGAGATGCCTCTGTTTTGTGTACACATCAGTTGCTTTGGAACCCTTCTGTGTCACAAAGGGTGTTCAGACGTGTATATATATATATATATATATATATAGCTATAGCTGTGTCTGTGTATTAGTTATGACAGTTGTAGAGATGTAGACTTGTCTTTGTTGTTTCACAGAGTACAGTACATTCAAGGGTACTGTACATATGTACACAAAATGACTGTCCCATTTGTTTTCAGTACTGTGGAATACCTGTAGTAAGATGTGCATTATAGACTCCATGCAACATGTATACAACCCAGATGGCTTAGTGGTACGTCCAGTGACCTCAGTGTGCATGGTCCAGGGTTCAAGACCTGCAAGCCTTGTTGATACTGTCAATTAGGACTACATAAGGCAGCTGTAAACAGGTGTAAATGTGTTTTCGTGACAGTAGGCAGCGGGTACACGCAGGTAATAGACATGTATACTTGAAATACCCTTCTTAGGCAATCCTGCTGATGTCACCCACCTACAAATACACCTCTGGCACTGTTGTAACCCAGTAATCTCCATGACATGTGCTTTAACTGTGTAATGCTGTAGTGTGTTAAACTAGTTTGGTAGATGTTCTAATCCCAGACAGGCCAACTGTGTGTGTGTCTGCCTGCCTGTGAAAGAAACAATGCTTTTAGATATGCACACTCTTTACAATTCACATACCCACCTTTGGCAATCCTGCTGATGTCACTCACGTAGAAATACACCTCTGGGACTGCTGCAATCCATCATTCTCCATAGCACGTGCTGTAACTGCATGCTGAAGTGTGATATACTAGTTAGATAGGGGCTCTATTCCAAGATAGGCCAACTGCGTGTGTGTGTGTGTCTGTCTGCCTGAAAAATAACAATGCTTTTTAGAGTATGCACACACTTTGCAATTCACATAACCACCTATGACATTCCTGCAGATGTCACCCACCTAGAAATAAACCTCTGGGAGTGCTGTAATCCAGTATTCTCCATAGCGCGTGCTGTAACTGCATATTGTTTAGTGTGACAAACTAGTTAGGTAGGGGCTCTATTCCAAAACAGGCCAACTGTGTGTATCTGTCTGAGAAAGGAACAATGCTTTTTAGAGTAGGCACACTCTTTACAATTCACATAACCACCTTTGGCAATCCTGCTGTTGTCACCCACCTAGTAATACACCTCTGCGACTACTGTAACCCAGTAATCTCCATAGCATGTGCTGTAACTGCGTAATGCTGTAGTGTGATACACTAGTTAGGTAGGAGTTCTATTCAAGACATGGCAGGTGTGTGTGTGTTTGACAGTCAGAGCCTGTGTGGAGGTGGCTGTGAGTGTCTAACCACTGGACACGTTGGGAGTGAAATTTGGAGTTTTCCTATATATGTCACAATGTCCACCTCACGAGGCGTACAGATGTCAGTCAGCCAAGGGACTTTGTTGGCAAGCCATGCCCCTACATCGAGCAAAAGGCCTGGTGAATAAAGTATGCAACCCTACTATTACCGGAATATGTTCTGAGCCCATGGACATACACAAACACACTTGCCTAGAATATCCCGCTATGTTGCTAGTACCCTGCACATTGATGACAGATAGTAGGCACGGTGTGATTGCAGTTGGCTGCAGAGGGCATGGCACCCTGTACAGCAGTACAATAGGTGCATAATTGTGGACAATGTGCCTTCACTATGTTCCCTACTGGATGCCTGCAACATATGTGGTGCCATCAAATGTGATCCACAGAGGCCCTACAGTGCCTTACACATGTGCCCTGTATGGACCGATGCCACTGACACCAGGGAATACCTGTATCATGCTATCAATGCAGGTGCAGGGTCAACCTGCTATCTATAAGGAGGTCCTACCACACCAGGCCAGTAAGGACATATCTGAGGATAACAGTCTGTGTACACAACATGTGCCAGCCAAACCAGGTACACTTGTACATGTCACTGTAGATTATTGTGGGAAGTGCACATCCCAGGCAATGTCCATGTCAAGGACTATCAAACACAGACATGGCATGCATTGCAATGCAATGGCCATACACAGTGGTAACCAGGATATCAGGACAGTTCATACAATACCCATCTGTGTAGAACATTGCAGACACTACAACCCTGTACCACACTACACACCATTGTCGGGTGGCATGATGCCAAGGATTACCCCTCACTCAGCCTTGTACAACCATCTTGCAAAGCCAACCACTGCGCACCCATGAAGCAATGCACACATGCATGTCAGTACTGGCACCTTGTGTCTGTGTGTGGGGTATGATGCTCCCAACCACAGTCACACTCAGTATAACTCCCATTGGCATAACTGACTGATGTCAGACATGTTCACATGCCCTAGCCCATAGAACCTCCGGATATCCTCTGTGGTGCATGTAGTACCTGTGCATTACTGCAGTGTGGCAAACTAAGTAGTTAGGAAGTGTATCTGTGGGCCTGGCAAAGTGTGTCAATGCGAATCCATTAGAGAGTGTGGTTGTGTTGACAATGACATTCGTTCATGTGGACAGCCATGTGTGCTACACCTAATGTATGTCTACTATATCTCTGTTGCAGATGTCGCTCACCAGCACACATATATGTTCTTACAATACACCAACAAGTCAGCATTGTGGCACATGGAGTAACCGCATGCACTTGTAATAGTAATGACTAGTCAGTCAGGGGTTTAAACCCCTGTACTGGTAGGTGTGTGACAGGCGATGCTTAGGTTTTAGTCTCAAGCCCTTCTCTGATGTACTTTGCCTCTGTCTGTCCCTCCCACACACTCTCTGCTGGATGTGCAGTTGTACACCTGCTCAGCAGCAACTTGTCTTTGTAAGTGATGGTCATGATCAGGTGATGGCCTCTGCACCTATTGCAGTCATCCTCTAGCTGATTGCATGTGGAACAGCTGCAATGATGTTCCCATAGCCAATTGCATGGAAAGACAGTCACGATATCTAGGAACATCATGTTGGTGTTTGCCCATGACAGTCGCTGTGAGTGGTACCTGGATCTGGTGTTTGGTAAACGGCATCACAGATGATATCTGGATGTTCCTCAAACAACATACACAGTGGCAAATAGCCTAAAGACAGGAGGGTGATGTGCCAGACATGACTACAGCATGTAAGTGTAGCTATGCTTTACTGAGACTACTGCCAGTTTAACAATTTGTGTGTGGTAATGGCTATTCTGCATGTTTTAAAACTGACAAGACAGTGCTCTGTTTGTGAGGAACCCCATCTGTCGGCCATCTCTGGAATGGTCAGTGTGTGGCACCATTTGTTTCCAGTGTTACTCACTGAACACACATCTGTGAACTGCAGGAGCATAGTGTGAAGATTGCAGTCAGTACATGGTGATAGTGATGAGTTACAGCCATCGCATCCCTGATTGGACATATGTCACATGAAATAGTGGTATGACAGACACTGTCTAGGGTTCTCAGTGACATGCCAATAATGGGCCACTGTTCATAGCTGCAGTCACAAGTCTTCTACACTTTGCACAGATGTCATGCAGTATATATGCATGTGTTGTGCTCCCTCTGCAAATGTATACCATCTGTTGTGTTGGGTTGATGGTCATATCTATGCATGCTGTTATAATTTGTCCTGAATGCTGTTGACTATTACTAAGCCATATCTGTGTTAAAACTGCAACACCATAGGCTGTATGGGTTTGGAGGTCGGCAGAACCTCCTGTCCCACTTCAGCTGGCCCTGGCACTGGGCACCAGCACATCTGGGGCCCAGCCATGGACCTCAACCTCTGTTGGCTCTGCACCACCTTCTGGTGGAACTGTCACTGAGGATGGGGCTTGCCCTCCTGGAAGCAGGTCAGACAGGAACATGTCCGCTGTTGTACAGTCCTGTATGTGGTGTGTAGGGGGGCTTAATAAGGGGTTTTGAGGCCAGATACGCCAGCTCGAGGGCAGAGTGTCACATTTACAGGGTGTGCCTGCTCCTCCTAGACAACCCCCAGCACTGCCACCTTTGTGGCTGTTTTGGTGCAGTGGTGCCTGCCCATGGCTGGGGACCTCCATCCCACTGTTTTTATCTGGGGGCTCATGGGCTTGTGACTGCCGAACACCCCTCCCCGTCAAAGGTGTATCCCCCCACATGTGTCATATACCAACCCTGTATCCTGTCTTGTCTGTCATCCTACCCAACCTATCCTCCATGAGCATACCTACTCTCCTTCCCCCACATCCCACTCTCACCCTACAGAAACAAAAGGCCAATCGGTTCCTAGAACAACATTTGCCCCATACATAGCTGTCCATTTCACACACGTGTCCACTGGACACATGTAACCCTTTAATATGCATTACAACATACTCAATTGTACTCACCCTGTCTCTCAGGAACACAATCCTGGTATGCACATGACTCCTAAAGGTTGCAGGTACACGTGATGCAGACTACCCATTTGTACACACAACACTACTGGTCCCTCTATGGTTACCCGATTTACCTTTTCATGATGATGTCGCATACAGCACCTTGCAAGAGTACTGTTCTCACATAATGATTGGACAGGAACTGTTGTGTTAATGTAAATAGAATGCACAGAGTGATGTATTTGGCCAATGTACAAATGTTTGCGTGTATTAATGACACATGTCTGTCTGAGGGAGTCTTGATATTACATAGGACAACACCACTACATAATACAGGCATTGCTGGTGTTTCCCTTTTCATACCTTTGTAATGCTTTGTTGTCAAATGGGATGTTCTTGATATATCTATATATATGTATGTATCTATATCTGGACATAAACGCATACACATATATCTACATGATGGAATACATTTCCTATACAGTTGAATGACTGTGCTGGATGATATGTTTGTGATAAGATCTGATGTCTGTATATTTGCCATGGCTTAGTGGTAAATCACAATAGCTGTGTGCGCAGGGTCCTAGTTTCGAGCCTTGCAGAGGGCATTTATTTTGTTGCTGGGAAGAACAAGGCCATTGGATACGGAGTGATTAAGGCACATTAAAGCAGTTGTGAGTGGGTGTGTGTGGGTTTGCGTGGAGCTAAGCAATGCTAACCTTTGGTTACAGTTTCTTACATTCAGCATCTACATTGCTTCACCAGTGTAATACTTGCATACTGGCAGCCAAACAGGCTTACACCCGCTTGCTCCCGCACTTGCAAATGCACTGCATTTGGTGTTTGCATCTGACACTCACACCCCTGGATGGGAGTGAGGCCTACAATATTACCTTGTGATGCCTATTACATCGGATTACATGCCTACAGTATCAGGAATGGCTGCCCATTAGGCGAAAGCATGCCGTTCGACTGTACAGAATCCGCGGCCTGTCCAGAGTTTGATTCATATTATTGGTGTGTTCCTCTTACAATCTGCACCTGTCTGGCTAATACATGGAAATGACACTCTTCAATACAAACAAGTAATTGGGTTTTGGAACCCACATCCTTCAGCCGAGTCATGCTACTGCATACCTAAAATTCTATCATCTTTCTAAGGTTGTCAGTGGAATATGTGCTTTCTGTCCCTATCAGACCTCTCATACAACTGGGGAAAAATATCAACTGAATCAGGGGTATGTCATAACAACATTAGGGACACATTTAAATTATTAGTGCTATTAACCTGCCACATTGACAGGCTCAAGTATATGAATTCATACATATTTTCTGAGGTAAATGATGTTTATGTCCCTTAATTGTTATCATTATTCATTAAGAGTAATTCACCACCTTTCCTCAAAAGTCACTAGTTTTAGGAGGGATTAAGTGGGACAGAGTTGGAAATTGTGTCGGAATCAGGGATGTCCCTGGAAATCAGGGTCAGTTCAGCGGTATGGTCCCTATTTGTTCCGCAATGGTTTATGTCCTGTCCAGTGGATTTGCTCTTAGGGTTGAGAGGTATGGGCATCAGCTATGCCCATTTCAGGATATTACTTACATCCCGGGGCAGTCCTAATATGATTGCGCCAGCCAACACCTGCACGCCTAGGCCCATAAATGCATACCCATAGTTCCGCACCTGCCACTCCTCTACAGCACTCATCCTTACTGTGGGTGCAGGTGGGGTATAAACACACCACTACACACTGCCCACTCTCCGTGTGCCGGGACACATGTTGTACATTGTGTGACCCATGGGTTATCAGAATTGCACAACCTACTGGTCCATGTCGTCTACAGCCTGGTTTGATGAATCATTACTGGGACTGACTCCAGTGATCATTAATTTTTGGTGTCCCACAAGGGACATCGATGTCTATGTTTCAGGATTAGACCAAGCAGGTCTCTCCCACTGGTAGTATCCTGCTGGAGGTCTGGGAAGCAGTGCTGTGTTTACTTTTTATTGTGTGTCTGTATGTTTCACTGGCCTAGCTGGGGTGGGGTGGGGTGGGGGTTGATGCTATGTGTTTCACGTTTGTTTATTGGACCCGTCACCCCATATGCACTGACTGTGAACATATGTAACTCATAACTGCTGTATCATATCCTAGCTATATACATGTGTATAGTTACAGTCACATATTTATATATATATATATATATATATATATATATATATATATATATATATATATATATATATATATATATATATATATATACATTACTATATACAGATATATCTGTATTTGTATGCACACATGTATATATTTATATATAGCTGTATATATATATATACATATATATATATATATATATATATATATATATATATATATATATCTAACAACATATGGGTCTATAGGTTGTCTGCATATGTATATATCTATATGTGGGTATGTATATGTATTCTGTCTCTGTATGTATACATTTCTACTACAGAGAGGAGAGGCTTATCTCTATGTCGCTATGGGTAGATATACACACACATACCTCTACATATATACATCTGCATTTGGTTATTCCGTTCCTTGCCATATAGATTAGACTTTGCTGCAGTGGGACTTGTAGTGAGTGTGGCTGCTCATTGGGCGACGCCTGCCCAATGAACACATTTGCTTACATCCCTGGGGCAGTCCATATAAGCCCACATCAGCCAACACCTGCACACCTAGACCCATAAGTAGCTACTCATAGTTCCCCCCACGCACCTCCTCTAGAGCACCCATTCTTACTCTGGGTCTTGAGTCGGTTCTGAACACACCACTACACGCTGCCCACTCCCCACTCTACAGGACCCATTACATACAATTGTCTCGACCCATGGGTCATCAGGCTTTCCCACCCTTGTATGCTGGGTATGTATACACCTAGCCAGAATGTTTTGTTTATCACCTTCTTTTGGTCTTGCCAATTTTGGGGTGTCCTGCAAGGGACACTCCTGTCTTTGTTCCAAGATTAGAATTCACGGGTGCACTGTGTACCTCCCTGATTGTATCCTGCCTGTGGTCTGGGGAGCAGTGGACTCTTTACATTGTTTTGTGTCGTTTCCCATGTCCTGCGGGGGAGGGGTAGAAGGTCATGTTCGTTTTCATGTTTCTTGCTTGGGCCCCTCACTTCCATTGGCATAGCCTGTGAACATATGTCATTCTTGTAGGCTGTTTCCTATCATAGCTCTATATCTGTGTATATTTACACACACACACACACACCGTATATATATATATATATATATATATGTATATGTCAACTATATATATATATGTATATATATATTTATATGAATATGTAATATATATATATATATATATATATATATATATATATATATATGTGTATATATATATATATATATATATATATATATGTGTGTGTGTGTGTGTGTCTAAAGCAATGCATACCCTGCACAAATGCACTTACACACGCTTACTGGTGTTTATATATGCCTAAACCTGCTTACTAGTGCCTTATTCATTATGATACCAGGCCATCCAACCCTGGCACGCCTGGCTCCTTAATTTCATACCCATAGTTCCTCCACCCCACCGAAGTTCAACATACATGCATACCATCCATTGTTCAGTTGTTATCGCAGCCATGGCACACCTCCACACATTTCCCTCTTCCGAGCGTTAGGGTTCCTACACATATGTTGTCCCAATCCATGTATTCTCAGGTTCTCCTACCATTTAGTCCTTGAACATACCTGTCCTTGCTTGTGTAATGGTTAGACAGCCAAATAGCCTATCAATTTTGGTTAGTCCCACCAGGGACAACCCTCTGTGTGTAAAGTAGACTTAGCAGATCAACAATGTTACTCCCACTGGTAATATCCTGCCTGTGGTGTGAGTAGCTCACTCCTGCCCAGTTTGATATGGCATACTCTGACAGCGCTATATAATACTGGGGTTGCTGTTGATTCCCTTCTCATTCCTTTTGAATGCTTTATTGTTACGTCATACTTTCTTCATATATATATATATATATATATATATATATATATATATATATACATACATGTATATATATATATATATATATATATATATATATATGCATAGATATTATATATCTGTATATACTTATATACATTTCCTATGCTGGACACTGCTTAGACCCTTGCAAGTGCACTCAGACTTGGTTACTGGTACTTATATATGTTCATTGCTGCTTATTTGTGCTTACACCTGCTTACTAGTGCCTTATTTATTATGACAGTGCCACTTTGATTGAATGATATTTAAGTTAAATATCTCATGCGATACTCTTATGTCGGTTTTACAGCAAAACGACATTCATCCCACATGGAAAATGATATATGCTGTTGTTGGGCTCGAACCATGAATGCCTGTTCGTTAGGCGGATGCTCTAAACACTACTATTGACATTTACATTGATTCCGCATGTTTTTCTCTGTTTGAATGAATTTCATGTGCAAGCTAAGCTCGGTGGAGGCAGCAATGCACAAACACTCTGCACTTTGCTTACACCTTCGATATTGCAGCAATTTAAATGTATAATAGGGACATGGAAATCTAATTGTGAAAGTTCTAGGGACAGGGCTCAACATTAGACTACATGCTTGTGTGTTTACTACTTCGATTTTATTTCACTGTTTGTGGACACTCTTGTATGCTTAGCATATATTTCGGTATCCACGGACACTGAATTACTGACTTACTATTAGAGGCAGGCTCTACTAGTAGGCATAGTAGGTTGTGCAACTGTCGGGGCATGTTTATGCCTCCGTAGAACACCTGTACATGCCCCCTGCACTCGCACACATTTCCTGTGCACATTGAGGGTTCGGTGGCGCGCCCTCATACATATTCATATGGCGCTGCTGCACCATCTGTAGTGAGGATGCTTGGCGCAAGGCTAAAATCGTTCCTCAAGGCTGAGCTTCTTTGAATCCCAGGGTTTGTGTTTTTTCCCTAATCACCTTGACATGTAGTGCAGAGACATGGAAGACTGAATCAGGTAAATAATAGTTTGTTTTTTTTTAGGCACACCCTGCTCTATCTAATTTATGGCAATCTGCTGAGAATTTCTACCTGCCTCACATCATGTTGCACCTTGATCATAAATCATTTTGTCTTACAGTAAGTTTTATCAAGAAAAGAAAACCCCCTGCATGGAAGTAGTTGCATGGCCAGAAAAGTACCATCAAATAACAAAAAACAGGCCAGCAACTGTGTGCTGTGTATATTAATTTAATCTTACATAAAACACAAAAAAAAACAGACCAGTTTCGGCTAAGGAATTAACCTAGCCTTCATCAGTATAAAAATACAATACTTCTTGTGAATGTATATATAATATATCATTAATTGATGTATACATATTATTGGTCAGCTCATTTAAACCTGGGCTAAACAACCCTCCCGGTTAAACAATCCACTTTTTTTCCATTGCATTTAATTTTGTATGCCATCCAGTTTTTTGGTCCCCGTCACTTCTTATCATGTCTATAATTGTAAAATGAAAAGATGCTGTGGTGTGTTGTAAAGTGTGTTTGGACAGAGCATTGCTCATTCTTTTATGTTTAACATCAGAAAGGTGTTCAGAAATCCGTAATCTGAGGGGTCTAGATGTTTGTCCAATGTAGAATGCATGACAGTTGCAAGTGGCCAGGTATACCACCCAGTCTATATTGCAGTTTGCAAAAATTTTTATGTCAAATACCATACTACAATTACTGCTAGAGAAGTTTTTGTTTTTCAAAACTCAGACACAATTACTACAATGGCCAGAAGGCATGCAACCAATGATCTTCTCCCCAGAAATGGTTGTTTGGATAGTATTATGCTGAGTGGATGGATGCTGATGTTTGAAATGGTTAAAATGAGACCCCATATTTTTCCCTTTTCTAAAGAACTGACATGTTTCGTTTAGATGTTGGGACAAAAAATTGTCTGCCAACAATATATTCCAATGTCTTTTAATAGACTCAATCAACCTGTTAGTGTTCCTACCGTATGTGGTGGTAAACCGTAGTTTTGTGATAGTAGAGCTTGTTTTTTGTTGGTATTTCAAAAGGTCCTTTCTGTCAGTGTTAGCAGCACAATTACTTGCTGTATAGACATGACCCCATATTGTATCCTCTCTCTTGAAATCTATGTACTAAGTCTTTGAAAATGTGCAAAGGAGTTGTCATCTGAACAGATGCGTCTCATCCTAATGAATTGTGACTTGGGGATGTTTTTGGTAATGTGGGCTGGATTAAAGCTGGATGAGTGGAGTAGAGTGTTATATTCAGGGTATTTCTAAAACTTCTGCACGTAAAGTATTGTCAGTGTTCCTGGATATAAGTACATCCAAATAGGTGATTTTATCCAGATGGTAATTAACAGTGAACTGTAAACCCCATTTATTTTTGATAAGATACCTTATGAATTCGATAAGGTATTCAACATCAGACCTCCACACCATCCAGCAATCATCCAAGTACCTATGCCATATATCAATTTCCCCAAGTAGATGTTATGTGTAATGTCATAAATAATGTGCTTTTCTATGTAAGCCATATAGAGATCTGCATATATAGGGGCAAAGGATGCACCATTGCAGTCCTAATGCATTTCTGTAAGTAACATTGGTTACCATAGAAGAAGACATTCTTTGTGAGAGCATGTTCTGTCAGAATAAGGAGAAAGGTGTTTAAACCAGGTCTATAAATTAGATTTATCTAACCAGTATTCGATAGCATCCAGCCCGGCCAGTGTGGTATGCTTGTATATAATGAACAGATATCTAGTGTACACATTAACCAATGATCCTCAATTTACATGTCATCTATAATGCAGAAATTCTGTCGTGTCTTGAATTCTGGACCTAACCCATTTAAGTAAGGGTTTGAGATATTGTTAAAACAGGCAGCAGACATACCATGTATTACAGTTTTAGAATGCATTTTGTATGTTTGACAGTATGTATCATGTGTAACAACACTAACAGCATGTTGATCTTGACATTCTGCCTTCCTCTTTCAGGTATAATTAAGCATGTGCCAGGGGATGTCGGTGTTTGCAGTTAGTGCCCCATATGTACATGTTGACTACCCACAGGTCAGTATAACAATACCTGCATGCACTTTGTAGCCTCCACATCACAGTTATATTCTCCCATGTTTCAATTATGTTTACTGTTCTAATGATCCAAGAGCATGATAGCTGTGTAGTAAGCTACTGTGTTCAGAGCCATCACATCCATAGTGGGTGACATCACAGGTATAGTTACCTGGAGTGGGGAGGAGGTAAAAGAGTGGTATGCCGGATGACAAGGGTAAAGACCAGTGGAAATAGTGAAGCAGTAATACCCACTGCCATGACAGCATGCAAACACAGACACACCCACACACTCAGGGATTCACAGACACAGTAACACACACTTGACACACACACACACCCGCACACACACACACACACACACACACACACACACACACACACACACACACAGTTGCCAGTGTTCAGATGAGAACCCCTGCCTATGTGCATATCATCATTATAGTACTATGCAATTACAAGACGCGCCGCAGAGATTACACATGTACAGGTGGTCGGAATGGTCTAAGATCGAGGACATCGACAGGGATACTACAGTGCAGTGAGTGTATGTGGGGAGGGGTTCCATCAGTAGGTTATGTAACAACAGGTCACACCCCAGGGGGTACATGTTAACAAGTGGTTAGAATGCCCATCTGCGATTGATGATATCAACAGGGATGCTAGATTGCATTGAGTGGATGGGGGAGGGGCATTAACATTTCACTATGGTAAAATACAGCCTCACTCCAGGGACAGGACAGCCATACACATGGAAAGCTATACACACACACACACACACACACACACACACACACACACACACACACACACTGTGGCATTCACAAAGATATACACCTATGTCACACGCATACAGGCACTTTACATGTGTGAGGTTCAACCACCTGCCTATGCCTTTCTGTCTACACTTCACTCTGTACTGGTGTCAACAACAGTGTTCAGAAGAGTGAAAACATGTGGGATGTATTCCCAAACATACGTAACATATATGGACACACACACACACACACACACCCACACGTGCCAGTACTGTGAATCAAACACCTGCCTATCTCATGATAGGTATTACAGATGTACAGCACTATCGCAGCTGGTACAAAGCTTACTGACTCTTTCCTTTGCCAACTGTGCTGATATATGCACTTTATATGCACAGGGGAAGTATTACTGTTACAGGTGACATGAGGTTTGCCTTTAGTGTTACCCTTACAGCAGTCTACATCGTATGTCTTCCACTTCAATTAACAAAACCTGACCATAGCAGTTACACAGGTTATTATAGGAATGGTTGTAACACACCAGTGAGCTGTCCTCAGTAATCATTCATCTGCAAAGAAGCCCCATCACTCAGTAGTCATGTCCAAACATCTGTCCATACCTCATGTATGGCTTACTGTACTTAGAGCATATCACCATTTACAGTTGGCAATGTTGAGGCTGTATTGAAACAGCATGATGTACTACGACAACAGTCACCTTCAGACATCAGACACTGCACACACATGGAATCTACACAAACATGAATACATGTACACATATGCGGGCTACATCAGTAAGTGCAATAGCAGGTCAAGAGGATACATTCCACACCTTCCCCACACCATGTGTGAAACATAGCCTTACATTACACCATAATGGATGTTGTATTCATGTACTAGTAAGACACCACCACCTTCACTGTGTAGCCAAGTGTACATATATGACAACAGCACATATCAGTGAGACACACACAGCATTATTCCATGTCATGCTCCTACAAACTGTTACTTGACAGTGCCATGTTGAAGCCTGGGTGCTGTAATGGTCAACAGTGAGCACCTCATATTTGTCACACACACCTCATGTTTACTGGAAGAGTGCCAGCAATGTGCTTTGGTAAAGATAGGTAGTACACTCATTCAAGCATGTGCGAGGTCTGTGGCTTGTAAACATCTCACCCCAGCATGTACTGGCTATTGTGGTACTAAGGCTAATGTCCAACAGCATGCATGGCTTGCAATTGTTGACATGGAGTATATGTAAGAGCTGTGGCCACACATGGCTGTACATGTCATGAACATATCACCCGTGACTACTCAGGAACATACAGAGCAGAGCTGGAATTCCCTGAGTCTGTCAATACAGGCCTTGTGTAGGTCCTATGATCCTGTTATTTGGGTATGTTTGTAGGCATTGCATTAGGTGGACATGTCTAATGACATACATACCACATGGGGTGTTGTATGATATGACAGGTGCCATGGGTGACCAGTAGAGAGGGAATATTACCTCTGTTAACATAGATATCAAACCTTATGTACTGTTAGCATGCTATCTGCCATGTGCATGTGTGTAATGACTGTAGCCACCTGTATGTAGAAAGAATAATGAAAGCTATAGTAATGTAATTTATGTTGTATGAGTGTGGGATGTACATATCCAGAGCAAGTACAGTTAGGTCATATCCAACCATAAGGATGTTGTTTACTGCTGTACAGCAACAGTTGACCATGTTAATGCTGACAACATCCGAGCGACCCTGGTATGTGTACAACTGAGCTGGTTACAAACAGTGGTATTACTGCATTGCATAACACATTATGCAGCTGTGTCTGTACATGGGTACTTTTCACAGTTGATGTAGGCCTAGGTACAGTCCACCAATCGAGGGTTATTTGGTGGTCTACCATATTATTCATACCACATATGGATGTGTGTTGGTAGTCTGGGGACAAGGTGGTGGATGTATATGAGGATACAACCTAGAATGCAGCATTTGCCACTGTCACCTGTACCTGACTCATCTGTGATGCATTATGTTGTAGTGGTCTTTACATGTGGGTAGCCTTTTTGAATATGTGTACATCACCACCTGGAATGGTCCATACCACTGTAATGGCCCACATGTCTGGATGTGAGTTATATGGTGGTAGTGCAATTGTGCACTACAGAGCCTTCAGCCAGGTGTTCCCCACTGCACAGATGTCAGTATTCCCCATTGTAGGTTCTACATTGAGCAAATGGATTACTAAAGCCACACGTCTAGCACTGGCTAGCATAAGCATCCAATACAATTGTCTTGTAGGTGTCAGGGTGTTCCTTCTGGGTGTAGGACATTTGCCTTGGAATGCGGATATATGGGTAAATATGACCTAGGTGGTATCCACACACACATGAAACATGGATGCATGTGCTCTGTGTTGAAGGCTTGTCATTCAGTCATGACAGCCCGGAATGACAGACACTGTACAACCTCATAATAACAGCAGGACATTGGCTCATTGTTTTGGTCTAGCAGTTGCCACTCATACCATGACATCACTGCAAGTGGTGGTAATGTGCTTGGTAGCAAATGCATCATGTAAGGTGACGGACAGCAGCAGACATTGTGTATATGACCAATGTGAAAACCTACTGTTTTTCGTGTGTTTTTGGTGGAATAAATTTGTTTTTTTTACCTTGGATTAATTGCCTTGCATTATTCAGCATTTGTGGAATTGGCATTCCCATCTGTGGTGGGTCTGACTATTTTTCTTGGTTAGAAACTCTTGTTTCATTATTTGTGGCTATTTTTTTGACCCTCACGGCGGAAGGAGGGGATTCCGAAAAATTTTAAGAAACACCAGTTATTTTGAAAGACAATATGAATGGATTGGATAATTCACCAGTTGCTAGAGGTGAATTCCAGCAGGTCCTGACACTTTTAACTCAATTAACTGAATCGATTCAGGAACGGAACATTGAAGGAAGTTCTCTGTTCCCTGGCAACCAGCAACAGTTAATTGAGGGTCAGAGGTCACGTAACAAACGGATGACATCTATCCCTCCTAACTTCACAGACGACGAGGAACTGTTGAATCCAACACACGGTAATGGGCATTCCAATTCACCGCCTAAGAGACCAGAGTTGAATAGAGTGGCGCAGCTGGTCCAAACGAACAACGACACTTGTCCTTTCAATTTTAACTCTTGGGCTTCTAAGCATTTCAATTTTAATGAAGGTACTGTACCTAACCTTTACAATAACTTGGATGATAACTTCAAGTGATTTCAAAGAGAAGTTATACGCACTTAAAGCTAACCAATTGGAAATTGACTATCTTAGAGAATGTGTGCAAGTAAATAGAGTGCCAAAAGGGCTTCGTGTTTTTAAGTTTCCGAACAATGTCAGACCTCGGACTGTACTTTATCAGTAACTGTGTGAGGTTTTCAACAGGACTGGTATTGAGGTCCTGAATTTAATGATTCGCAATTACGAGAGCAGGGCCGAAATTTTATTCAAGGACCTTAATAATGTACATCATAAAATTGTGAATGACAGTATGTTTAATAGCTTAAAAAGGAATTATGACAATGTATTTAAGGACATAGACCAATTCTGTTTTAAGGTTGTGAACAGAAAAATCAGAAAATTAGAGAGGGATTTGATGGAATAAAAGGAAGGAAGGGCTTACTCGATTCCCAAATATTCTACATCTTCTAACAAGGTTGATAATGTGTTTTCAGACAGGGCAGATGAATTTCGTAGCAATAATAGCTACAACAATCAAGAAGGGCGTCCACCAGTTCTGAGAAGAAGTGAAAGGTTAGCAGAAAAAGAAAGGA
Organism: Protopterus annectens; assembly: GCF_019279795.1. Taxonomy (NCBI): domain Eukaryota; kingdom Metazoa; phylum Chordata; order Ceratodontiformes; family Protopteridae; genus Protopterus; species Protopterus annectens. The sequence continues at coordinate 38,671,813 of NC_056742.1, read as the reverse complement.
AATAATCATTTCAGGATTTTCAGTATTCCGGGGGGGGGGGGTACTTGAACAGAGGGTGGAACCATCCTCTGAATTAAGTGAAATGTTCACACCAATTGATGTTGCAGAGTTTGATGATGAAAGAGAAATGGTTAACAACAACATTATTTGGAGAAAAGGGAATTTTACTATTTTCAATTTTACTGATTTAATACCTACGGATGTGTATTTTGATGTTTTCTCTAAAGGGTTCCAATTTGTCCCCTCCCATCCTGGGGTAGTGGCAAACACCTTGATTGATCTAAAATTATTTATTAGACAGCTGAATTTAAATATTTTTTTCAAAGGGCAGTCAGGCACCAGCCATGAACTTACAAGGAAGAGTGCATTCAACCCTCACACCCATCCATCCCTTAAAGTTTTTGAAGCACTAGCTGAGAGGGATATTCGACAAGTTGTATCTAATAGTAACCATTTGCAGGCTGATAATTTTAATAAAGATGAAAAGAATTTAATAGATCTTCTGAATCAGGAGAGATGTAGAGTTATGAAGCCGGAAAAGGGAGGTGGGGTTGTGTTAATGTACACAGTTGACTATGAGATGCATCTTAACAATTTGTTGCAGGATTTGGAACATTACGGGGTAGTATCCTGGAATGAGATTAATAATAGCGTATGCAAAAATTGGATATTATTTATTTGATAATTTATTGCAAGGTAGCGTCGATAAATGGCTGTACAATTATTTCCAATTAGAAAAACCCAAAATTCCTATTATTTTAGGAATGCCAAAGACCCACAAAGGTATTGATTCGATTAAGTTTAGACCCATAGTGTCAGCGGCAGGGGGTGTTACTGAACCGTTAGGGAAATATGTTGACTTTATGGTTAAGAAATTTGTAGCATCCATTTCACATATTAACAAAGATTCCTGGGATTTTTTGAAAGGTATTGACCAAGGGAATTTTGGGACAGACATTTTGATGGTCACTATTGATATAGTGGAACTGTTCCCAAGTATCCGCCACAATGTTGGGCTTGAATGGTTCAGTGATGTTTTAGTTTCTGAATCTGGTTTGGATAGTAACACTATCAATTTAATTCTTGAATTTACTGAAACTGTTTTAAAAAATAATTTTATTTATTTTAACGGGGAATTTTATAATCAAAAGAAAGGAGTTGCTATGGGGGCTTCTTGTGCCCCTTTATATGCTAATTGTGTTCTATACCACTGGGAGCAGAAATTTGTTTTAAAGACTGAATGGTCTAAGTACATCACCTATTATACCAGATATCTTGACGATATATGCCTATTATGGAGTGGGTCAAGGGAGAAGTGGGATGAATTTTTAAGTTACATTAATAATACCTCTGAATTCCTGGTTTTTACACACAATATTAATGAGCATCAGTTGAATTATTTGGATGTGACCTTGTACAAAGACTACAACAACCACTGTTTTCAATCTAAGATATTCAGAAAAACAATGTTTTCAAACTCGTATCTACATTTTAACAGTGGCCATCCATTTTTTCAAAAAAGGGTATTGTGAAGGGCCAAATGATTAGGGCTTCCAGGATGTCTAGTCTTATGGAAGTCTTTCTGGATGAGGTTAAATTTATGAGTGGATTATTTGAAGGAAAAGGGTATCCAAGGAACCTCATTGAGAGTATGGTGGTTGAAGTTATTGCAAACAGGAACTCAAAATTTTTTCCTCTGTTAGGGACTGGAAAAATGAACATGGTCAATACATTACCAAATACAGGGGATTTTAAAAGTAATTTTATACATACCTTTTCATCCACCTCCAATGATGTTATAGAAATTATTTTAAAACATTGGCCAATATTGACTTTTAATGATGAAATCAAAGAATTCATCTCCACAAACCCACATTTTGTTAGGAAGAGGGACGTAAATTTGAAGGAATTATTGGAAATGAGGGCTGTTACAAAATTAACTACAGATAGATCCAAACTTGGTACATACAAATGTGGTGCTTGCCAGCAATGTAGTTTTATGATCAATCAAGGAACAGTTTTTATCCCTTCAAGAAAATACAAACATAAATCTAACAAATATTTTAATTGTGGGACTAAAGGGGTTGTTTATGTGGGAATCTGAATGACCTGTAATAGTTTTTATGTCGGTAAAATGGAGAGGCAGTTAAGAAAAAGGGTGTATGAGCACATGTATGAAGTCTCCAAAGGTAAGGATACTAATGCTTTTTACAAGCATTCCCAGTTTTGTGACAACATGAAAGTTAAATTTTTGGTTTTGGAACAGGTGACCCCGGATCTTCGTGGGGGCAACTGGGAATCAAGATTGGAGTACAAAGAGCTGCTTTGGCAGCTCAGGTTAGATGTAGAGAGAGCCCCAGGCTTAAATGACAATATAAGCATTAGAAGTGTTTTAAAATTAATGGCTGCCCATTTATAAACTAGAATAATAATAACTACTTGACGGGTTTATTGGCTGCCACTAGATCGTTTTGTGGCTATTTTATTTTATTTTAGTTTATGTTATGATTTCTAAATAAATTATTAATTAGATCTATACACCCTTAGAAAGGTGGTTTAACAACTGACGGCCTTTTGATGAACTAATACAGGATGTATTATTTTGCAGAAAGGGGTGAGGGGATTGTTTTTAATGTATATATTTTTAACATCATGAATTGTGTAACCAGTTTCAAGTGTTTTACTATTTTTTATTGGTTGACAAGATGGGACATGTGATGAATTCTTACTATTTAAAGTGGTTACTGAACTGATTTTTTGTTTTGAGGAAGCTCAGTATTGAGTGAGTGAAAGCGCTTAACCTACTGTTTTTCGTGTGTTTTTTGGTGGAATAAATTTGTGTTTTTTTTACCTTGGATTAATTGCCTTGCATTATTCAGCATTTGTGGAATTGGTATTCCTGTCTGTGGTGGGTCTGACTATTTTTTCTTGGTTGGAGACTGTTGTTTCATTACCAATGTGAGATATACTTAGGGTAGCAGACCTGCTAATAATGACAACTACTAACACAGCTGGGAGAGGTCATCTTGACACCTGCACCTCAGTACCATTACACAATGTGGCTCACACATTATGCTTGCACATGCCACTGTTCCACATATAATGCCACTGTCCACAACCTGCTATCAATGTATGCCTTTCAGGGCAGCAAGGTGTGTAACACATGCTGTAGGTAGCATCTGGCTGTGTGTCCCAGGTAACCTATTGTCTGTCACGTCCACACATGCATGAATGTGTATATTTAACATATATATATATATATATATATATATATATATATATATATATATATACATATGTGTGTGTGTGTGTCAGTACTTCATGTACATGTATGCATGTGTATCACACAGCACGGACACAGCTATATCATTTAGAGGCCGCATACAGGTATCAGGTAGTATACCAGTATGATGTGCATATATACTTACAGGTAAGATATACATAGCTGTAAACCTGTGTGTTTACAATAGGAGTCCATTACAACATGTTCTGTACATGTAAGTGTATGAGCATGCACACTGTGGCCTTCTGTGGTTACAATCAGAGTGCATCCCAAACAGCCTTGTGCTACTAAGTGTATGAGCATACCCACTGCCACCTTGTGTAATTTGAGTCAGTGCATCCAACAAGCCCTTTGTTAGTAAGTGTATGAGCATGTCCAGTATAACCTTGTGTAGTTGTAGTCATAGTGCATCCCAAACGGCCCTGTGCTACTAAGTGTATGAGCATGCCCACTGTAACCCTGTATAGTGATAGTAGTTGTCCATTCCACAGATGGCCATACTCCAGTTCAGGTTCCTGTTGTGCTACAACTATACCTCTCAGGCCTACCTGCAGATGATGTGCCTTGTTTGTGCATACAGGTTGTAATGGCCACCTACTTTAAACACACAGGTTTACAGCTATGTACTTCATGACTGTCAGTTTCTCTGTTGTTGTCCTCAATCTTAGAAGGGCAGTCTGACTGCTTTGGAGTGTGTAATCTCTGCAGCATGTCTTGTAACTGTGTAGTACTGTAATAGTGATCTGTAGATAGGCAGGAGTTCAGATCCCACCACTGACAACTGTTTGTGTGTGTGACAGTAAATGCCTGAGTGTGTGTGTCTCAGTAAATGGCTGAGTGTGGTTGTGCGTGTGTATTTGTGTCTGCATCCTGTCATGACAGTGGGATTTGCTGCATTCCAAAAAGATACCTCCTTTTGCACTTGCCTTTATCCTTGTCAACTGCTAAACCTTTCTCTTCCCCCCCCCTCCCCACTGCAAGTAATCAGTCCTGTGATGTCACCCAGCTCAGAAGTGGAATCAGAGTAAGTGTAATTGTATGTGTTCTATAGCACATACCCCAACTGCATACCACTGTACTAGTTACCTTTACATAGGCAAGACGTGTATGTGCAATACTGGCAAGTGTGTGCATGTTTGTGTGTGTGACTACCTTGTAGCCAGGGATACACATGTGTAATGTCTTTTAGCACACCATGGTAGCCATCTGTGGTGAACGGTGTCTACAAAGTATTACATAGCTAGGAATGGTAAAGAATACACTGTCAAGCATGACTACAGTTGGGAATGTTATTTTCCTGTGCCACTGTCAAGCAGTGACACAGAAGTGGTCACTGGGGTGTAAGTCCATACCCATCATTCCTCCACCCTAACTCCACAGTCCCTGGGGTAGATTACATTAGTCATGATTCCCCACCCCAAACTCCACATACACAACCATCCCTTCTCTGGTGAACTGCTTAAGATTTAAATCTTATAACACAAGAGATGCCTCTGTTTTGTGTACACATCAGTTGCTTTGGAACCCTTCTGTGTCACAAAGGGTGTTCAGACGTGTATATATATATATATATATATATATATATAGCTATAGCTGTGTCTGTGTATTAGTTATGACAGTTGTAGAGATGTAGACTTGTCTTTGTTGTTTCACAGAGTACAGTACATTCAAGGGTACTGTACATATGTACACAAAATGACTGTCCCATTTGTTTTCAGTACTGTGGAATACCTGTAGTAAGATGTGCATTATAGACTCCATGCAACATGTATACAACCCAGATGGCTTAGTGGTACGTCCAGTGACCTCAGTGTGCATGGTCCAGGGTTCAAGACCTGCAAGCCTTGTTGATACTGTCAATTAGGACTACATAAGGCAGCTGTAAACAGGTGTAAATGTGTTTTCGTGACAGTAGGCAGCGGTACACGCAGGTAATAGACATGTATACTTGAAATACCCTTCTTAGGCAATCCTGCTGATGTCACCCACCTACAAATACACCTCTGGCACTGTTGTAACCCAGTAATCTCCATGACATGTGCTTTAACTGTGTAATGCTGTAGTGTGTTAAACTAGTTTGGTAGATGTTCTAATCCCAGACAGGCCAACTGTGTGTGTGTCTGCCTGCCTGTGAAAGAAACAATGCTTTTAGATATGCACACTCTTTACAATTCACATACCCACCTTTGGCAATCCTGCTGATGTCACTCACGTAGAAATACACCTCTGGGACTGCTGCAATCCATTATTCTCCATAGCACGTGCTGTAACTGCGTACTGCTGAAGTGTGATATACTAGTTAGATAGGGGCTCTATTCCAAGAGAGGCCAACTGCGTGTGTGTGTGTGTGTCTGTCTGCCTGAAAAAATAACAATGCTTTTTAGAGTATGCACACACTTTGCAATTCACATAACCACCTATGACATTCCTGCAGATGTCACCCACCTAGAAATAAACCTCTGGGAGTGCTGTAATCCAGTATTCTCCATAGCGCGTGCTGTAACTGCATATTGTTTAGTGTGACAAACTAGTTAGGTAGGGGCTCTATTCCAAAACAGGCCAACTGTGTGTATCTGTCTGAGAAAGGAACAATGCTTTTTAGAGTAGGCACACTCTTTACAATTCACATAACCACCTTTGGCAATCCTGCTGTTGTCACCCACCTAGTAATACACCTCTGCGACTACTGTAACCCAGTAATCTCCATAGCATGTGCTGTAACTGCGTAATGCTGTAGTGTGATACACTAGTTAGGTAGGAGTTCTATTCCAAGACATGGCAGGTGTGTGTGTGTTTGACAGTCAGAGCCTGTGTGGAGGTGGCTGTGAGTGTCTAACCACTGGACACGTTGGGGAGTGAAATTTGGAGTTTTCCTATATATGTCACAATGTCCACCTCACGAGGAGTACAGATGTCAGTCAGCCAAGGGACTTTGTTGGCAAGCCATACCCCTACATCGAGCAAAAGGCCTGGTGAATAAAGTATGCAACCCTACTATTACCCGGAATATGTTCTGAGCCCATGGACATACACAAACACACTTGCCTAGAATATCCCGCTATGTTGCTAGTACCCTGCACATTGATGACAGATAGTAGGCACGGTGTGATTGCAGTTGGCTGCAGAGGGCATGGCACCCTGTACAGCAGTACAATAGGTGCATAATTGTGGACAATGTGCCTTCACTATGTTCCCTACTGGATGCCTGCAACATATGTGGTGCCATCAAATGTGATCCACAGAGGCCCTACAGTGCCTTACACATGTGCCCTGTATGGACCGATGCCACTGAAACCAGGGAATACCTGTATCATGCTATCAATGCAGGTGCAGGGTCAACCTGCTATCTATAAGGAGGTCCTACCACACCAGGCCAGTAAGGACATATCTGAGGATAACAGTCTGTGTACACAACATGTGCCAGCCAAACCAGGTACACTTGTACATGTCACTGTAGATTATTGTGGGAAGTGCACATCCCAGGCAATGTCCATGTCAAGGACTATCAAACACAGACATGGCATGCATTGCAATGCAATGGCCATACACAGTGGTAACCAGGATATCAGGACAGTTCATACAATACCCATCTGTGTAGAACATTGCAGACACTACAACCCTGTACCACACTACACACCATTGTCGGGTGGCATGATGCCAAGGATTACCCCTCACTCAGCCTTGTACAACCATCTTGCAAAGCCAACCACTGCGCACCCATGAAGCAATGCACACATGCATGTCAGTACTGGCACCTTGTGTCTGTGTGTGGGGTATGATGCTCCCAACCACAGTCACACTCAGTATAACTCCCATTGGCATAACTGACTGATGTCAGACATGTTCACATGCCCTAGCCCATAGAACCTCCGGATATCCTCTGTGGTGCATGTAGTACCTGTGCATTACTGCAGTGTGGCAAACTAAGTAGTTAGGAAGTGTATCTGTGGGCCTGGCAAAGTGTGTCAATGCGAATCCATTAGAGAGTGTGGTTGTGTTGACAATGACATTCGTTCATGTGGACAGCCATGTGTGCTACACCTAATGTATGTCTACTATATCTCTGTTGCAGATGTCGCTCACCAGCACACATATATGTTCTTACAATACACCAACAAGTCAGCATTGTGGCACATGGAGTAACCGCATGCACTTGTAATAGTAATGACTAGTCAGTCAGGGGTTTAAACCCCTGTACTGGTAGGTGTGTGACAGACGATGCTTAGGTTTTAGTCTCCAAGCCCTTCTCTGATGTACTTTGCCTCTGTCTGTCCCTCCCACACACTCTCTGCTGGATGTGGAGTTGTACACCTGCTCAGCAGCAACTTGTCTTTTGTAAGTGATGGTCATGATCAGGTGATGGCCTCTGCACCTATTGCAGTCATCCTCTAGCTGATTGCATGTGGAACAGCTGCAATGATGTTCCCATAGCCAATTGCATGGAAAGACAGTACGATATCTAGGAACATCATGTTGGTGTTTGCCCATGACAGTCGCTGTGAGTGGTACCTGGATCTGGTGTTTGGTAAACGGCATCACAGATGATATCTGGATGTTCCTCAAACAACATACACAGTGGCAAATAGCCTAAAGACAGGAGGGTGATGTGCCAGACATGACTACAGCATGTAAGTGTAGCTATGCTTTACTGAGACTACTGCCAGTTTAACAATTTGTGTGTGGTAATGGCTATTCTGCATGTTTTAAAACTGACAAGACAGTGCTCTGTTTGTGAGGGGAACCCCCATCTGTACGGCCATCTCTGGAATGGTCAGTGTGTGGCACCATTTGTTTCCAGTGTTACTCACTGAACACACATCTGTGAACTGCAGGAGCATAGTGTGAAGATTGCAGTCAGTACATGGTGATAGTGATGAGTTACAGCCATCGCATCCCTGATTGGACATATGTCACATGAAATAGTGGTATGACAGACACTGTCTAGGGTTCTCAGTGACATGCCAATAATGGGCCACTGTTCATAGCTGCAGTCACAAGTCTTCTACACTTTGCACAGATGTCATGCAGTATATATGCATGTGTTGTGCTCCCTCTGCAAATGTATACCATCTGTTGTGTTGGGTTGATGGTCATATCTATGCATGCTGTTATAATTTGTCCTGAATGCTGTTGACTATTACTAAGCCATATCTGTGTTAAAACTGCAACACCATAGGCTGTATGGGTTTGGAGGTCCCGGCAGAACCTCCTGTCCCACTTCAGCTGGCCCTGGCACTGGGCACCAGCACATCTGGGGCCCAGCCATGGACCTCAACCTCTGTTGGCTCTGCACCACCTTCTGGTGGAACTGTCACTGAGGATGGGGCTTGCCCTCCTGGAAGCAGGTCCAGACAGGAACATGTCCGCTGTTGTACAGTCCTGTATGTGGTGTGTAGGGGGGCTTAATAAGGGGTTTTGAGGCCAGATACGCCAGCTCGAGGGCAGAGTGTCACATTTACAGGGTGTGCCTGCTCCTCCTAGACAACCCCCAGCACTGCCACCTTTGTGGCTGTTTTGGTGCAGTGGTGCCTGCCCATGGCTGGGGACCTCCATCCCACTGTTTTTATCTGGGGGCTCATGGGCTTGTGACTGCCGAACACCCCTCCCCGTCAAAGGTGTATCCCCCCACATGTGTCATATACCAACCCTGTATCCTGTCTTGTCTGTCATCCTACCCAACCTATCCTCCATGAGCATACCTACTCTCCTTCCCCCACATCCCACTCTCACCCTACAGAAACAAAAGGCCAATCGGTTCCTAGAACAACATTTGCCCCATACATAGCTGTCCATTTCACACACGTGTCCACTGGACACATGTAACCCTTTTAATATGCATTACAACATACTCCAATTGTACTCACCCCTGTCTCTCAGGAACACAATCCTGGTATGCACATGACTCCTAAAGGTTGCAGGTACACGTGATGCAGACTACCCATTTGTACACACAACACTACTGGTCCCTCTATGGTTACCCGATTTACCTTTTTCATGATGATGTCGCATACAGCACCTTGCAAGAGTACTGTTCTCACATAATGATTGGACAGGAACTGTTGTGTTAATGTAAATAGAATGCACAGAGTGATGTATTTGGCCAATGTACAAATGTTTGCGTGTATTAATGACACATGTCTGTCTGAGGGAGTCTTGATATTACATAGGACAACACCACTACATAATACAGGCATTGCTGGTGTTTCCCTTTTCATACCTTTGTAATGCTTTGTTGTCAAATGGGATGTTCTTGATATATCTATATATATGTATGTATCTATATCTGGACATAAACGCATACACATATATCTACATGATGGAATACATTTCCTATACAGTTGAATGACTGTGCTGGATGATATGTTTGTGATAAGATCTGATGTCTGTATATTTGCCATGGCTTAGTGGTAAATCACAATAGCTGTGTGCGCAGGGTCCTAGTTTCGAGCCTTGCAGAGGGCATTTATTTTGTTGCTGGGAAGAACAAGGCCATTGGATACGGAGTGATTAAGGCACATTAAAGCAGTTGTGAGTGGGTGTGTGTGGGTTTGCGTGGAGCTAAGCAATGCTAACCTTTGGTTACAGTTTCTTACATTCAGCATCTACATTGCTTCACCAGTGTAATACTTGCATACTGGCAGCCAAACAGGCTTACACCCGCTTGCTCCCGCACTTGCAAATGCACTGCATTTGGTGTTTGCATCTGACACTCACACCCCTGGATGGGAGTGAGGCCTACAATATTACCTTGTGATGCCTATTACATCGGATTACATGCCTACAGTATCAGGAATGGCTGCCCATTAGGCGAAAGCATGCCGTTCGACTGTACAGAATCCGCGGCCTGTCCAGAGTTTGATTCATATTATTGGTGTGTTCCTCTTACAATCTGCACCTGTCTGGCTAATACATGGGAAATGACACTCTTCAATACAAACAAGTAATTGGGTTTTGGAACCCACATCCTTCAGCCGAGTCATGCTACTGCATACCTAAAATTCTATCATCTTTCTAAGGTTGTCAGTGGAATATGTGCTTTCTGTCCCTATCAGACCTCTCATACAACTGGGGAAAAATATCAACTGAATCAGGGGTATGTCATAACAACATTAGGGACACATTTAAATTATTAGTGCTATTAACCTGCCACATTGACAGGCTCAGAGTATATGAATTCATACATATTTTCTGAGGTAAATGATGTTTATGTCCCTTAATTGTTATCATTATTCATTAAGAGTAATTCACCACCTTTCCTCCAAAAGTCACTAGTTTTAGGAGGGATTAAGTGGGACAGAGTTGGAAATTGTGTCGGAATCAGGGATGTCCCTGGAAATCAGGGTCAGTTCAGCGGTATGGTCCCTATTTGTTCCCGCAATGGTTTATGTCCTGTCCAGTGGATTTGCTCTTAGGGGTTGAGAGGTATGGGCATCAGCTATGCCCATTTCAGGATATTACTTACATCCCCGGGGCAGTCCTAATATGATTGCGCCAGCCAACACCTGCACGCCTAGGCCCATAAATGCATACCCATAGTTCCCGCACCTGCCACTCCTCTACAGCACTCATCCTTACTGTGGGTGCAGGTGGGGTATAAACACACCACTACACACTGCCCACTCTCCGTGTGTCGGGACACATGTTGTACATTGTGTCGACCCATGGGTTATCAGAATTGCACAACCTACTGGTCCATGTACGTCTACAGCCTGGTTTGATGAATCATTACTGGGACTGACTCCAGTGATCATTAATTTTTGGTGTCCCACAAGGGACATCGATGTCTATGTTTCAGGATTAGACCAAGCAGGTCTCTCCCACTGGTAGTATCCTGCTGGAGGTCTGGGAAGCAGTGCTGTGTTTACTTTTATTGTGTGTCTGTATGTTTCACTGGCCTAGCTGGGGTGGGGTGGGGTGGGGGGTTGATGCTATGTGTTTCACGTTTGTTTATTGGACCCGTCACCCCCATATGCACTGACTGTGAACATATGTAACTCATAACTGCTGTATCATATCCTAGCTATATACATGTGTATAGTTACAGTCACATATTTATATATATATATATATATATATATATATATATATATATATATATATATATATATTTACATATAGATATATATATATATATATATACATTACTATATGCAGATATATCTGTATTTATATGCATACATGTATATATTTATATATTGCTGTCTATATATATATATATATATATATATATATATATATATATATATATATATATATATATATATATCTAACAACATATGGGTCTATGGGTGTCTGCATATGTATATATCTATATGTGGGTATGTATATGTATTCTGTCTCTGTATGTATACATTTCTACTACAGAGAGGGAGAGGCTTATCTCTATGTCGCTATGGGTAGATATACACACACATACCTCTACATATATACATCTGCATTTGGTTATTCCGTTCCTTGCCATATAGATTAGACTTTGCTGCAGTGGGACTTGTAGTGAGTGTGGCTGCTCATTGGGCGACGCCTCTGCCCAATGAACACATTTGCTTACATCCCTGGGGCAGTCCATATAAGCCCACATCAGCCAACACCTGCACACCTAGACCCATAAGTAGCTACTCATAGTTCCCCCCACGCACCTCCTCTAGAGCACCCATTCTTACTCTGGGTCTTGGTCGGTTCTGAACACACCACTACACGCTGCCCACTCCCCACTTCACAGGACCCATTACATACAATTGTCTCGACCCATGGGTCATCAGGCTTTCCCACCCTTGTATGCTGGGTATGTATACACCCTAGCCAGAATGTTTTGTTTATCACCTTCTTTTGGTCTTGCCAATTTTTGGGGTGTCCTGCAAGGGACACTCCTGTCTTTGTTCCAAGATTAGAATTCACGGGTGCACTGTGTACCCTCCCTGATTGTATCCTGCCTGTGGTCTGGGGAGCAGTGGACTCTTTACATTGTTTTTGTGTACGTTTCCCATGTCCTGCGGGGGGGAGGGGTAGAAGGTCATGTTACGTTTTTCATGTTTCTTGCTTGGGCCCCTCACTTCCATTGGCATAGCCTGTGAACATATGTCATTCTTGTAGGCTGTTTCCTATCATAGCTCTATATCTGTGTATATTTACACACACACACACACACACGTATATATATATATATATATATATATATATGTATATGTCTGCAACTATATATATATATATATATATATTTATATGAATATGTAATATATATATATATATATATATATATATATATATATATATATATGTGTATATATATATATATATATATATATATATATATGTGTGTGTGTGTGTGTCTGTAAAGCAATGCATACCCTGCACAAATGCACTTACACACGCTTACTGGTGTTTATATATGCCTAAACCTGCTTACTAGTGCCTTATTCATTATGATACCAGGCCATCCAACCCTGGCACACCTGGCTCCTTAATTTCATACCCATAGTTCCTCCACCCCACCGAAGTTCAACATACATGCATACCATCCATTGTTCAGTTGTTATCGCAGCCATGGCACACCTCCACACATTTCCCTCTTCCGAGCGTTAGGGTTCCTACACATATGTTGTCCCAATCCATGTATTCTCAGGTTCTCCTACCATTTAGTCCTTGAACATACCTGTCCTTGCTTGTGTAATGGTTAGACAGCCAAATAGCCTATCAATTTTTGGTTAGTCCCACCAGGGACAACCCTCTGTGTGTAAAGTAGACTTAGCAGATCAACAATGTTACTCCCACTGGTAATATCCTGCCTGTGGTGTGAGTAGCTCACTCCTGCCCAGTTTGATATGGCATACTCTGACAGCGCTATATAATACTGGGGTTGCTGTTGATTCCCTTCTCATTCCTTTTGAATGCTTTATTGTTACGTCATACTTTCTTCATATATATATATATATATATATATATATATATATATATATATACATACATGTATATATATATATATATATATATATATATATATATATGCATAGATATTATATATCTGTATATACTTATATACATTTCCTATGCTGGACACTGCTTAGACCCTTGCAAGTGCACTCAGACTTGGTTACTGGTACTTATATATGTTCATTGCTGCTTATTTGTGCTTACACCTGCTTACTAGTGCCTTATTTATTATGACAGTGCCACTTTGATTGAATGATATTTAAGTTAAATATCTCAAGCGATACTCTTATGTCGGTTTTACAGCAAAACGACATTCATCCCACATGGAAAATGATATATGCTGTTGTTGGGCTCGAACCATGAATGCCTGTTCGTTAGGCGGATGCTCTAAACACTACTATTGACATTTACATTGATTCCGCATGTTTTTCTCTGTTTGAATGAATTTCATGTGCAAGCTAAGCTCGGTGGAGGGCAGCAATGCACAAACACTCTGCACTTTGCTTACACCTTCGATATTGCAGCAATTTAAATGTATAATAGGGACATGGGAAATCTAATTGTGAAAGTTCTAGGGACAGGGCTCAACATTAGACTACATGCTTGTGTGTTTACTACTTCGATTTTATTTCACTGTTTGTGGACACTCTTGTATGCTTAGCATATATTTCGGTATCCACGGACACTGAATTACTGACTTACTATTAGAGGCAGGCTCTACTAGTAGGCATAGTAGGTTGTGCAACTGTCGGGGCATGTTTATGCCTCCGTAGAACACCTGTACATGCCCCCTGCACTCGCACACATTTCCTGTGCACATTGAGGGTTCGGTGGCGCGCCCTCATACATATTCATATGGCGCTGCTGCACCATCTGTAGTGAGGATGCTTGGCGCAAGGCTAAAATCGTTCCTGCGCTGAGCTTCTTGAATCCCAGGGTTTGTGTTTTTTTCCCTAATCACCTTGACATGTAGTGCAGAGACATGGAAGACTGAATCAGGTAAATAATAGTTTGTTTTTTTTTAGGCACACCCTGCTCTATCTAATTTATGGCAATCTGCTGAGAATTTCTACCTGCCTCACATCATGTTGCACCTTGATCATAAATCATTTTGTCTTACAGTAAGTTTTATCAAGAAAAGAAAACCCCCTGCATGGAAGTAGTTGCATGGCCAGAAAAGTACCATCAAATAACAAAAAACAGGCCAGCAACTGTGTGCTGTGTATATTAATTTAATCTTACATAAAACACAAAAAAAACAGACCAGTTTCGGCTAAGGAATTAACCTAGCCTTCATCAGTATAAAAATACAATACTTCTTGTGAATGTATATATAATATATCATTAATTGATGTATACATATTATTGGTCAGCTCATTTAAACCTGGGCTAAACAACCCTCCCGGTTAAACAATCCACTTTTTTTCCATTGCATTTAATTTTGTATGCCATCCAGTTTTTTGGTCCCCGTCACTTCTTATCATGTCTATAATTGTAAAATGAAAAGATGCTGTGGTGTGTTGTAAAGTGTGTTTGGACAGAGCATTGCTCATTCTTTTATGTTTAACATCAGAAAGGTGTTCAGAAATCCGTAATCTGAGGGGTCTAGATGTTTGTCCAATGTAGAATGCATGACAGTTGCAAGTGGCCAGGTATACCACCCAGTCTATATTGCAGTTTGCAAAAATTTTTATGTCAAATACCATACTACAATTACTGCTAGAGAAGTTTTTGTTTTTCAAAACTCAGACACAATTACTACAATGGCCAGAAGGCATGCAACCAATGATCTTCTCCCCAGAAATGGTTGTTTGGATAGTATTATGCTGAGTGGATGGATGCTGATGTTTGAAATGGTTAAAATGAGACCCCATATTTTTCCCTTTTCTAAAGAACTGACATGTTTCGTTTAGATGTTGGGACAAAAAATTGTCTGCCAACAATATATTCCAATGTCTTTTAATAGACTCAATCAACCTGTTAGTGTTCCTACCGTATGTGGTGGTAAACCGTAGTTTTGTGATAGTAGAGCTTGTTTTTTGTTGGTATTTCAAAAGGTCCTTTCTGTCAGTGTTAGCAGCACAATTACTTGCTGTATAGACATGACCCCATATTGTATCCTCTCTCTTGAAATCTATGTACTAAGTCTTTGCGAAAATGTGCAAAGGAGTTGTCATCTGAACAGATGCGTCTCATCCTAATGAATTGTGACTTGGGGATGTTTTTGGTAATGTGGGCTGGATTAAAGCTGGATGAGTGGAGTAGAGTGTTATATTCAGGGTATTTGCGAAAAACTTCTGTACGTAAAGTATTGTCAGTGTTCCTGGATATAAGTACATCCAAATAGGTGATTTTATCCAGATGGTAATTAACAGTGAACTGTAAACCCCATTTATTTTTGATAAGATACCTTATGAATTCGATAAGGTATTCAACATCAGACCTCCACACCATCCAGCAATCATCCAAGTACCTATGCCATATATCAATTTCCCCAAGTAGATGTTATGTGTAATGTCATAAATAATGTGCTTTTCTATGTAAGCCATATAGAGATCTGCATATATAGGGGCAAAGGATGCACCCATTGCAGTCCCACGTACTTGTAAGTAACATTGGTTACCATAGAAGAAGACATTCTTTGTGAGAGCATGTTCTGTCAGAATAAGGAGAAAGGTGTTTAAACCAGGTCTATATAAATTAGATTTATCTAACCAGTATTCGATAGCATCCAGCCCGGCCCAGTGTGGTATGCTTGTATATAATGAACAGATATCTAGTGTACACATTAACCAATGATCCTCAATTTACATGTCATCTATAATGCCCAGAAATTCTGTCGTGTCTTGAATTCTGGACCTAACCCATTTAAGTAAGGGTTTGAGATATTGAGTCAAAAATTGTGAAATTGGTTCAGTTAGAGACCCATTACCCACCACAATGGGTCAGCCCGGAGGATTGTGGAGATCTTTATGGATTTTTGGCAAGAAATATATATATTGGCTGCTTGGATCTGGAATAGTAAGATGATGTTTAACTTGTTCCATAATAATACCATTTTCTACTGCTGATTCCAAAAATGTGTCCAATTGCTGTTTGAACATGCTAGATGGATCAAGAGGCATTCTGGTGTAATATCTGGCATCATCCAATTGTCTATGAGCCTCAGCATCATAATGTGACCAATTCATGACAACCACAGCACCACCTTTGTCTGCAGAAATAATTACCAAGTTTTATTATTAGCAAGTTCTTGTAGAGCCAACATATCAGACCTTGAGAGATTATTATATCTTGTATGAGCCACGTTTGAATTAAAATGCAGATCTTTAAGTACACTGTTTCGAAAAAGGCTCACACAATGATGCATTGGTGGAGCAAAGGTGGATTTGTGGTATTTAAATGAATCACCAGCTGGATAATCATTAGTACTGTCATGAAAATGCACTTTAAGATTTAATAATCTACAAAAAGCTATAACATCCTGTGCCAATATATCTCCCTGAACAAAAAAACAGGTATAAAAGAAAGGCCTTTATTTAACAAAGTTATTTGTGAATCTGACAGTGTTGCATCAGAAATGTTTAATACATTTGCTTTAAAACAACAATTTACTTGTTCATCAAGAGTTCCATCAAACCCTGCATACTTTTGATGTTTGAGATATTTTCTACTTGCCGTCTTATAAGGCCTAAAGGAACAGTACTGTTGTTACGTTTGGGGGTTGGAGAGTCCGAGGTCTGTTGTGTATTCAAATCTGTACCAGATGATGAATCACCCCCAGAAGAATCAGTAAAAGAATTAAGTTTTCTAAGAATAGATTTGGGACGTTGGCGTTTGGGGGGTTGATTTAGTTTTGCTACCCCCACCCTCAAATCTGACATGTCTGGTATAGTTAAAGGGGCATCCTTTGTCATAGTCCATTTGATCTCTTTTCATTTTACCATTATAGACATGATAAGAGGTGACAGGAACCAAAAAAGTGGATGGCATACAAAATTAAATGCAATGAAAACAAGTGTAATTTTAAACTTTGAGGGTTGTTTAGCCCAGGTTTAAATGAATATTTATGAGCTGACCAATAATATGTATACATCAATTAATGATATATTATATATACATTCACAAGAAGTATTGTATTTTTACACTGATTAAGGCTAGGTTAATTCCTTAGCCGAAACCGGTCTGTTTTTTCTTGTGTTTTATGTAAAAATAAATTAATATACACAGCACAAAGTTGCTGGCCTGTTTTTTGTTATTTGTTCTTACAGTAAGTTTCCCATGACATTTCTAAAGAAAGGAGGAAATATTAATTCAAACAGTACTGTAAACACAGTACTCACCACTGTAGAGGCCAAGGCATCACAATCCCCAACACAGATACACACTGTGATGCCCCTGCACTGGCCCATTAATCAAGGAGCCTCAATCCTCACCACTAGCACCAGTGAGGGACATGCACATTGGGAGGATGACAAGTACACACAGTAAAGTACAATTTCCCTTAAGAGCACACAGAGATCACAGTCAGTCTGGGGCTGGTTTCTCCCTCTCTCTCCTGATCCCCTATAAGACTCCCCATTGGTATAGCTATAGGGCTAAGATCTCAGCAGAGTGGTCAAGCCAAAACCTCCAACACCCTCTCTGTCCAACAAGTGCATTGTGTCTCTGTCTAAGTAGCTGGCACATACACACTTTGAGATTTGATTTATATATAAACACACAGACACTCCCGGGAAAGGATGGCATAGGTTCACTAGCTATGCCCCCTTCTGCCCAGACTATAAGGTAGAAATCACTGCCACTAACCACTAATTATCAGCTACTATTAGGCCCTTACAATGGGTGACCAATTCCACTGTGTAATGTTGTTATCCAAATGGTAAGTGTGACCAAGACTAAGGCTATTTAAGAGTGGCCTGTACAGTGTCACCAAATACATATGCAAGTACGCTAAGAGCTTACACATCTCTAAACAAACCAGCCACCATTAAAATGTTTAAATATATTTAATAACAAATAATAAAAAAAAAAACAATACTCAATAATGCAACACAGTGACAACAGAGTTCAAAATCACAAGAAATACTTTAAAACAACATTGCAGGACAGTCTCAAATAAATATAGAAAACATCTAAACTAATCTTTACTGTATTCCTATCTATATCTAAGAGATACTATGCCCCAAATGACTTACTTACAGAGACAGGCAAATATAGATGAGAAGTGCTGATGAGAGGACGTTTCTAGGTCCAATGACAAATACAAAATGCACAGACTCTCTGAGAGATAGTTCTTAAATTAATAATGCACATTACTGTTGGGTTAGCTGGATGACATCACTATTTGACACCTCTGCCTTCAGTTCCCAGGCTAACAGGAACTTAACATTCAACACCTCTGTGTCAAAAATACGTATCTGTTAGAAGTTTGCCTGGAATGGAAACTCTTAAAACAGTTACACACTTTTACCTTCAAAACTTGTATTTATTTCTGTTTCCAGACAATAGAAAGAATTTCTAGCTGCAGACATTCTGTCTCCTAGCTGAGATAAACACTATCATAAACAATTCACTTATTTTCTTAGAGTTTGCAAGTTAACTCTGTTATTTTCTAGTGGGGTACACTTTTGTTACATTCTTGAAGCTCAGCACATAACATACAGTTTAATATACACATAACATATGTTTTACTTACATTTGTAAGACAAGCATACCAATCATATTACTATTCACAAATGACAGAATTATTCACAAAATTCCAGTTAGCTGGGCTCACACACACACACACATACACACACACACACACACACACACACACACACACAAAGTGTTCATAATCTGGATCCCACTGTAGACATAAATTAGTCTTTTTTATGCTGTTTCCTTGAACATTTTCTATTTACAAAGGAGGAACAGCAACTCAAACAAAGAAATGAACACAGTAATCAATGTCACAGAGCTCAAAGCATTCAATATCTCAGACGTACATGCTTTGCTGTACTTTGGACATAAATCAATCTATCCTGCAGAGTGCCTTCCTTATCATTTTATAAACAAACGAGTAATAAGCCCTCAAACAGACCTACAAACTCAGTAATCCTTGTTACAGAAGTCTTAATAACAGTATCAGCTGAAACTGTTCTTGCCAGATGGACTCAATAAAGTCCGTGTAGGCATTGTAAGAAGCCTAAATGGAGTTTACATATTTCTGCAGTGAGCAGCAGTGCTAATTGCATATTCATGCCGTGCACCACATTTAAATGTAAATAAGCATGGTTTCATGACTGGAAACAGTGTTACTGGCCAAGGAAATGTGTAAAGCAATACAGATAGCAGCAGACATATAAGACTTGTTTACCTATGGGCAAACTAGATCTGTGGAATTGTGCGGAATGCCATAGTGATTACCAGTATTAATAATATAGCAATGTATATGGTCCAAATACATTACAGGACAGTGTATACAGTACAGAGTATTGTGGAATACCATTTCAGGCATTCTGAACATGACTGTGTAAATGAACTGCAACAGTGCACGGACTACCATGTAAAATAAACAGTCAGGGAAAGTGCTGTGTATTGAATAGGGACACACAGATGAATTGTCGGAATGAACACAGGGAAAGTGGACAGGAGAAACATTGTAATGTATAGCATATGAAGGCATGTAAATAGAAGACAGTTATATCAGGAGCACTAATTACATTTTGACATGGAACAGTATGGACTGCACAATGCAAATGTAAATTATGTGACTGTCAGACAAGGTGACATAACAAAGGAGTCTTTGTAATATAAGCATCCTGAAAAGAACAATGGAGAGGACATCTATCAGGGATTTTATATACAATCGAGGCTGGGCGCATATTGTGAAGCTATGCAAGCTGATTTGCCTGAAAAAGACTGTATTGTTAGCAGAGGTGTCCAGCAAGTGGGACACAGTTACTGGCTCATGGACAACAGTAAACAGAAGCTTGCACAATCATGGACAATATCAGAATAATACCACCAGTAATCCCATGTCTCTGACATACCAAATAGGATTCTGAGTGATCATAGATGGCTCTGCATGAACACATTTGTACAACTGTTATGACATCTCAGCAATCTATGAGGGTAATCAAGCACATAATCCTGACACTGTAACATCTGCTGGAGGTGTTAGGAGGGACACTGCTATACCTGTATGTGACATTATGATCAATTCAGGTTAGTTGACTGGTGTGCATGGCATGTATATGGCACAATCCACACTGTCAAAAATGTAACCCATGCCATCAATGTTGTCAAACAGCTATATATGTACTGTGTGCATCTCTGGAACAGGTATCACAAATGCATCTGGTATAACACCTTGATGGGGGTTCCACACCATCAGACAGTAATGTTTATGCAAGAAAAAGAATACCTAGGAATGCCAGCAGGATGTGTGGGAGGTCACTGTGGCAGAGGTGGTACACTTCAGTTATGCATCACTGGAAGATGTGTAGGGAGGTACATGAAGAAGGTTGCATTGCATTCAGTCACTGGTATGATGAAGTCTGTGAACTATGGAGGTATTATGCCCTTTGATGTGGATGCCCTACACATACTCAGGAGTTGCGTTACATACAAGGGAGCAGTTACCACTGTGCTCACATGCTGGTGGGCATTCCAAATAGGATACCAGAACACAGGCAACATACCAATCGATCTTCTCATAGGGGTGTGATGTCTACATTATCATTGAGTTCTGTATTTGTTTTCATAATGTAACACATCCCCCCATGTTTTTGTTTCATCTTACGTGTGGTCACGGCTGTGGCAGCAATCTTTTGTGTGTGTTGATACTGTCTGTATTATACTAATATCACCGACTGAGTCAATGATTGCCCACAATCTGCAGTCCTCCAGACAGCTGCATGGACATAGGATGCATATGACATTCTTGACATCTGTGACTTAAATAATGGACAGGAAAGGGCCTAGCACATAGCCATGATGTACGGACCTGAACAATGGACTGGAGATACAGATCACTTCACACTTTTCAACATATTTAGATGCTACATTTGTGATCCAGTGGGCTACCCATTTGGTGATATAGGTGTTTATGGTCACTTGTGACAGTGTTAAGTTAATAGTTCAGTGTGGATTTGTGTCAAATGCCATGGTCTTGTCAAGTTCTACAGGATGATAGTGTTGTCATCATGCATGCCCTTGATGACCTGCTTGAGGTCATCTAACAGATGTAACAGACATGGATGTAGCATTAAATAATCAAAAGAAAAAATGTGGAAACCCAGGCATAAAAGCTTCACCAAAGAACCAATAATAGAATGCCCAGTTAGGCAGTCCACTGAAAAATAACTATGTTGTGCAAAAGTTCCAATGATTTTATTAATTTAGTGCTTTTGTCTCTGAACCAGAGACTTCTTCAGAATAAAATTGCATCACAACAAAACCATTTAAATAACAGTCAGTCAGAACAATGATTGGATGAACAATTAAAAACAACAATTAACTAATTACAGAGTTTAAAGTGCAACATCCAATGGACATGGGAAAAATAAAGAAAACCTTACATTCAAAAAACAAATAAAGTACAATCACATTCCAATATAAACATGTATAAAATCTAACTAAGCATTCGATATTTCAGTGCTTTAAGCTCGAGAGTGGGAGCTAATGATAATGAAATACCACATAGGCGGTAGTCTACTTAACACCCAAAGTGTGATAAGAGACCTTGGGACACAGGTGGAAAGTAGTCTCTCCTTTGATAATCACATCTCTACAGTAGTCAGGAAATTCTTCTAAGTGGCACACCTCATTACAAAAGGTTTCTCATACAGGAAAAAAGAGGTAATTGTTCCCCTCTACTCATCACTCATTAGACCCATTATAGAGTACAATGCCCCTTTTCGCATGTACCTCACAAGACATTTACAACAACTGGAAAGACCACAGAAATACCTCACAAAGAGGATTACCGGCCTCAAACAGATGCCTTATGCAGACCATCTAAAATAATTCCAGCTTTACTCCGTCATGTATTACCTACTCAGAGGTGATCTCTGCCTAACATACAAAGCTATGTCAAGCCCACAGCTGTTGGACATGCTCCACTTAAAGAAATCCCAATCCCTCCGAGCTACATGCTCTAGGGACCTAAACCTTGTCACCACAATAAACAGAACATGCTGGAGGGATAGATTCCTGTCCCAGAGACTTCTCATACTCTGGAACAAACTACCTATCTATATCAAACAAAGCTCCTCATTAGCACTCTTCAAGAAAAATCTTGATGATTGGATGGAAGATAGGAAATTCACCCAGGGGATCACTTTTGTGGTTCTGCTTGACAGGGGCACAGGAAAATAATTTTCTTGGGTGGCAAAAGCCAGGGTACTGTTTGGCTAGGCTTATATAGGCCCTAGGGCCTATAGCCTAGTACCTATCTATGAACCTATGATCATTTAAACTGGGAGATACATAGGCATTCAAAATGTAGATGCCAAATAAGATCCCAGTACTCTAATTTAATCTCCCATTCACCACCCAACTGATGAGTGTGCAATGTGTACTATTTGGTGGTTGTGCTTCCAATATGCAGATATACTGTAAGAGACAGCTTTACAAACTATATCCAAACAAGTGTCCACATCACTGCAAGTATTGAAAAATCTGAATGTGCGCTGTCATTATAAAGATGTGCATGGTATATACGACAATATTTTTTATTTATTTATGTAGTGTATTTGATATATTTGTGAACAAGTACTAAGAGACCAAGAGTGCAGTGCAAGGGGGGGGGGGACAGATGGCTGCATTGTAAATATGTGTTATTTTCTTAGATAGTGCCTTCATTTTGTTTGTGTTTACACATGCAGTTTCATTGAATGAAGACTAAGTGGACAGTAAACAAATGTAATGCACGCTGTTGTCTGCATAGCGCACTGCTGAGCAGCGGGTTTGCGGCATGGTTGGCAAAGTATTTGCAGATGAGAGATACATATTTGTGCAAACATGAGCCTCATTGCTAAACATCTGAGAGTTCTCAGTATTGAGGGTATGAAACACACCTGCTGCTTAGCTGACTCTGTGGCAGCAGGTGTAGATGCATTGATTCATTTCTTTTGAAGACCAGATGATATAGGGTTTGAATCCAGGTATATGTAATAAATTTAAGTAGTGATAATGCAATTAAATCATTCTTTCTACTACACTCACCATGTGTTACTGTGTGTTGATGTAGCACAATGTGTTTAAGCAGCATTTCAAGGAGGTAAATGGCACCACAGAAGAGCTGTTCACTGTCATTTGGCATGGTGTGCAATGCCAAAATCCGTGCAAACATAGATGCCAAAAAGTGAAGGGTTCCATTGTTATTCTTTCTTACTTATCTGCGTTGTTTATGACACTATTTTTTGACAAGATTATAGGTGTTAAAATTGGATAGAAAGGAAAGTGGTGAAATGGGGGAAAGAAGAGGGAAGAACAAAGGGAAAGCAATATAGAAATGTGTAGGAGGAAGGAAGGAAAGAACCATATCTATGCATTTCTTCAGCAGTGTAAAATGAAAATATGTACAGAATATTAACTTAATTTGGATTGTAACCTCCACAAAGAGGGGTGGCAGCAACACAATCATGCTGTATAGATAATTGGACTAAATCAAGAAGATATATGTGCGAAATAGTGAACTATGTATGGGATGATATTTTTGGTGGGATAGGTGCCCTTTTTTTTACTTCAGTAAGAGAGGAATGCTGTGTAAGGGACATTGGTATTTCTGGGTCAGGTAAGTTTGGTAGGCGAGGAAGAAAATGTAAATAAACAGGACAAAGAAGACAAGACACAGGGACAATGAGGGATACAAAAGGTTGGGGGACACCACGACTGGGGTAAGGAATGGAACAATGCAAGCCCATGCTCATCAAACATGGGGACAGTGACAATCTAGTCCTCACCCGCAGGACTGTCATCACCATCCCCTTACTCTGCTGGCTGATGGAGTGCTTGACATCTCCTCCTCCTACAGACCATGAGGGGGCACTGCCTCTCCATCTGGTATAGGTGTACACCAAAGGTGCTGTGTATAACCCTATGCACCAACCCTGACATATCCTGGTGGGTAATAAAATCTCCACCTCTACCAGTACTACCAGAGGGTACCACAGCATCAGGTGTCAGGATAATGCTACATGGGGGTGCAGGGAATGCAGGGGGAGCAGAGGCAGTACTTTCAAAGTATGACCCAGATGTGCTGGGCATCAGTGCTGGAGCCGGTGGAAAGTGGGCAGGCTGAGCTACTGAGGTTGGCCTGACTCCCTGCGCTGTGAAGCATTTAATGATTTGTTAGAGATGGATGACATGGAGACATTTTGATGACACATAATAGAAAATAAAAAAAAAGTGATAAGGGTTTGGGTGATAGAAAGCAAAGAGATAAATGTACCATCATATGTGACATATAATGCATTATGACAAAAATACAACTATTTTACCTGAACTTTTACATGTATGTATACATCCTAACAACTACAATCTTTAATTACAGATTGCTCAAAGAAATCCTTGCAATGTGCAGATATACTGAGCATATGCTTGGTCCAATTATACAGA
Organism: Protopterus annectens; assembly: GCF_019279795.1. Taxonomy (NCBI): domain Eukaryota; kingdom Metazoa; phylum Chordata; order Ceratodontiformes; family Protopteridae; genus Protopterus; species Protopterus annectens. Next base: position 38,646,993 of record NC_056742.1, on the reverse strand, counting down.
TTAAAGTTAACAGCAGGGCATTTATGCCACTTGTGTAAAATTTAATTTATGCAATACTATTAATGAATTGCAGTAACTTATACTTGTTACTTGTGCTATTTGAATCCACAACCTCTGACTACAGTCTTAAAATTGGTTTGTGTTACAGACTGATGCATATATACTCGCTCTTACAGTTAGGATATGCATGCTTACTTTGCTACTAGTGTGTAGAAAAGAACATTTTTCTTTGAATTTTAAAGTTACAATAATACTTCTTGTGCTGCATACATAAACCTTGCTTCCTTAGTCTCTCAAAATGCTCAGCATGGGTCTGCCTATTCACATCTATTTCAGAATTAGCTGTGAAAAGAAAGGAAAGGAAAAGAAAAGAAGAGAAAAGAAAAGAAAAGAGCATCATGCATACCAGTCTTACCTATATTTAGCTTTCTATGTATTATAAATTCTCGTTATTAGCATACATACACAACTGTGGGAAGTTGCTAGTTTGGAACTCATCCAACCACTCATTGAGTGTATCACTTCTGTGCCTTTTTAGGTTGTTGAAGTGGAGCCTATACTGTTGTCCAGTGTGCGGGATGCCAGTTCCACTATATACAACCTTGGCCAGATTATTTCAGCCTCAAACTTGTACTGGGAATCAGAATAGTTCCTCTCCAAAAGACTTTGGCTGTGATACTTTACCAGGAGTTCAGTATAAATTCTGGACTTTTCTACACCCCACCTCTGCACCCTAAGTTAGGTACCTTCCTCTCTACACCAGGCATGTCTAATCCCAAAGCAATGCAATAGTAAATTCCTGTTACTGTGCTTACTGGTAGTGCACAAACCCAAGCAAAGATGTTAGTCACATTTGCTCAATGTTAGGCAGAGAGCAACAGTGTCAAACTGAGAGGAAAGCAGTTTTGGAAATTTTAATGTAATTTTGACACTTGACATTAGCTGAGGGGTGTGTGCAGCTGTAACTGGTATTTGATTTAACTTTGCAGACATGAATAGGGGCATAAATTTCATGACCTGACACGTTTGCTTACCTTTATACACTTTCAGAAACATAGTACACAGTATACCCTCAGTCATATATATGAACCTTCAAAACACAGTAAGGGTGTCTTAACCCTCATATATGTAATTCATATCAACTGTACTATTTAAAATAATGTATAAATTGCTATAAGTGATATTTAATATAATGTGAAATGGAGCAACAATTAAAATGTCTGGAATTTCCTGTATTACAACCCAAGACCATGTGTATGGCAACCATAGACTTACCCCTGTTGCCACAGGAATATCAAAATAGCACTTGGATATTTTTGTGTTCATTACTATAAACTGAACTGTCACAACAGTAAAACTATGTTGCATTTCTTGTATTAAAACCCAGGACCATCTGTATTACAGACCTACATTTACACCTGCTGCCACAGAAGTAGTTGAATAACAGTTGTATAATTCCCATTAACTTCTGAGTGTGAACCACTGAACAGTGTTTATTAGAGGAGTTGTGTGGTGGAAAGCAAAAACTGCAACAATGTATCCTTTTTGACATTTAGAATGTCTATGCCCTGTCTACAGGTATTCTGTCTGCTTCTTGTGTGGGCCATTGGTCCAGATTTATGCACTGCTAAGCTTCATGTAAATGAGATAAGCAATGATAAACATGACATTTATTGCATTTCTCCATTTCCCCTTTTTGCGCTAAGCCTCACAGCTTGCAAATACTGGCATTAAAAAAGGAAAATTAGGAGAAAGGAAGAAAAGAAATCTATTAAATAAATGCTACAAAAATTTATGTTGGTACACATAAAATATATTTACACAGGTTTGGATTTGAACTCTCACTCCAATGAACCTACAGAATGCAGTAAGGATGTCTTATCCTTCTTTGCAACAGGACCATCTTTGCAGCAGAGAATGAAAATCATTATGCATGCAAGCAACCGCAACATGATCCACAGTATTAACAGAACATATGACAGTTGTACACTTCTGAGTTTTTTGCACAGGTATTAATTTTATATGTAGTGCAATGAGTGATCACACAACCATTAATAACTATTGCTCATTCTTCTCTTATCTGACCAGTAATCTGAGACATGCATCCTGTAAGGCATTCTGTATCATTGTACTTAAAATGTGTGAGGATATTAAATGGCAACAATATACAACTATCAAGAAATATAGGGGAGGTTGGCTGTTACTGAACAGAAACTGTGAAATGTGTGTGGCTTACTTAGATTTAAAACCTTGATACAATTACTTCTAAACGTTATAAGTCTAACTCAGCTAACATATCCACTGTAGGTAAGGGAGTCTGAATTACTGTTGTGTTTTCCTTCTCCCTATCAGTAATCATTCACAGTTGCAATCCATTAGCAACAAACATTAAGGAACTGCCTGCACTATGTTTATATCTACGACATGGATCCAACTATTTGGGATTCACCAATTCAAATGAGGTCACACCTCATTTGCATCTTCACCATGCTACACTATAAAAAGGGAACCATGTAGCTATGGAACCTGAAGGTGTGTAGACTTGTTTATGTGGATAACACAGAAGAAGATATTACTTTGGGATTTATCTGCACAGAAGACTACTGATCTTGATTAGGTATGACTGCATTTTCAGTTATATACTAGATATGCTCACATGTCACTAAGAAAAATATTTTATGCACATATACTTATATATGCATTAGCAATTGCTACTTTTATCTGTATGCACTTCTTAGAAGTTTACTGATGACATAGGCATGGTTGTCAGTGCATTTTAATTTCTCAGATGCACAGCCTTATTAACTGCCATCACAAGTGCTAAGGTTACAACTGTTTTTATCTTTACATTTTTCTTTTTTTTATTTCAATGAAATGTAAATGTTCTATATTGTCGATAACACAGGGGTGTTAGCCATCTAGGATAGTGCCTAGACATCTCAATGGGAGTGCTGGCCACAGTTAGACATGACTGGCAATTGCATAAAATTGAATGTTCTGTGGTAAATGTGTGCACATATTTTTGAGACTGTTTGATAGCACTTTTTGCAGTTCACTGATGGTACCAAAATGTGTCATTTGTGTGTTGTTTTAGGAGTGGGGGAGTCAAGTTCCATTTCTGTGTTGACACAAACAAAATTGCTTATACAGATGTTTGGACTCTTATTGTTATTTTTCCTTATTTTGGATCGAACCTTGCTTTGTGTGTGATTATAATATGTTATAACCACATAAATCCTTTTTTTTTTTGTATTTGAATATCTTGACTGTTTTTTTGTTTCTCCAGTGGATGATTTTGCAAAGTTACCTTTTATGTGTTTTATATATATATATAAGCAGGACTTTTACTTATGTGATACTTATGTGTATTATCCTTCTTTTGTACTTTATGTTTCCTAGGACTATGGCACCCAGGTTCCCCAATCACCACAACCCCCCTTCAGTGACCCTGAGATTGAAGTGATTGTTGAAGCATTTACGTGACATGGTGCCTTTCTGCTTGAGAGGGGACATGGGGGTATGTCTTGCAGAATGCAAATTTGGTGACAGATAGTGGCTGAAGTAAATTCAGTAGGTAGCCAGAGCAGGATATATGATCAGGTGCATCATAGGGCCACTTACTTGATTTCATTGACTTGGAGTAGAGCAACTGCAGTGGCCTGTGAATAGGTAGATACCGAGGGGCTGCTACAGAGCCACCACTAACACCAAATAAAGAGTTACTGTCCACTGTCAGGGATCCAGACAGCTCAGTTGAAAGTACACAACAGCTTGTCATTGATGTTGGTACTGCTGTTTCAGGGATGACAGGTATGTCCCAGAAGAAGCTTCCAGGTAGGCTTACCTATCTCAGTTAAATACTTCTCGTACAGTAAAATATTGACAGCAATACTTTAGTTCTGTTTAACATAATGTTTTTTTTTTTTTTGGAGTGGAATAGTTGTAGACTGATACAGTTAGCAACACATTATGGTTGATTACACATGAGCTTGGGATGAATGTGCCATCCAAGTTCTTGTTAAAGGTATTGCTAATGGACATATAAAGGGCAAAAAGTTTTAACCCCCTGTGTTGCTGTTAAATGTGATGATGGTAACCTTATCTTTTGCTTAACTTCTTCCAGGGCCATCCTCCATAGGGACCCTAGAATCATCTGCACATGGTAGGCCCAACATTTTTATGTCAGTACTGATGAGCAGATCAAAGAATTATTTATTTTATTTATATGTGTGATGTGGTGTCAGGGCTGTTGTGTGTATTACTGTACTGTCTGTAATAGTGGCACCACTGTTAGTTTGTTAGTGTATATTGAACTATAGCAGTGTAGGTATTAATTTCTTTCCTGTGCTTGTTGCATATTATCGCAGGTGATCCTGACAGTAGAAGTATATGACTCTTACCAGCTGATGTCAGAGTATCTGCAGACCCCGATAATGATGGCGGGAAGACAGAGGCACAGCTGAGGTGTGCAGAGGTTTAATCTGACACTGAAGTTGACATTCATCCATTCTCTGTAATTCCTTCTGACATAGTCTATAACAATGCATTCCACTGAGCCCTCAGATATTGGTAAGTGGAGGGTGAGACAGTTGATCAATGTAGTGTGGTCACTGTAGCTTTGGTGCCTCTTGACTTTAGCTATAGCCAAAGTATGAATAAGGTGCCATGCAGGAGGGGTGTTAGGGGAGCTCGGTGATAGTCTGCTGTACATCCTGTACCTGATGTATGTGTGTCCTTCTGTGCAACTCAATGTATGGTTAGGGCCATCGTGGAGGTCAGGCACATTCCAATATATCCTCCAGAGAAATGCTTAAGGTTAAAGATGTGGCACAGGCTGACATGTGTGACTGCCTCCACCATGTTTCCAATTCAATAGATTGGATGAATGACAAGTTGGAACTGGCAGTGTCTGTGATGGAATGTCTGCTAGGAGGGGGACGGCATCCATATGGGCATAGGTCAGCCTCATCATCTGATGTTAGTCAACGTGGCTGTGCCCGATCATCGTCCCATAGTGGCACTACTTCCAATGCTCCGTCAGTGGTTGTTGTATCCACATCCAGACATGGCAGGCCATGGGGTTGTGGTCTTGGACATTCCTGTTAGAAGGGCTCATCTAGGTGATATCATTCACATTCAGGTAGCAGAAGTGCATCTGACAGTGGGTGTAGACATGCCAGTTGAACTCCTGGCAGAGCCAGTTCTCATGGTCAGCTACAATGATAAACTTCCACCTCTACCATGCATAGCTCACACCTGTCAAACATATCAAGATGTAGACACTCACACACCAGTTTCTTCTGGAGGGCCCATACAAACACACACATAACAATTACATGGTTCATCCCTGAGGCTTAAAGCTCATTTTGCCTCAGTGGCCATTTGTTACTTTATCCAAATGTTTGCCTGTTTTTCTCTCTTACGCACACACATTCACTTACCTTTTGTGTCAGCCTAGGCTTCCATTCCCCCTCCATACACACACACACACACACACACACACACACACACACACACACACACACACACACACACACACAAAAAAAAAAAACACCCTGTGGAAATGATGATAAGGGTGCATTATCCTTGTTTTCTATCTTTTGGATTCAGGGATACATAAGCTTTGTGTCTGATGCTTAGGGTGCATAGCTGACTTAGCATTTAGTATACCTGTGTTTGTGATGTTGTTTTGATAAATGTACTATTTACATATTTTGTTCTTACAAAGTTAGACAGTTGACAGAATCAAAACTGTTTTTCCATCAGTATTTTTAAGAATCTTCTGAGGGTTATGAAGTCTGAAACTGAGATGTGTCTCCTTAATTTTTAACTTCTCTCTTCAATGATTTGCAGTACGAAAGTATGAGGCCAAACTTAGGACATTAGGTGACCGTCATACTTTTGAGAGGTATGAATGTGTTAATCTTTGATGCCTGAGGTCTGTTACTTGATAGAGGACACACATATTCACATAAGCTTCTGCTCTCACATGTTGAAGTCATTGCTGTACAAACCACCCACCTTTTACTTACTTACATTACCAACTAACTGCATGTAAGGATATGCCATTCATTTGTATTATCACAAAATTTTGTTTTAATACTACATATTCAGTGCTTACCTTGTAAATCCAGCAACTGCTACAGTTTTAGTTCAGGGCTGAGTCTGTCTGATGCTAGGAGTACACAGCCATTACATGGGGAGGTAACATTTGTGAGCATGTTACTATTTGTGTGGGCATATGATGAAGGTTTTAGCCCCTTAGGTGGTGAGTGGGTGTGCTATGAGTTGCCTCTCAGCAAATGTGAGACCATATTGAGCATGCCTATGTCTTTCTACACTTACAGCAGCTGCTGGTTTCCCCCTCTCACTCCTCATCTGTGTGTGATTGTCTTGACCTTGCCATTGGCAGCGGGATGTGTGCCCCTTCCCCTTGTTTCTCTTTTTTTTGAACAAGAAACAACTTTATTAAATGATCACATATGATGTAGGCAATCTTACATTTATATAAATTATAATAAATCATACAGACACAACTCCATTTGCAAACATTATACATTATAAGCCATGCAAACACAATTGCAGCTGTAAACATTAGACAGCACTTATAATATATCCAGTCATTGTCAGTCAACCATTACATAGCTCATTCAAATCCTGCCTTCTATTAAACCTTGTTTCTCCTCTGCATGTATCAATCCCACATTTCCCATTTTTTCCTACATAATATTCTCCTATCCTTCTGTAAAAATCCCATTTCCAGTTGTTTTAACTCTGTTACTATCTCCACTACTTCTAGTAATGTTGGTTTAGACTGATTTCCATTTTCTAGTAATTGCTTTTTTGGCAGCCACCATAATTAGACTCAGCAATGCCTTACTATGTCTAGGCAATCACCCATTTGCTCACTCAGTATCTCTGGCAGAGCAGTCCGCAGGGAATCTTTAAAGTCTGCCGACTCATTACACTCCCAGAAAATATGTTGCCAATTACGTGTTTCTTCCCCCATTACATTTGTTGTATACTTGAGGTGCCCCTTCCCCTTGTTGATCCTGCTGGATGATGTTGTAAAGCATGGCACAGACAGTGAAGATTTCAGTAAATTTAAGTGGATTGTACTACATGGCTTCTCCAGCTGTATCTAGGCACTGGAACTATGAATTCAGCTGCCCAAACACATGCAATATGGTATTTCAGGTTTGATCATGTGCCTCATTATAGCATTCTTCAGTGGGTGTGTGTGCATAACCCGCATCCCCCAGTAAATGAACCTGTGGGACATCCCCCCTTGTAAGCATCTGATGCAGTTGGGAGTTGTGTCAGAAATGTGCATCGTGGTAACGGCATGGGTTGCCAGCACATACATTCAGGATAATTCCCTTAACAGTACACATGACTTGACAGTTAAATGAGTGGAAGCCCTTTCTATTTATGTAGACCCTTCCCTGTTCCACGAGGGGGGGGTGCCTCGATTTCTATATGTGTGCAATCTATGGCACACAGTACTTAAGGGTGGTGTGCTATAGGGTAGAAGTCATGCATATTTGTGGCCCTGTTCTCAGGAGTACGGGGAAAATGTATGTGGTCACTGGCATGTTGGAGCATAGCATTCAGGAACTGATGAAGGATCCTGGATAAAAATGCCTGTTACACTCTCAGCATGTCCCCTTTTGGTCTCTGAAAGTTTTCTGTAGGTAAAATCCTAAGTGCTACACATACCTTTGTCTCCACCGGTATTGGTTCCCCACGGTTTACCCTGGGTCTGAGTTGAGGATGACAGAGGTCACATAGGTCCTGTAGTGTGTCTCTAGCCACCCTGTAGCACTCTATAATACACCCTGTAGCACTCTATAATTTCCACCTCATGCAGATTGTGATAAGTTAAACAGGGTCTGAAAACTCTTCTCCTTCTTATCCTTGGTCTATTAGCAGCAGCAGCAGCAGCAGCATAGACTTCAGCTTGTTGCACAGACACATAAATTAAAGCAACAGCAACCCCTAACATTTTTTTTGTGTCGACTCCTTTCAATGGTTGTATTCCAATAGGTTTTAGAATTCGCAGGGAAAACCAGCAATGAGCCTACACAGTTACTTAATAGCTTGCTGCATAGATTCTCCATTTTGGATTGGTTGATTAGTATACACTTCAGCTGCTTATGCTGTAATTAGCATGCTACAGTGTTTTCCATGGTTGTGTGGCTACACACACCATGTAGAGCCAATTACTGAACACAAACCATGGCCAAACCCCTAGAAAAAAGAAAATAAATAAATGAAAAAAAGAAAAAAACAACAAAACAACATGATGAAAAAAAAATGGAAAAACAGGGGACACGTGTAAATTGTCAATGATATGTAGTATATTTTATTACAGCAGGACCTATCAATGAAAAAATAAAACACAATTAAATAGCATACTACAAAGGCAATGGGATTCTGCATGTAAAGGAAATGATAACACAAACACACCATTCCAAGTAAAAGTGGCACATTTTAGTAGAGTAGCTGGATGGAAAAAAAATCTTCAAAGCAAAGAATACCTAAGCAAGGGATACTTAGAAAGTGAAAAAAAAAACAGATACACAGCAACTCTGTATTTTGGACTGCAGATTTATTATAGTAATACATTAGGGCCACCAGTACAGCATAGTCATTTACCCCAGTGGCTAGAGACCCTGGCCTTCTTCCCCTATCTTGCTATCCTGTTTTTCTAGCTCTGCTGAAGCACTGAAAAATATAAAACAAACAATAATGAGCACAGCAAGTCCTTCATAGCAGAAAACAATTATACTTTCATGTGTCAGATCTACTGTACAGTGACATTACAAAAACAGACTTTTTACTATAACATTGTGTCTCTGTCTCTGCAACTACAACCTCTTCATCCCACAAGTGGAAAAGATAGGGGTGATGCCTCTTCCAGTCACTATACTTATTCTAGCACTGCTCACAGGAGTAGATGATACCTTCGGCATTGATCACTGGTCTCAAATGCTCATGCCAGGCATCGATTTTATAAATGGAATCCTCCTAATAAGCCAGTGGGGGCTCCCTATGATGCCTGTGCAGTACATGTAAAAATATCTTGCATTCTGTGTTGCAGCAGATGGGAACTTGGCCAGAGTTTGATCTTACTAAGGACATGTTCTCTCATTGGGTCAAATATAGGAGATAATATAATAGCCAGAATGCACAGCTGGACACGGCAGTCACTAACTTATGTGCATAGATGGGCATCACAATACTGCGGATCTTATTAATAGTATTGTGATGCACATGGTAAGTAGTGCAATGAGGGGTGATGTTAGCATGGCTAGGCCCCACAGAGATGCACTCCACCATATAACCACAAACTCATTAACTCATTTAATCCTGGACTGCAGGATGCTAATTAACACATTTGCTTCCTGAGATCTTCTAAGCCAGGAAACCACTTGCTTCCTAAGAGCTTTCTTCAAAAATCCTCTTCTGAAACCATGCTTTATTAGATTTATATCTGATAAATGGTGTGAGTTGCAAAAAGTGTAAAATATATTTCATTAGAAGACAATGGGGTATACACTGGTGTTACTATCAAAGGTCTGTCTATCTGTAGATGCTAATTTTAAATTGCAGATTTATGAAATAAAAAGTGCATTTTGTTTGCAAAGAAATGTGTTGTGGTCAAACAAAGGGTTTTATTAATGAAAGTATGCAAGATAGAGCCAATATATGAACAAAGAAATTGTTCACCTATTCCGGAGCTTTCCAATGATGTAATACAGGATGGGAAAGCATACTGCTCTTTAGTGATATTGCCAAATCTATGCAAATTACACATAAATTATTTCACAATATTCCAAAACAATATTAATCTACAAAAACATTTATCTTAGATGGCAAGTATCAGTGCCAACATTGTGTGCCTTAATGCTTTTGATTTAGATAGTATTATTTTTTCACCTGTAGGTTACACAGCTTTTATGAAATGAGTGTAGTTATGAAAATATAGGTCATAGTCATAACTGCTTTACCAGAGAAAAATTTGCATTTCCTATCATGTTTTAATGTCATTTTAAGTAACACCCACTGGTTAAATGCACCACCTTCAACATGACAAAATCACACTCCTTTTTGCATTATCAATGTAAACATGGAAAAGCCCTTTTTGGGTGATACAGAGTCACAGCAGATTGTGTTGTAGCCTCACAACCAAGAGGTTTTCTGGTTTGATTCTCATCTGGGGTGCCTTCTGTGTGGAGACTGCATGTTCTCCCTGTGACTGCATGGGCTTTCTCTGGGTGATCCAGTTTCCTCCCACATTCCAGAGACATGCAGTAGGTGGACTGGATACTTCAACCTGGCCATAGGCATGAGTGTGCATGTGAGGGAGTGGTATGAAAACAACAACAGTGGCAGTGACAACCAATCATCGGTGTGAACCTTGACCTAGGTGACTCACCCCATGTGCAAAAATGAGAAAAGAGGTTATGGATAGATTGATAGATGGGCCCTTTTTTCATAACTTTAAACACTCCTTAACTTCAGTTCTAGTAATGGACCTCAGGACTGCAGACACCACTCAAGGGGGAGTAGCTATCACAGATACTACCAAACAACAGTGCAGTGTGTCTAGTAACACTGCAAAGACCATGAGAGGGGCTTACAGACTGGGGGTTCAGCATGACAGGGGATAGGGAGCAGACAGGACATGATGCAATCCAGTGTGAGGGAAGTCCTCCAAGATATGGTACAAGAAACAGGCAGAACAGGACTCAGGCCTTTGGAAGGGGAGATGTAACCAATCATGGCACAGGAAATAGGCAAGAGAGGTGACAGTCCTTTTAGGGGGGAAGAGGGATACAGGGAAAAGTGACATAGTCTGTTGCAGTCTTGCCATGTAGGTATCTACATACTAAATGATATGCATACAGACAATATGTCATACTACAGTCAGTTGTGAGAGTATAGAACGACAGACACAAACTGTGTGACTGGTAGAGATACAAATGACACCACGCATGGCTTATATGCTCCCACCAGCCACACTATGGCAGTGTGTCAGAATAGATACACTATAGTAGCACACAGTTTTATGGCTAGCACATGGGTGCTAAGAACAGCTTAAATGCAAGTGTTGATTGGCAGGTACTGCCATGCATACACACACCAATTCACATGTGTAACTCAGAGGTATACACATCATAATATTGAAAAAAGTAATGGTAATGGCTGGAAAGGTTCACCACACAGGAGACAGAAGTCTTACTACAGGCCATCCATCTCTTAGGTGTGGCAGGGGCTGTCATATGCCTGTCACTGCAGTAGTTGCTCATAATTGAAAGACACAAAAGCTACTTCACAGGATCAGTGATATGCTAAAACATGCCAAGATCTAGGCATCAAAAATTGCCAACTGCCAGTGACAGGTTGATGATGGGTGGGTGGACCACCAGCACAGATGAATCTCACATGTATGGAGGAATCCCTTGTGTCTCTCAAGGGGAAAGCAGAAGGAGTCTGCCCTCATACCTATTGATGGATGGGATATGGGTGGTGGGTTGGTGGTGACTGCCCAAGTGTATATACTGGATGACCCAGATGAGTAGGAACACATGCTATTTCCATAGGAGACTAACTTGCACCTCTACATTGTTTACCTAGACAAACACATTTGCAATTCTGTCATTCTGTCAGCCAGGGACACCAGAGCTAGCAACCCTCTTCATAAGGTATGTATGTGCAAATAAACTAAGTATGACACTGGCATGTAGATGTCTGTACACCAGACAACATGGGAGTCATTGGCATTGTTACAGTCATACTATTAGTATTTATTAACAGTTCTCAGACAGGAATGGTACAATTGGATGGCACATGCTTGATGTGAGCATGCCTTTGGAGACCGATGATGATGGCACCATATAGCATGCACAATCTAATAACTTAGTCGCATTTTCAGCAGTGCTAATACTGGAGGGCATAGTCACACTGCATTCAGCTTAGGAGACTGTGGATGTCCAGGATATATATCCAGCATCACTGTGTTTGCTAAAGGATGCATCTTCTATGTCAGCCCCACACCAGATAGACAGTTTGCATTATGACAGACAGCATGACAGGACTGCACTGCCTCTGAATTCAACATAAATGACAAGGTGGAGACCTGGACACAGCAGTCACCACCATGGCACCAGAACATTTCCTGACTTCGATGTTATTCTTGGAATTAATCAGTAAATGTGCAGAACAGTGATCCATGAACACATGGCCACTAATCAGAAAGTGTCAGAGATGCTGAATGTACTGTGTAGCTTGCATGAAGACCAGCAATCACTTTAAGGATTGTGATACATTCTGTTATGCATGTGAAATAACCCAACATGCACAGAGGTCTAAAGCAGACATTCTTGGTGTGGGAAGTGGTGGCCCACTTGACAGGCATCAGGTCAAAAGAGATGTTTTACACCATTCTGGAGATTGCTGTACTGTCAACACTGTCCCTTGACTTCCCCCATCCCTAGCCATGGGCACTCTGATAGACATGGCCAATACTCCCATGGCTCAACCATGAGTATATTTATATATATATGTGTGTGTGTGTGTGTGTGTGTGTGTGTGTGTGTGTGTGTGTGTGTGTGTGTGTGTGTGTGTGTGTGTGTGTGTGTGTGTGTGTGTGTGTGTGTGTGTGTGTGTGTGTGTGTGTGTGTGTGTGTGTGTGTGTGTGTGTGTGTGTGTGTGTGTGTGTGTGTGTGTGTGTGTTTTGAGTATATCTCAACAAATGGGGTGCTCTGAGTCCCACTGTTCAACACCCCAGCATAGCTTTACATTAAGGAACAACTACTCATCCCTATTTATTAGGCTGTGGGGGACAAGGTATTCCACAACACCACAGCAGGGGTCACAGTAGCATTGTTGCAGATGCAAACAATGGGCTATGTCATTCCCTGGACAAGCGTTCTCCAGTCCTAACATTGCAGGGCCACGTGGTATGCCCATCTGATATTTGGACCATGGAAGCACTATAGGTTCATAGGGTCATAGGAAATTACTAGGCTATTGGCTCTAGGACCTTTATAAGCCTAGCCATGTTATACCCTTGTTTTCTTACTGACCAAATTGTACAGTCTATATTTGAAGCATGAATCTATGATCAGCACCAACTGCCCTTATCCAAGAGAGACATAGGTGACACTCCTGGGGAAAATTTACAGTCTCCCATCCAGTTGTCTAAGTTACGTTTAAATAGGGTCATTGAGGAGCTCTGCTTTATGTGATTTGGAAGTTTATTCCAGAGGACTGGCAATCTCTGGGACACATATCTGGCATTAATTAATTAATTAATTAATTAATGTTAATCTTAACATTAATTGTTAATGTTAAGATCCCTAGAGTAACTGAATCTTGTTCCATTTGACTTGTGGATGTGCAGCATTTCCATAAGGGCAGAATCTCAGACTGTTCTGTAGGCCAGACACAAGTCTCCTCTCAGCAGCCTATAAGCTACAGAGTACAGTGACAGGGGCTTCATTCTGTCCATGTCTGTCATGTGTAGAAGGCCCTGAAGTTTCTTGGTGAGAAAACTCACAGGCTGCTTCATTCGGTCTCTTGATTGCTTTCTTTCTTGGAGTATGCCGAATTGTTTTTAAGGCTGCTTCATCATTATGCTATGACTGCAGCATGAAACTACTTGTGGAAATGGAACCATACCTCTCACATCTCCCTGATTTCACAGAAAATGCATGACTTTACCTCATATTCTTGCCTTGATCCTCATAAAAAAGTTTTGATTTTCTTGCAAATCTGTTAGGATTATAGTCAGTCAATAATGCCATTAATTAGAGTTTTGTAGTTCTTATTGTTCAAAATAAATAAACATGATGAAAAACATGTTGTTCCATTAACTTTTAAATAACTTAGGGCAATAATTAAAAACCACCCATCATTTAGGTGCTTTGTCCCATTATTTTTGTCTTTGTTTAGAATTCTTGAGAGATAAGTTGAGAGATATGAATGGATCACCTAGGTTCATTAGCAAGTAATTAATCAGGGGTTCATTTGTTGCCCTCTTTCAGAAATGCAGCTTATGACTTACTGTTAGATTATCACAGTAAAATGGAGATCCAGGCCACCAATGGAGACAATGTTATCACCAACATTGGTGAAATTTTAGGATTATGTATGCATTTACATTGTATGCAAGTTTTAAATTGTGACAATAGATTCTTGTGTCTTTAAATTTTAATTGTGTTTAATTGAAAGGGTTATAAAAGTAATGTGAAGCACATTTTGTGTTATCTGAAGAAGTCTTGTTACAAGACAAAAGCGCTAATCTTTGTGGTATTAAAAGATTTGTCTCCATTGGTGGCCTGGATCTCCATTTTACTGTGGTTGCTTAGTTTTTACTTTTTATTGTGTGCCTTGCTGTTAGATTATCTCAGAACACAGTTGACTGTTTAGCTGACGGCTGATTATGTTTTATTCTATTTTGCATCTTACTAAGCTTGTAATTATTCTATTTACATATCAACATTTCCATAATGAAATATGATTACTTCACCAATGCAAAGATTATGTAGACTAGCAAGATCTGTTTAATGGGATAAATATCTTCCATACCTCTCAACCTATTAGCACAAAAACATCTGGACAAAACAAAATATAATGGGGGGGGTCAAACTTGCAAAATCTGAGACATATTTTAGATATTGTTCTTACAAACCAAAAACATTGATAGAATAATAGACTTTGTATTAACATGCATTTCCTAAAAATATAAAGTCTAAAACTCAAATTAGTGTCATTATTTAATGACTTCAGTCCACAATGATTCATCAGAAAACCACAGAGTTCATGAGGAACAAACTAAAAATATAAGGCAAAAATCTTGAGATTCTGTGAAAATCTGGACAGATAGGTTTTATGATATCTTCCCACTGATTTATTTTCATTTAATTGTTAATGTACTCACAGCACAGAGGGTCTTAATTGAGATATCTTTAGTTATTAAAAAGAAGCCATGAAAGTCTTGTTCTTGGAATCAATATGCTTTTGTTTAAAGTTCAAGTGATATCTTTGTTATTTGAAACTACATTTTGGTGCTGAAGAGCACAATTGTGAAATGATACTCACCATAACAATGTATATTCAAATTCCAGCATTAACATTAAAAAATATACATATTTTGAATGCCTTCTGGTAGATGTCTGTCTTTTTAGAGCTCTCTGGAGATTTTAGTAGGTTACTTTATCATAGGCAGAGATCACTGGTCAGATTATAAAGGGGAGGCCTGCTGGAGGATGATGATTATTGATGCTTTCATACCCAAAGTGCAGATGTCATTCATATATGATGAGAATATAGGTAATATATATATATATATATATATATATATATATATATATATATATATATATATATATAAATGGGGCTATAGATGATAGGTGATAGGTGACATATATTTAAAATTGTGATATAGATGAAATTCTAAGGGGAAATGTTAGATTTATTTGGTATTGAACAAGAGTAGAAGGAATGCATGGCTAATGAATGGGTACAAAAGATGTTTGTCAGAGTGTGATTTAACCTAGCAAGAGTTAAACATTGGAAAGTTAAAGATGTTTGGTCATAAACAGATGTTAAAATCATTGGCTTGATTAGGAAATTGATAAGAGTAAAAGCAAAAAAGAAATGTTTGGGACAGAAGAGTAGACATTATATAGTATCCATAAAATGCCATTTCAGGTGTGTTGAAAAAAACATACAAAGTTACCAAACTCAGAATCAATTGCCAGCACATCCTCGAGTAAGAAATCACAGCAGTAGCAATAAAATGATTTTTACTAGTTACGGACTTTTATCCTTCAGAAAATATGCAGTCTTCTTAAGAATCATGACGCTCACTGCTATGTTACCAAGCTGATATATGTCATGACTGAGCAGGCCACAAAGAGCAATTAATGGAGTATTTGTACAAGGCATTCTTAACATTTTTTCTTTTCCTATCGTATATGTGCTCAGGTGCACATACCTTAATATCTTCTCTGTTTTTCCAATATAAAAGGACAAACAAGAGTGGCATAAAGCTGCATATACCACCTCTTTTGACCTACAAGTGTTCTATCCATTGAGTTTAGCCATAACTAGACCTAATTTAAAACTAACACCCTGCATAATGTCAGTGTAAATTTTGCATCTATTACATATAAATGTCCCTTTTTCTCCTTTTTTCTTGGAGAACTATCTCTCCACCAAGTTCCTAATATTTGCCCCCTCTTAAAACAGACTTTTACTGTAGGAGAAGTGATTTACTCAAACTGTGGTTTACTTTAAGCATTTCCCAATTCTTTCTTATAACGTGTAAAAAGCCAGCTATCAGTAGACAAATGCCTTTTTTATACCTGTCAAACACTTCATCCATGATCTTTTCTATGAATGATTTGGGGTAATTTCTGTCAATAAACAATTGGTTCAACTTCAAAATTTCATAAAGCAACATATTTTGACTGAAATCATTAACATCAGCCTAATAAACTGGCTCTTACCTATACACTTTTTTGTTGTAAAGGATGGCAGCTATTAAAAAATAAAAATGTTTTGGAATAAGTGGGTTTACAGATTTCAACATTATATTTCATTAGCTTAACATCCCCAAACTATAAATAACCTGCATTATTATTATAAGCAAAACTTTAAAAGGTGTAATACTATTAAGAAAGTCTATAAATTCTTTTAAATCAGTTTCGGTCCCAGAACAAAACAAACAAATGTTGTCAAGGTAATGGCTATAGAATTTCAAAAATGTGGAGAATTTTGAGGGAAAAACAAACTTCTTTTCCCAAAAGCTAAGAACAATATCTCCAAAAACTGGGGCACATATTGCCCCTACAGTGATGTCTGTGTGTTATAAGTAATACTCTCCTTCAAAGAAAACAAAATTATTCTGGATTACTGTTTCCGTGAATGGAATAATTAATTTAAAATTCATATTACCAATAAAATCTAGTTGTGAACCATTCTAAACGTGGTGTGCAGAGTAATAAGAAACAAATCAATTACATCAATAGTAATAAATTTTAAATCTAGTGTCATTAGGTCATTCTTAACATCCTTTAACAATTGTGAAAGATCTTTTAACAAGTAAGGCATCATATGCATAAAATCTTTCAATTTAAAGTCTATAAAAATAGCTTGTCCTGTTTATTATAGCCACTGGCATCCATAATAGGATGTGTAGGCAGGTCATAAACCAATTTATGGATTGTAGATATACTAAAAATACCTGGAATGACAAGCTTTTTAACAGTCAAGAAATGAAAGAAATCTTTATTAATTATTTTACTTACAAATTATTTCTTTAGCTCGTCTATATTTCTCTATGTGATATTTGATTCATTAAGAGATGGCTGAAAATAAGTTTCATTGTTCAGCAAAATATATCTTATTCACATAGTCATCATATTTCATAATGAATAACCTTCCCCCACTTCTCAGGTTTCATAAAGAGATACCTCTTGTCCCTGGAAATTACAGCCAGTAAATTGATTAACTGTACTGGTTTCAAAAAGTTTTAATTTTATTATTTTGGAAGAAAATTACCCTGAATCTAAGAGGTGATTTCCTGGGAGGAGATAATAGAAGTTAAGGAACTTCTATAGCAGCTAATCTAGATGCCTGTTACCCTCCAGGAATTATCAGTGAGAATGGCTCTCTTGTGTGTTATTTGAAAATTAAAACTGCCAGATTGTGGCTTTGAATACAGTTCATCCATCCATCCTCAACTCCTTTTTCCATTTTTGCACATGGGTTCAGGGTGCCACTTCAACAGTGACAATCATCTAGAGCCAAGGTTTACAGCACCAAGTGACTAGCTCTGCCACGGTAGTTCATCTATACCACACACTAACACTTATAAGTATATATATTTTTTCACATTTCTCTTTTAATTTTACAATGAAGTGCTTTTACATATAAATATGTTACTTAGTATTCACTGGTTTCAATGTATTTATGTTTTATCTGATGTATGTTTATTCAAAGCATTTTTCTTTTTCATGTAACTTTAAATACTCTATGTGGTCTATTCAGTTGTCCAATGATCAAGCAGGTCTCAGCTTGGTAACAGAACAGCTAACATTATGGTTCCGAAAAAGTCTGTACTTTTTGTAAAAAAATGAACGTGCTTAATAATAAAAATGTGTTTATTGTTACTATTGTGTTTCCTTACTCAGGCGTGCTGAAAATTGATTGAGTTTGGTAACATTATATGGTATTTTGCTAAAGTAGCTGTAATGTGTAGAGCTGAGGTGGAACATCTCACTCCCTGTGTTGAAAGGTTGAAATGTTATGGAAGAAATGGGCCATCTAATGCACAGATTTATATCTAACACAGCCTAGCATGATAAGGCTTATCTGTGAAGACTTGCAGAAGGAATTAATGGATGCCTGATGGGCTGGGGTGCTGAATAGTATTTTTTTAATGTTGTCTTAGTGAATGGGCAAACTGTACACTAAACCCTAATTGGAGAATTAACATTCTCCATCAGGGTGTTAATGGACATGTAATGCCTACTGAAAACACTGCCACCACTATTTTATGCTCACTAAGCAGTGCTTTTGCTGTTTAGTGAGTCTAAAATTAAACTAAATAGAAAATGTAAAAAAAGTGTGTGTGTGTGTGTGTGTGTGTGTGTGTGTGTGTGTGTAAGTGGATGAGTGCATGAATTTTAAAGTGACAATGATTAAGCCATTTTTTAACCTTGCTAAGCAGTGCTTTTGCTGTTTAGTGAATGTAAAATTAAAAGAAACATAAAATAAAAAGTGAGAAAGAAAGAGAGAGAGAGAGAGTGTGTGTGTGTGTGTGTGTGTGTGTGTGTGTGTGTGTGTGTGTGTGTGTGTGTGTGTGTGTGAGTGAGCATATGCAAGCTTGTGCTCATGTAAGAGGAATGTGTGTCTGAATGAGAGTGACAGATCCAGAAGTTGCAGCGGCAGTTGCAATTAAGAGGTATGCATACCACTTAAACTCATAGCTCACAAAATGTGGATAAAGTCTAAATAAAGAAGGGACAAAGGCTCAAAAATAGGAACACATTTTATCATTGCTATTATAAAAATAGAAAGTTGCTAGAATAAAAGGATTTCTTTTAACATGCCTTTTCTGAAGGAAATAAAGTCTGAAACTCAAACATATGCCATTATTTAGCCACTTCAATCCCCAATGATTTGCCAGCAAAAATATGATGTAAAAATCTGGAGATTCTTTGAAAATCATATATTTTGGATATAAACTATTTCTTTCAACACAATTTGCATATACTACAGCAATTTTGCAATATTAGGTGGAGGAACTATATTATATCCAAAATATAAAAAAATAATAATATAATAATAAGAGTAAATATGTACAACAAAACAATTTTATGGACAGCATATTCTCTAAGGACAATAATTCACTCCATGGTGTGTTTGCATGTGTGTTCCTGTATAAATACCATCCTTCCATGAATGTATAGTCTCTCCGCCTGTGGTGTTGGGCCTCAGAACACTCCTGGTTGTGCATTATTTACATAGTAATGCACACTGTTGGGCATTATTGCTTGCTTATTGGTAGGTCTGGTAGAGTTATACTAGGAATATGTAAATTACATTGTTGGACACGATTGAGCAATAGACAACAACAGGGGGAAGTATAGGACACTAGGTAGGGATATTTGGTGATTTAAAGGGTAGACAGGTGGTTTAATGATAAGGGTATTAAAATCAACGAGTAGCAGAACAATATGATTCTTAGAAACATAACAGTGAACAGTCATGAAAATGTTATTCTGGATACTGGAGCTAGTACATAAGTGGAGGGAAGGATTTAAGAGATATGCCTGTCTTGAGATCATGAGGCACTGTAATGCATTCTAAAGTAAGCAGTTCATTGATGTGTCATATTCAATAGGTTTTAATATGCTGGGCGTTAGGAAGCATTATTATGTTTAGTTAGAACTGGTGGCATATCTACTTGTTATGCAAATCATGTGTAGTCTATTCAGCTCAATAAAAATTATGTAGCAAAATAAAATACATTTCCATTCATAAGTTGGTCTATATCTTATGCACCAGCCATCTGAATTTCATTTAGACTGAGGTAATCAGTTAGATGATGTTCTCCAAAAAATGGTGGTTCTTAGTCTGTTAATGTAAGATGCCGTAACAATATATCTGAACATGAAAGATGTGTATCTTCATTTCCTGCTTTAACAAGAACATTTGCTGTTCCCCATTTTTTAACTGAGCTAGAGCACATTCAGTTTACCTCCCTGCCTTTAGATTTTCAAGTGATTCTGATATTTTACCAAAGTGGTTTAGGTTCAATATTTGCTTACCTTCAAATGAGAGGGATATGCACTTACCCTTACTTGGATGATTGCTTGCTCTGAGAGAGATTCCAGAAGGAACTTCTCACTTCTGTCCATTGTTTCACTAGTCTAGGTATTTCCTAAATGTTCAATAATGCAGCTAGACATCCACACCTACTAAAATCTGCTTGAAGGGGCTGCTGGGTACCAAGTCAGACAGTCTCTCTCTCTCTCTCTCTCTCTGTCCAACAGGAAAGGTCTCACTCATGCATATTTTCTCATCACAAATGGCATAGAAGACTCATATGATAGTATGCGCCTAACACAGACTGGGTTACATATCCACTCTCATGTATGTTACCTACATTTGGGATGGTACCCAAAATTTAATCTATTCTATCTTCATATCTCTTGTAATATTCCTCCTTACCACCATCTTTCCAGCCTTCCAGTTCTCTTTCTACTTCATCCACCTAAGATTACTTTTCTCCAAGCCACTTATCATTGTTGCCAAACAGCATATCTTATCACTGAGCTCCCAACCTGCCTTATACTTTGTCACATGCTTGAATTACTGTTCCTTTCACCATCTGCTATACCTATCTCTTATTATTGATACCTTCTTAAAACATGAATTTATCGGAGACATTACTGCATGCCACAGGAGGTACAGCACAAGGGTTTAACTATATACTACCTAACATGACTACAGTATAACTTCTCCAATGGTACCACCATCCATAGAGCAAAATGGGTTCCTTGAAGATCTCCCAATACCACACTCTAGCATTTCATTCATATCAGTAATCACCATCATCCAGCCATCTGAGAAAAGATTAAATTCCATAACTCACCATAGTTTTTGCCCTATGCACCCCCAGGAAGCTATCTCTCAGTCATAACACCTTGAGATCTTGTAGAAATAAGAATGATGATAAAGGGTAGCCCTGCCTAGTACAATTTCTTTATTAAACACTTTCTGATAGTCTTCAGTTTATAGTAATCCTAATACCTAGAGCTTTTTTCATTGTCTTCAATCCATTAGAAATGCTACATCTGTCAAGGCCTACGCAAGCAATTTGGGAAAAAACAATTGGATGTTAAACAGTACAACACCTGCAGTATTGCTGCCACCATTTCTGCCAATTTTACAAAATTAGAAAAAACCTTCAATGGTATGAAAAAAACAAAAACAACCTGCCTGGCTCCCACTATCCTACACAACATTTTTTTCACCTGTTTATCTACTTATGAAAATATACATATACTCATTACAAAGTGGAATACAAAAGTAATTTGCTGAGTCATCCACATCAACCTTTCATTTTAGAATTATAACTACCTTTTCCATTCGCCTTCCTATGAATACCAGTGACGGAACCTGTTAGGGTTTCACACATTACAGCTTCTGACGTACCTAACAGTGCTGATCATCACACCAACCTCTGTCCACTCATCTAAGGAAATTATATCATCTGTATTTAAAATCTGACCTTTCCAATACTTATTCTCCTCAATGTCACCTTTTCTCACCTTCAAACCATTTCCTATAGGACTGAAGGAACTCATCATTTATCTCCTGACTGAATATGTCTCACATTTTATCAGCCAGTTGAAGTGTACTTACACAGAACTCCTTCTGATCTGTCTTTTTCCATAACTTCCATAACAGCAGCTTTTTTCAGCATCACCTTTGGCCCGGTTCATTGCCCTTACCTCTTTCCATTTCTGCCTCTACTTTAACATCCTCTTCATTGTTTTTGCCTTCAACTCAATAGTGTTCTGCATCAGGTTATCATCTCTCTCCTCCTGATCTAGTCAAGCCTGCTGCAAAGTCTCTCCTCAATGGCTCTATTTTTAACTTCCTTTTCTTTTCCTGTTAGACAATCCAACATAAATCAAAAGGTTCACTTTTCATGTTAACTACAGTGCATCACACGATATTCTTATTCTACCATTCTTCTTTCTTGTAGTCCCTTTATTTACTTGTTTTACCATACTATTAAACCAATTCATCTTTTTTCATCCCTGGACTTCCACATATTCCATCTACACTCTCTGCTACTTGTCCATCCTATGCTGCTCTAAACTTATTAAGAAATGATTATATAAACCCTTCTTAGTTATTTCCACAGGTGCTGTGGTAGCATTGTCGCCTCATAGCAAGACGTTGTCCTGTTCGATTCCCAGCTAGAGCGTCTTCTGTGTGGAGGCATACATGAATGGGGCATGCCTTCATTGAAGGTTGTGTGTCAGGGCTGGTAACCCGGTAAGTAAAAATCCACTACCAATCATTAGCGGACTGGAGTTCCGCTGTGGCGACCCCTAACCGGGAAAAGCCGAAAGACACAATCACCTGTGTCACTCAGCCCTGTCCACCAGTAAAATATCTGATTTGTCTGCCTATTCAAATTCATCCCCAGAAACTGTAAATTATTTTCTTTCTCTCGCTAAAGTTCCAAAAATTAAATTTGTAGATCCCTTGCCTCACCTCTTTTTGACATCCTGTATGAAATTGCAGTGCTTCAAATAGCTTGTACTGCATTTTGTCCAACTACACATTAAAATCCAGCCTCCTCATTAGGATACTGTATCTTTCTTTATAGAATTTAAAGCCCCAAAATACCCATAGCACTTACACATCATCTGTATTGAGATCATGGAACGACTCAATAGCAATGGTTGCATTCTCTTCTACTCGCCTTAACAGCATGTGCTCTTCATCTTTTTCTCTTACATATCTTCAATGTCTCAAACTGCTTCTCTACTCGATTAATGAACTACTCCTCTTTTCTCAATTTTAACAGAGTGAACCCCTTTCAATGCCTCTCTTTGCTAATGAACTGAATTAACCTATTTCTCCCCTATTTGTTTGTGTCCAGTGCAACATGACTGTCCCTGCTCTGCATCTATGTTGTCTTTGCAATATTCTGCTCTTTTTGATTGGAAGTCTCAACCCCCATTCATTACCCTAAACAATCACAATTCCCTCATTTCCCTCCCTATCCTTCCAATCAGTGTTGTAATGTTGCTGCTTTTTTTGAGCTTGAAGTCTGGTGCTTGGTAGAAAAATATAATGACATTGTTTTCCAACCAAGCAGCACAGCCAGCTATCCTTCAGAACTGTACTGAAGGGATAAATGACATATTTAGGTAGCTGTGAAAGTGGCATAGAGGGATAAAGCCCTGACTATATTCCAACTGACCCAGGTTTGATTAATGGCTCAGATGAAGCAGCAGGGAGGGATGGATGTTATCATCTGGGCTGGTAGGTGGTGGCATGGGCATCTCTCAGGATGATCTCTGGTTGAGACAGGGGTAGTTGTGCATTGGGAGGCATAGTTTTGGTGGTGGGTGGGTGGATATGCCTATGTTGCTTATATTTAATTTCTCCAAGTCTTTTGTATGTCTAATATCATGATGAAAATGGACTCCATTTCCAAGTCAAAGTATGATTAAAGTTCATGAAATTAGTATTATTTCAATGTTTGATGTTAGCCAGGGCTTTGCAGCACTTGCAGTCTGTCCAGAACAGATACTTCTGCAATTCATATGGAAATAAATGTATCATTAACATATCTAAATATGATTGTAAATTCTTTAGACTCATTGCTCCTACTAGTATTGGAACTGTTTCAGTATCCTAATAGAATTTCAGTTCTAATTAACCATTCCATAACAGAAGGCTATGTTCCCTCGATATGGAAAATATCCCACATCATTTCCCTCCACAAAGGCACCTCCTCCACCGACCTCTTCAATTACCGCCCCATTGCTATGCTCTCCCCTCTCTCCAAGATACTTGAAAAATGTATCAACACCCAGGTCTCCAACTACCTCCTAGCTAATAATCTCCTCTCCAAAACCCAACATGGTTTCAGGCCATATCACAGCACTACCTCCGCTCTGCTCTCCTTCACCAACACTATACTTCATCACAAAAACAATGGCCTCTTCTCTACTGCCATATTTCTAGACCTCTCAAAGGTCTTTGAAATGGTATCTCATGAGCTACTACTCTCTACTCTCTCCAACCTCTCCTTCTCACAATCATCCTGCAACTGGTTCTACAGCTATCTACACGGATGCCAGCAATCAGTAATCTGGAATGATAACCTATCACCTTGTCTCCCAGTTACTCTCGGAGTTCCCCAAGGGTCTATCTGTGGCCCTCTGCTATTCTCACTTTTCACTAACAACATACATACTGCCACCACACAAGCATCTCTTATACAGTACGCAGCTGACTCTACTCTTATCTGCTCTACCCCCACTTTACCAGAACTACAACAAGTCACACAGGAATCATTCTCTTTTGTAGAAAGCTGGCTATCCAATGCTCAGCTCCTACTCAACCCAAGTAAGACAAAACATCTCCTGTTCCAACCTTCCAAAGCCACCCAAAACACCCCCCACTTCAACATTCTCGCCAAAGACAATACCATCATCTCTCCATCAGAAATTACAAAATCACTTGGTTTGGAAATCGGCAACAAACTTAGATTTGACACCCACATATCTCTCACAATAAAAAAAGTTCACAAGAAACTTGGTGCATTATACTGAAGCCGCCAATTCCTATCCAAGGTGGCTAGAATCTCCATAGCCAATTCCCAGCTAATCTCCACCCTACTCTATGCATTCCCCCATACTTACCAACCTTAGACAGACAGACCTACACAAGCTGGATGCTTGTTACAACAAAATTGCTAAATTTGCCACTGGAACCTCCTACTGCAGCCATCATTGTATCTCCCTTAAAGAACTAAACTGGCTAGAACTCCCACAACTCCTTCACTTTAATCAACTCACCCTCACTCATAAACTTATTACCCACCCCCTTAACATCCCTTCCCTTTAAACCCTTCTCCAACCCTATCACTCCACTAGGTGCCTAAGATCAAACAACAAAAATTAACTCACTGTTATCAAACCCAAAAACTCAGCAGGAGAAGCCATATTTTCATGTACCATTTCTAAACTTTGGAACAGTCTTCCACCCTCTATAACTACTCTACCTTCCAGCAGCCTTTTCAAGACTGCATTCAAATTCCACTTAAATTTGCCCTGACTTTGTCCTTGTTCTAATCTAGATTAGCACCCCCACCCTTACCTGCCCCCCCCCCACCTAGATACTACCACCACTTCTAACCACAGTCAGAATTAGCTAGTTGTCTTTACATACTTTAAAATTTTGTCTGGCAACTTTGTTACTAATATTATAAACGACAAGAAACTATCTTAACTTGCAACATTTACTGTATATACTGTTGATAATCAATATCTTGCTATTGTATTAAAGCCAGCAACCTGTAATGTTGTTTACTATTGCTGCAACTTTGTATCTCTATTTATCATGTACATGATGTGGAGCTTTTCTCCCCTGGCATCCGCTGAAAAAGGACCTGCATTCAGTCGGAATTTTCCAGTAAACGAATATAAATCAATAAATAAAATCCTTCTTCAATATTGCCCTCATTTCTGCCTTTAAATCCTTGTATTTTATGACTTTGTCTCTCTGTGTATATAAGACACTGTAGTCACTGGGTGTAGCAATTTCAATGATTAATGTTACTTTTGTCTTCTTTTCTTGGACTACTATATCTAGTTTTCTCACATCTATTTTTTGAACTATTGGTAATGAGTGATCCCATGTGATATAAACGTCATCATTTTCTATAATGCTTTGTGGTTCATGTTTCCAATATTTCTCATCTTCTTCAATGTTATAAGATTTGCATAAACTTCATTGTAACATTCTTGCCCCATTATTATGCCTTTCAGTATTCAGTCATTCTGCAATTAGTCTATCACTCCCAGCAACAAGATGTGTGATTGTTTCCAATTCTGTTTTACAAAACCTGCTTTTGTCTGTCTGTCCCACATGTTCATTGGAATTTGTAAACCATTGTTTATGTAATACACTATCCTTGCCAGCTAGTATTAACCTTTCATCATTTGGTTTAAATTCACCCTCCTTAACCATGCCTATACTTTTTCCTGATCGACACAAGGTTGTTCCAAGAGTTTTCTGTACTTGCAGCTATATTTATACATTTTCCACATTTCTTGCCTTTTCATATGATCCTTCATATTATATTCTTTCTTTTGTTTTTTGGCACATTCAGTTGTTGCCTGATTTTTATCTACTTATGATTTGACTTCCATTCCCATTTGACACCAATATGCTTTTGCCAAACTAAGCAGGGAAGTCATCTTCAACTTATTCTCCTTATGTGTTAAAACTTTCACTATGTTTGAATCTTGTGAGGTCAGCCAATATGTATGCAGTCCTATGATTGCAGATCTGTACATGCAATCATGGAGGCCCATATCTCCTCAAAATGGAGAATATAAAATCTTGGTATACACTGATTTTTATAAATCATTTGATAAGCATGAAGAAATGTTCTTGTTTTTCTGTCCAACTTATCCAACACCTTTTGGGGCCAGTCAATAACTCCAACACTGTAAGTTAGCACAGAAGGATTCAGTGCTTAAAGATGTGGCAAGCCTTTTTTCTTGCATTAATAGTGGAATCAACAATTCAGTAAGTAACAGTCAGTTTATTAGTACAAACAGTGACTTTGTTATGTGCAGAAACGACATTTACAAGTTGGAACATTGTACTAACAAGCTCATTTTTCAGCAATATGAGATTCTTTTTTTAGAGGAAAATATTGCTCATTTAATTGTTCCACAAGGTTTAAGGGTTTTCAGATTGGGACTATAGTACCTAATTGAAACTTCACATAATTGAACACCATAACGTTGACACATAAACATCGAATGCCTATAACTACAAAACACCTAAACGAAATGACAAAATTTAAAATGTTGAATTACCATAGTTGGCCAATATCAGGAGCCTGGGTTGCTGGTGAACAGCGTAAACAAAGTAAATGACAGCCGCCTAACATAAAGTACACAGAAAATAATATACACAGATAGAAATGTTAATGTTTATTTTAAAAGCATACCATATGTACGGAATTGCATCTCCATGTCATTACCGAACATTTCATCATCGTCGGGGTGACGTCAGCTGCTGCAGTGGGTGAGTGTGGCCAACTACGATAATTCGAGATTGCAGTTTTCACTGTTATGGTATTTTGGGATTCAAGCAGTTCGATGTTTATGTGTCGATGTTATGGTGTTCAGTTATTTGAAGTTTCGATTAGGTAATATAGACCCTTCAATTACCTAACTGTGTTGAACAAGAGGATCCCCTTTACACTGAATTGGTTTCACTGTTTAACAATACTGGGATGAGAACTTTGTTTAAGCATTATAAAGATGAAAGTGGAAGTTATAGAACTCAGATGGAACTACTAGTAGCTAAAATTAAAAGTTCAAATAGTTTTCTTTCTCTCAGTACATTGTATTTTGGTAAAGCTGATTGTTTAAGAGCATCTATAGTACAGAGAAAACAGGGTAAGCTTAGAAGGGATTTTGCATTTTATTCTGCAGGGATGGGTTATTCCTTAAAAATACCTGTTATGTCTACACAACAGTGTGGGGATAGCAAAAGCATTGCCACTTTATTTTTGCCTTGTGACACTGCAACTTCAGATGGAGGTGTGCCTGATGCTTCTCTTAATGTTGCTCCTAGTACACTTAGTAATGCACTTCAGGATAATTTCCCCCATTACCTGTTGGCTCACCAGGTCCATTTTTAGTGCACCCTTTGGGGCAAATAAGGACACTGAAGCGGTCAGCCAAGAAACAAATGAATTTGGAAAATAAAGAAATAATCCCAACAACAACCTGGAACACACCAGCTTTATTGACAACAAAATGTTCCTTTGGCTAAGCACTTTCGCCAGTAATTGGCTTCATTAGAGTCAAAGAAACCTCTAACTACAACAGAATAAATAGTAAAAAATTTTTTTTTTTTTACAAACAATTAGTTAATTGGTAAGCCAATCATCAGCCATAAAATAACATTAGGTGAACCACCCTTAAAAAAGTGCTTAGTGCAAATAATTTAATCTAAAACAAATCAAAGAATCCATTTAACAATGCGTATAATACCTAGCCAAATTTAAACATACCGACTAAGTTCCACAAACAACAAAATTGGTTGAAAAGTTTAAGTGAACATATTAAAAGTACTATAAAAATGAATTCCATGAATTAAAAACATTGATATATAAAAAAAACATGTGTATAAAAAGAACATAGCAGCAGGCAATACTAATAAACATACCCAAGCTGAAAAACCATTAGCTTTTAACTTTTGAAGTTTGAAACAATACCAAACTGTGGTTTCAGACATTCAAAACACTATTACGTCCGCATAATGTACCTGTTCCGGATACAAATTAAACATTGTACTCAGTATAGTAAATGTGCTAAATAATGTTATTAGATCTCTGCTTTAACATGGGCATGAGGGAAATACCTTCATTAAGTCCTGGTGGTCGTGTGGCGTTTAACCTCATTTGCCACCTTGCTTCTTTGCTTTCAACAAGAAGTCTGTCATCGCCATCCCTACAGTTCGGTACCACCCGATCAATAACAAAGAAAATATTTTTTTTTAAATTGGGACAACCAACACTATGATTGAATAGAGCATTGTGCCCATCTTTCCTTCTAATGGCCCTATGATGTTCACCAATCCTGTCCTTTAGCTTTCGGACAGTTTTTCCCACATAGAAAGCATGGCAACTGACACACATGGCAACATAGACCAACATCGTAGTGTTACAACTACATCTCCCTGGGCATGATAAAGCATAATCATGCCCATGTATCACCACATATGGCCCATCATTAATGTAGTGACAAAATTTACATGACCCACATTTAACCATCAAAGACTTGTACCATTCCCATCCATTCATCAAGATTTTTCTTGAAGAGTGCTAATGAGGAACTTTGCTTGACATAGATACGTAGCTTGTTCCAGAGTATGGAAAGTCTCTGGGACAGGAATCTATCCCTCCAGTATGTTCTATTTATTGTGGTGACAAGGTTTAGATCCCTAGAGCATGTGTCCTGGAAGGATTGGGATTTCTTTAGGTGTAGCATGTTCAGCAGCTCTGGGTTAGACATATCTTTGTATGTTAGGCAGAGATCACCTTGGAGTAGGCGATATGCTATGGAGTAAAGCTGGAGTTCTTTGAGACAGTCAGTGTAGGACAGCTGTTTGAGACCCATAATCCTCTTGTTGAGGTACTTCTGTGGCCTTTCCAGCTGTTGCAGATGTCTTATGAGGTACATTCCAAAAGGGGCATTGTGCTCAAAAATGGGTCTAATGAGTGCCGAGTAAAGGGGAATAATGACCTCTTTTTTCCTGGATGAGAACCCTTTCATGATGAGGTGTGCCACGTAGAAGGATTTTCTGACTAATGTGGCAATGTGATTATCAAAGGAGAGACTACTCTCCACCTGAGTCCCAAGGTCTCTTATCACACCTTCGGCATTAAGAGGACTGCCGCCTATGTGGTAATTCATAGGAACAGAGTTTTTACCAAAGGTGATGACAATGCACTTTTTGGCATTTAGCTTGAGGCCATGGCTCTGACACCAGGCATCTGTCTCGGTGAGGCCCTTCTGTAGGATGTCCATGTCATTTGGGGACTCAACTATGGCACCTAGTTTGCAGTCATCTGTGAACTTCATCAGCCAGAAGCCCTCTGTGTTTGCCCTTACTTCAGATAAGTAGATACCAAACAGGAGAGGACCCAGGACTGAACCCTGTGGACCAGTTTGAAGTCTCAGTTGGAGTCTGCAACTTTTACAGTGTGGGTTCTGTCAGTGAGTCAGTTGACAACCCATCTTGTGATGTATGGATTTATATCCAGTTTAGTAAGTTTATCTATAATTCTGGAATGGTAGATGTTGTTGAAAGCCTTGGCGAGGTCAAGATAGGCTGTCCACAGCTTTGGTGACTGTTTCAAAGAAGTCAGTCAGATTCAGGAGGCATGATCTGCCTTTCACAAATCCATACTGGGTGGGGTCCAGGATTTGGAGGTTACCTATGTCTTTGTTTATGAGGTACATGATGATGCATTCCATGGCTTTGGAGACCAGACTCATCAGGCTAATAGGGCAATAGTTCCCGGGCTCCATGGTGGCTCCCCCTTTGTGGAGTGGTATAACTATTGCTGTGTGCCATTCAGTGTGTACAAAGCCTGATGTGAGGCTATGATTGAACATGGTGCTTAGGTGGGGGGGCCAGTTCGTTCTGAAGTTCGTGTAGAAAGCAGCCTGGGATGTTGTCTGGTCCCATGGAAGCTGTGTTCTTGGCTTTGGAAAGTGCAGTTTTTACCTGTGCAGTTGTGATTTCAGGGGCTCTGCATTCTTCTGGTGTAGATATGGGCCCTTTAGGGTATGAGAGGGGGGTAAAGTTTGCACTGAACCTATCAGCCAGGATATTGGCAATATCAGTTGGTTCTGTAATTTTTGTGCCATTGTGCTGTAGCTCAGAGCAGACCTGGGTGTTGCCTTTGAGAT
This sequence comes from Protopterus annectens, assembly GCF_019279795.1. Classification (NCBI taxonomy): domain Eukaryota; kingdom Metazoa; phylum Chordata; order Ceratodontiformes; family Protopteridae; genus Protopterus; species Protopterus annectens. The sequence continues at coordinate 38,616,208 of NC_056742.1, read as the reverse complement.
TCTTGACATAGCTATAGAATGCTTTGTGGTTGTCCTTAGAATCAGAGGCAATCTTGTTTTCATAGATAGCTTTGGAGAATTTTATGAGGGATCTCAGTTTCTTACTGAGGCTGACCAGGGAGCTCCTCCACTCATGCAATTTTACTCTCTTCTGCAACAGTTTCTTCCTTCTGGTGTAGAATTTGTTTACAGTAGGGGACCACCAGATTGGCTTCCTTTTTTTTGGAGGATAGCGTCTTGGTTCTGTTAAGGATAGCATGATCCATGCACTCATGTATGTGCTTATAGAGTGCATTTGTGTAGGATTCTGCAGCCATAGCTGCAAGGATGTCGTGAAGTTTGCCACTTCTGTCTTAAGAAGCATGAAGTTGGCTTTGGAGAAATTTTTACAGTAATTTCCTTAATGGAGGGTGGGGGTGGGATGTGGATATCTATGGTGATTAGCTTATGGTCGGATCTGACCAAGGAGGAGTTGACTGCAGGTGTGGAACACCAGTCACTCATGTCAGTAATCACTAGGTCTAGGATATTGTTGCCCCTAGTGGGAGTGTGGATAAGTTGATCCAGGGCATTGGAGTTTATGAATTCTAGAAAGCGTTGAGCAAGGGTGTTGGTACATGAGTAGTTTTCCCAGTTAATGGTGGGGTAGTTGAAATTGCCCATTATTAGGGTGTTTGGTTGGACTCTAATAAATTCCACTATGTCAAGAAAAGAGGAGTGGGAGTCCTGGGGCATGGTGGGGAATCTGTAGAAAGCTGCAATTTGGATTGCAGTTTTGGCCAGAGTTAGTTGCACTTGGATAATTTCAGATGCATTATGTTGGGCAACTAGCCTGGAGGTGTGGATATCCTTAATGAATATGGACACACCTCCGCCTTTGGTGTTCTGGTCCAGGTTAGATGGCCAAAAGATATGGTATGAGTTATTGTATGGTAATGCGTGGGTGTTCTATGGAGCCTTGAACCAGGTTTCAGTCACAGCACAGATATTGATGTTCTCCATTTTGAGGAGTACCTCGAGTGAATGCATTTTGAGGTTTAGACTTCTAGCATTGTGTAGCATTACCCTCATTTTTTGTTTGCCTGTACCTGCTACAGTGGTGGGTTTGTCATTTGGACCTTGCCTAAAAAAGGCACTATAGGGACAGCAAGAGCCTTAGCCAGTGTCGGGAATCCCAGGGACGACAGGTGCAGGCCATCTCTGGCAAAGCATCGTGGCCTGTTGACCATGTTGTCCCAGGCAGACAAATACTGGATCCCCTTAGAATGACAGCAGAAGCTTAGCCAATTGTTGATGTCAATCATTTTGTCATTGTACTGTAGTATCATTCTGGGCGAAGGCAGGATGCTACTCAGGGCTAAGGTCATACCTGCCTGGATTACAAGATCAGTGAGCTCTTCCATGTATCTTTTCTTGTAGTCCAGGGAGGTACATCTCAGGTCATTCGCACCAACATGGACAATGACTGAGTCATATCTGTACTTGCTGTGGAGCGACCTGAGTGCATGGGTTATGTGGCGGATCCTGGCACCCAACAAGCAGCTGACAGTAACCTTCTCCTTGTCTAGTCTGGTGAGTGGAACATCAGTGTGCCTGACTATAGAGTCACCTATGACTAATGTGTTGGGTACATTGTTTTGCTTTATGGGCTGTGGTTGAGTGGCACACAGAGACTGTGGGTTATGTGTCTTTTGGGGTGTGTTGAGGGGTGGAGGTTGCTTGTTTTTCTGCTTTGGAGGTTTCTGTTGTTTGGGCAGATTATTGAGAGCCTCCATGAATGATTTTGTGTTTCTATGTGTGGGTTTTGGTGGTGAAGGTTTAGTGGGTCTATGTGATGAGTGTAGTGTGGTGCAAGTGTTTACCTTCTCCTCTTGACTGACAAGTTCAGCCTTGGGTTGAAAGAGCTTTGCTTCCAGTTTGGCTAGATAAATGCATCTCTCACAGGTTGTAGTGTTGGGTGGTAGGAGGAGTGGGTTGTCAGTGTACATGAGGCAATTGTTACATTGCCCCAAGATGCCCAGATTCATCAGATAGGCAGGAGAGAACACCGGGAGCTGTCCCTTGGACATGCCTGGGTAATCACTATTTTCCTCTAGATAAGTGAGGAAAGTAAGTACTGGAGCTGTTTTCCTCTAAGCAACTGAGGAAGATTAGTACAAAAAATGGTTAACCACTAAGTAATGAGGAAGGCTGAGTGCTATAGTAAACTGTAGTTTATTTAGTGCTTACAACAGTTCTGAACCAGTGCTGAGCACGAAAAAGCAGATTCAAGTGGTAAAATTAAGAATCTGGCTAGTTCTAAGGAAAAACTGAAGAGCAGACTTTATGGCACCAGGAATAGTTTAACCCTAGCTAAGCAGTGCTGCGTGATGCCCAAACTCATGCAAATCCACGCAAACATGGCGTTTTTACTCAGAAAGTTGAAAGGGATAGAAATTAGCCCAAAGAGGCCAATAAGGTTAATTTCAGAGCTGAAAACCACTCCTGTTGTGACAGATAGGCTGCTCTAATGCTTACCACTCTTACTGATAAACAAAAAGACCTCCCACAACCACAACAAGGTCTAGACCACTCAGAAACACAGACTAAAGTCCTGAAACCAGCAGATCTGTAATCTGGACTATTATAGTATAGGAAAGGTTAAGAAACAAACAGTACAGATCGTATTTTTTTTTTGTTTTTGTTTTTGTTTTTTTTTAAGAAATTAAGCAGCAAAAAGCAATTTTAACAGTAGAAATTCACAGACAAGACTGTCACACTTGAGTGTAATTCCTACAGTACTAAATGCAATTTAAAGTTGAACTTTTAAGCAAATAAATCGAGTGCACACACAGTAAAATGATTTAACAGTAAAATGCAGCAGAAATACAACAGGACCACAGTAAAATCAGCTTTTTTAAAATGTGATTAAGCTAAAGCAGTTAAGAGAAAGCCAAAAAGGTACTTAGATCAGGAAAAAAGTCTTTCCTTCTCATTTCTGGTGCTGTAGTAGTCTACTGGATGCACAAGCAGGATCCACCAAGCTAAAACAAGTGCAAACCAGTGCAAAGACGGGTTTTTAACTCAGAAAGTTGAAAGGGATAGCAATTAGCCCAAAATGGCCAATAAGGCTAATTTCAGAACCGGAAACCACTCCTCTTGTGACAGATAGGTTGCTCTAATGCTTACCACTCTCATTGACAAGCAGAAAGACCTCCCACTACCACAACAAGGTCTGGATCACTCAGGAGCACATACTAAAGTCCTGAAACCAGCAGATCTGGGATACGGATGATTCTACTATAGGAAAAGGTGGGAAATATGCAGTACAGATAGTATTTTTTTTATTTTTTTTGTTTTTATTTTTAAGAAATTAAGCAGCAAAAAGCAACTTAAACAGTAGAAATGCACAGAAAAGGCTGTCACACTTGAGTGTAATTCCTACAGTACTAAATGCAGTTTAAATTTTAACTTTTAAGCAAATAAATCAAGTGCACATGCAGTAAAATGATTTAACAGTAAAATGCAGTAGAAATACAACAGGACCACAGTAAAAACAGCTTTTTAAAGTGCAATAAAGCAACAGTTAAGAGAAAGCCAAAAAGATACTTAGATCAGCCAGGGATACAATTAAGAGCAGTTTTTCCATGTTGATCAAACATTGTTCAACTTATACAATCTTGGTCAACTGGACATGGACACCTACACCTATCTTCAAGTGGATTTCCCAGAATGGCATTTTTTGGGATACCAAGTGTTCTTAAGGGCAGGAATAGACCTCTTTTTAGGCTGATTGTATGAGCAGCACATTGAAAAATTAAGCCAATTTCAACTTTTTTGGACCACATCCTAAACCTGATAGCACAGAGTTCGCAATATTATTTAAGGGACTCCTGGCATCTTCTGGAGCTCCTGAATGATTTTTCCATTAGTGGCATTAATTTCCATTTTGTCTTGTTAGATGTGGTCTCCTTGTACATTGTTATTCCACAGGAGGCTGGATTAGAATTTTTAAGGGAATACTTGACTGCTCATACCACTTTTGAGGTGGACAAGATTAATATGATTTGTTCCCTTATGGACTTAGTTCTTGACAATAACTACTTCAGTTTTCCTGATAAACTCTACAGACAGACCTCTGTACTAGCCATGGGGATAAGGGTCACCCCTGTTTTGTGAACTTGGTCGTGGCTATGTGGGGAGAGAGATTTCTGATGAAGCATGCTTTAGCAGAGAAAATCTTGCTCCAAAGGAGGTACATAGATGATGTTTTCTCTATAGAGTGGGACTCTAGATAAATTTAAGTGCTTTGTGGAATACATTAACAAGAACACTGATTTTTTGCAGTTCACCATCAGTGGTTTTGACGACCTTTGTTAACCAGTACCTTCACAAGGACAGTTTACACCTTTTCCATATGACAAGAGGGGCAATTAAAGGACAAATGATTAGACTGATTAGACTCACTATGGATGAGTTTACATTTCTGCAAGAACTTACTAGGCTTAAAGTTTTTTTCATTGACAGGGGATACAATTCAGACTGGTTAGGTACCATCAAATGTGAGATTTTGGTGCTACAGACATCCAAAACCCATTCTATTTTGGGCAAGAAACATTCAAAGATTTCTGCTAGTCATGTCCCTGATGTTTTTTCTGATGTCTCTAAAGAAAGTTTTTGTTTTATTTTTCCTATTCCAATTTGTAATGAGATATGATTTTTCAAGAATATGATACAAGAGAACAGGAAGGTCATTTTGGGAAAACATAGACTTGTATAAAGTCTTGGGTGACATGCCTAGGTTCACCTTTAAGAAATTTTAAATCTATAACAATAATAAATAATGGAATAAACCACGGAGTGAGGAACCATAAAATATTTCCTTTAATAGAATAAAATAAAAAGACGTGTTAGAACACAGTTGTCTGTCAGAATGTACCTCTTATCAAATGCACTCCTGGTAATCAGTGTTTAATTCTAACATATACACTATGTAAACATGATTAGTGGGCACTGATGCTTAATGACTTCATAATGTTCAACATCCTCCAAATTATTACTCTAATAGTGCTTTTACTTCACTTCTGCTGTTCCACAATTAACATAAAATGTCTAGTGATGTCAAGTGCTTTGATCTACAAAACAATCTAAAAACACTGGGCTGGATTTATTCGCACCTATCGGATTTAGCAAGCCCTGCATGGTGTGCAGGAAGGGTGCACGAGCTCCAGGAGGCAATATGGCTGCCGTGTGATCCAGGAATAAGCTGCATTGGCATGCACAAGTGCTTCTGCACAGACGCAGCTCCTGTATGCAAATTACCCCATTTGCAGGTGAAAACCATCCAAATAAGGTCAATTTGCGATCCAGGAAGCTGTCAGCCAGCCGTGCATGACTAGTGTAGTGTGCATAAATGTACTCGGTTAGTAACCGAGTACATTTCTGCAAACTACAAAACGGAGCCATGACTGCTCCAAATAAAGTGTGTATATTATGGGATGGAAAACAGTTTCAAAAATAAAAAAAAATAACTTTTATTTTTTTTTAGCCGATTTCATCTGTTTAAGGTAGGGCAGTGGTGTGCAAATGGGATTGGGCCAAAATTATGAAAAATAACCTGAAATAAGCATTCTAACCAAAATCACTATATTGACATTATACTCAATGGCAGGCAGATGACAACATCGACAGTGAATAGTGGTTGCTAAGAGATTAGGATCAGTGCGGGACCTGTAACTATGCATTAACAGGCAATCCTATGCAAATGAGGGGAATTATACTGAATCCCAGATTTCCCCTTAGTGCTAGTCAGCACCCAACAGTGTAAGTGCAGGAATAGCATGGTTCAAGCTGACATCATAGGGGGTGTGTCAGGCATACTGTAAGCGGATTGGAGCCCTGTGGCTTGGGTTTGCCCTTAGCTTAGCAGAGCTAAGCAAGGGGGTGTGTCTGAGGCTGCCTAGCACTCTTTACACTGCCTAAACAGGTGTGCATGCCCCACACCATTTTTTAAAGGGAAAAAAAGTAAACCAGGAAATAGCAACTCTGTGCACATTTGAGCACTGTGTTTGTGCGGCACGCCCTTGGGCTTAAACAGGAAGGCAATGGGAAGGAAAACAGCAGTAGAAAGGTAATCAAGGAGAACTAGCATAGCTGGCAGATGAAATGTATCAGAATCAGCCAATTACACAGACAGCAGCCCAGCCCACCCCAGAACACTACTATAAATTATGCAAACACCTTTGCCTCTGGTTTTTCCCACATACTCTACACCACCGGTGTATACAAGCAAGGAAATTTTAACAAACAAAAACAACAAAATGATAGGGGCTGCAGCAGCTATCATACATCAATATGTGGAAGAGGCTGAGGGTGGTGAAAATTAGTATGCTGTCGACCAACCCACATTGAGGAGATGGAGAAGACTGTACAGACCCAGGGTAACCTGGAGATCTCACAGGCATCAGCATCCAGGGTACTCCACCAGTTCCTGGATGCCATGTCAGCACATGCTGGTGAGCATGTATATTTCCCCAACACCCATGAGGCATTGGCCAGCAATATGCATCTCTTCCACCGAATAGCAGAATATCCTGAGGTAGTGGGTGCTATAGACTGCATGCACATGTGCATCAAAGCACTACCTGCTGAGCGGGTAGGGTCTACATCAAACACAAGGGCTTCCCCTGCATCAACTGCCAGGTCATGTGCGATGCCCAGGGCATTATAATGAATGTGTGTGCTGGCTGCCCTGGAAGCTATCACGACTCCCACATCTGGCATCTGACGCAGCTGTACCAGAGATTTGCCAATGGGGACATCCCTTACGGTCACCTAGTGGGGGATGCTGGTTACGCACTGGAGCCGTGGCTGATGACACCCATCAGAAATGCACACACACCTGAACAAGAACTCCATAATGAGGCACACGCACAGACCAGAATTATAATAGAGCATGTGTTTGGGATGCTTAAGTCATGGTTCCAGTGCCTGGACACATCTGGTGGAGCCTTGCAGTACTCACCAGCTACATGTACTCAAATTGTCATTGTATGTGCCATGCTACACGATATGATCCTGCATAAACAGCTGCAGAAGGAACAGCACGGAGCAGGGCCACACAGCCCCCCACCATTGCCAAGGCCTGGACAGGCACAGAGTGACTCGGAGGAGGAACAACCTGAGCCTGCCCCAGTAGGCAGAAGCAGGCAATACCCAGTATGCCCTGGCCTTGGGAAAGAGGCAGTAGCACATACACTGACACGCAGGGACCCAGGGAATGACACCTTTCTCTGACTCACACATACAGTAAAAGAGATGCCAAACATGATACTACCTGTGCTCAACCATGTATAGGGAGTGTACTATGTGCATCCGACATAGGCAGCCCTCCAACACCATCCTCAATACTGGCACAGCCACAAGGTAAGTCACTCTTCTTATCAATAGCTGAATGGAGTAGTATGTGTTGTAACTTGTATCTATGGTATGGATGTAAGCATGCAAGGGAATCGGGTGGCTGAATGGGATGCCAGCAGATAGTAGACACCTACAGTGGCAGCATGAGATCTGTAACAAGTACTAGTGTCACCATAGTAGCCAGTACTACACATGGTGACAAAACCCACTGCAGGAAATGTACTGGGCCACATGTGTGTCCATATGACACACAAATGCCAGTCAGGGAGGCTCACATACACAACAACAGTCTCAGCCAGCAAGACAGGTGTAGACAAACACAAACAAAGGCTGTGCTAATGCCTCTGAATGATGGCTATGGGTAACCTCCCCCCAGGCCTACACAGACAGACTACATCAGGTCAGGCAGTGGGATGTTAGTTCTGAGGGATGAGAAGTCAGAAGTTAATATGTAGGTCAATCAAATCTAAGACCTGTAGTACACTGATATGCCTCTAGTCAGTATGATAGGTTAGAATACAGAATGAAATGGAGTACCTGACATACCAGTACAGTCATAGCAAATGTGTACAAGTGTCAGGTGTGCCCCCCACTCCTATGTAAAAATGTAGTAACAATCTGATATCATTCACTTTGAAATACACCTTTGGGGAAGAAGTGGCCTAGTAATCCCTGGGGTGTGTCCTATAACTGAGTAATGCTGTAGTGTGATAAACTAGATAGATAGGATTGCTAATCCCCAATGTGGCAACTGTGTGGGCATGTTTGTCTGTGTAGGGATCAATGCTTTTTAGGCTAGTCACTCTCACTAAAATTTCAAATGCCCTACTTTGGCATGCCTGCTGATGTCATTCACCTTGAAATACACCTTTGGGAAAAGAGTAGTCCACTAATTTCCCTGGTGTGTACTATAACAGCATAATGCTGTAGTATGATATAATAGATTGGGAGAGGTTCTATTCCCAGATGTAGCAAGTGTGGATGATTGCCTGTGTAGGGAGCAATGCTTTTGAGGCCATTCACAGTCAATACAAGCTTAATTTCCCTTCTTTGGCAAGCCTGCTGTTGTCAGTCATTTTGAAATACACTTTTGGGAAAAAATAGCCAAGTAATCACTGTGGTTCATCCTATAACAGTGTAATGCTGTAGTGTGATGTAAGAATTCTATTCCCAAACATGGTAAGTGTGTTTGTGTTGGGAGCAATGCTTTTGAGGCCATTCACAGTCAATACAACCTCCATTGCCCTACTTTGGCAAGCCTGCTGATGTCATTCCATTTGAAATACACCTTTGGGGAAGGAGTAGTCCAGTAATTTCTGTGGTGCGTCTTATACCAGTGTAATGTTGTAGTCTGATATAGAAAGCTGGTAGGGATTCTATTCCCAGACATGGCAAATGTGGATGTTTGCCTTTGTAGATAGTAATGCTTTTGAGGCCATTCACAGTCAATACAACCTCCATTGCCCTTCTTTGGCAAGCATGCTGTTGTCATTCATTTTGAAATATACTTTTGGGGAAGAAGTAGTCCAGTAATCTTCATGGTGCATCCTGTAACAGTGTAATGCTGTTGTGTGATAAAGTAATTCAGTAGGAGTTCTATTCCTAGAGATGGCAAGTGTGGATGTTTGTGTGTTTTTGTTTGTCTGTGTAGGGAGGAATGCTTTTGAGGCCATTCACAATCAATACAACCTCCATTGCCCTTCTTTGGCAAGCCTGCTGATGTCATTCCCTTTGAAATACACCTTTGGGGAAATTGTAGTTCAGTAATCTCTGTGGTGTGTCTTATAACAGTGTAATATACTAGTTGGGTAGGTGTTCTATTCCCGGGCATGACAAGTGTGGATGTTTGTTTGTCTGTGTAGGGAGCAATGATTTTGAGGCCATTCACGGTCAATGCAACCTCCATTGCCCTACTTTGACAAGCCTGCTGATGTCATTCCCTTTGAAATATACCTTTGGGGAAGAACTATCTCAGTAATCTTCATGGCGTGTCCGATAACTGCGTAATGCGGTAGTGTGCTAAGCTAGTTAGATAGGAGTTCTCTTTCCAAACATTGCAAGTGTGGGTGTTTGCTTGTCTGTGTAGAAAACAATGTTTTTGAGGCCATTCACAGTCACTACAACCTCCACTGGCCTTCTTTGGCAAGCCTGTTGATGTCATTCCCTTTGAAATGCATCTTTGGAGAAAGATAAGCCAATAATCTCCGTGGTGCATCCTATAACTGTGTAATGCTATAGTGTGATAAACAAGTTAAGTAGGAGTTCCAATCCCAGACATGGCAACTGTGAGATTTGGTTTGTTGGTGAGAGTGTGTGTTTGTCATTCATATCCTGTGTGGAGGTGGTTGTGAGTCTGTAACAACTGGACTCATTGTGGAGAGGGTTTTGCACATTTCTTATATGTTGGGCCTATTATATGTCACAATGTCTACCTTACAAGGATAACAGATGTCAAACAGCAGAGAGGCTGGGGTTGCCAATCCATACCCCTACATGTGACATCAAGGCCTGGCGAACAAATGACGCAACCCTTGTATTACCTAGAGAACACTCTCAACCCATGTCTCATACACAAACACACTCGCCTAGGCAGCAACCGCTTTGTTGGTAGTGCCCTGCATATTGCCCACAGATAGTAACCATGGTGTAATTGCAATAGACTACAGAGGGCATGGCACCCTGACCCATCACTACAATAGGCACATAATTACACACAGTGTGCCTTCACTATGTTCCCCACTGGACACCTTCAACAACTGTAGTGCCATCAAATGGGACCCACAAAGGACATACCATGTCTTAAACACATGCCCTGTATGAACAGATGCCATTGGGACCAGGGAATGCCTGTATCATGCTATCAATGTAGGTGCAGGGTCAACCTGGTGTCCATTACCAGTTCCCGTCACATGAGGCCAGGACTGGCACATCTGATGATAACCTGTGTAAACAACATGGACCAGACACCCCAGGTACAGTTCCGCATGTCACTGAACATGCATGTGAGATGTGTTCACATCCCAGACACCGTCCATGTCTTGGACTATAGAACACATACATGGCAAGCATTGCACAGCACTGGCCACACACAATAGTAACCCAGATCACTGGATGGTGATACAATACCCACCTGGGTGGGCCAGTCCAGACACTACACCCCTGTGCCACACTGAAGACCATTGTCATGTGGCCTGATGCCAAGGTATATCCTTCACCTAGACTTGTACAGCCTTCTGGCACAGTCAACCACTACACACCTGTGAAGCAATCCACCTGTGCATGTCAGTACTGGTACCCCATGTCTGTTTGTGTGGAGTATAATGCTTTCAATCCCATTCACTCTCACTACAACTTCCATTGAACTACTGAAGCAAGCTGTCTGATGTCAGACACCTTCACATACCCTTTGTCCATATATCATCCAGATAACCCCTGTGATGCATGTGGTACCTGCGTATTACTGTATTGTGGAAAACTAGCTTGTTAGGAAGTCTATTCCTGACCCTGCCAACTGTGTTAATGTGTGTGTGAGTCCCTGACAGAGTGTGGCTGTGTTGACGTTGACAACTGTTCATGTGGACAGGCATGTGTACTACACCTACCTTATCACTCCTATATCACTGTTTCAGATGTCACTCACCATCAGATATACCTTTGGATAACTCCCCATCATCTAAACTGTGTGGTGCATGCAGTAACTGCATAGACATGCGATAGAAATACATAGTTAGTCAGGGATTTGAAACCCTGTACTGATAAGTGTGTGACACAAACTTGCTTAGGTTTTACTCTCCCACCCCCTCCCTGACTTATTTTGTCTCTGTCTCTCTCACTCCCTCTCTGGTGGATGTGAAGTACACCTACTTTGCTTAGACAGCAGCTTGAGTTTTGTAACTGATGCTCATGATCAGCTGATGGCCTCTGCATGAATTGCAGATCCCCTCTAGCTGATTGCATGTGGAACAGCTGTGGTAACACTCACATAGCCAACTGCATGGAAATACACTCCAATATATAGGAACATAATGTGGGTGTTGGGCCTTTTCATTCACTGTGATCAGGACCTTAATTTGGTGTTTGGCAAACAGCATCGCAGGTGGTATTGGAATTTACCTCTAACAACATACATTATGGAGACAGGCCAACAAACAGGGGAGGGATGTGCCAGACATGACTACAGTCTATAAGTGTTGCTCTTCTGCATTTGGAGTAATGTTGGTTTAACAGGGTGTGTGTGGATATGGCTGGTCTACATGATTTAATACCTGACATGACAGTGTTATGTGCTTGAGGAAACTCCCACCTGTAGGGTTATCTGCAGACTGGGCAGTGTGTGGAGTCTTATGTTTCTTGTGTTACTCACAGAACACCTATCTTAGAACTGCAGAAGCATAGCCTGAGGATTGCAGTCAGTACATGGTAACAGACATGAGAGTTACTGACTTCATATCCCTCAGAGGACGGGTCCACTTTTAAATCCCAAAATACCAAAATCTCGAGTTTTGAGATACCAAACTCAAAACATTGAGATTTCAGTATCTCAAAATTTAAAAGTGGAAAAAAAAACAAATTGACTAAAAGAAAGTGTTTGCAGGGGGCCAAGCCCCCCTACACCCCAACCCCCTACTTAAATATACCAACTCCGAGATCGCACTACATTGAAGAGAACAGTAACATTCTGTTCAATGTAGTGCGATCTCGGAGTTGGTATATTTAAGTACGGGGGTGGGGGTGTAGGGGGCATTGCCCCCTGCAATCACTTTCTTTTAGCTGTCTTTATTTTTTTCCTCTTTTAAATTTTGTGATACCGAAATCTCAATGTTTTGAGTTCGATATCTCAAAACTCAAGATTTTGGTACTTCAGGATTTAAAAGTGGACCCCGTAGGACATATGTCACAACAAACCCTGGTACAACAGTAAATGTATGAGCGTATCACAGCAACATGCCAATATTGGACCAGTGTTTGTGGCTGCAGCCACAAGTCTGTCAACCTATGTACATATGTCATGCAGTAAGAGGTGCATATGTTCTGTACATCATTATTTATTGGCATCATACCCGATAACAAGCCAGTCAGATATCAGACTGCTAGACATGTTATGTATAGTAGGGGTTATTTCTGAGGACATAACCTGGGCATTCTGTGGTTGAGTGTACAGTACTGGGGTCTGTGTACTTATGGTGATTGTCGATTGTATGTGTATTGAGCATACGTACCTTGGCCTGTGTACATACTGTGGTAGATGCCATTATTCTTGGTCCTGTTCTGTCTGATGTTACATGCTGCTCCAGTGTATGGTACCTTATCAGCGCACATGTCTGTAGGGCCAAACAAACATGTGTCCAATACCACAGACAGGCATCAGACCACACTGTGTTGTGACTCAGTTTATGTAGGGTTAGTGTGTGAGTGGCACATATGAGGCTGGTGTTTATCAGACAGTCCATATAGTGTCATATTAAGCTTGTGTACCATATGTGGCTGTGGCTGTGTTCACACTGGTTGTGGGTATGCACTTTCCCACAGATGCCAGTTACTCTGTGCTGTGACATGAGTGTAGAGCCTGCTATATTTGCAGTTACATGTATATTCCCCCATAAAAAATGTAGTCCAGTATTGTGACAGTCTTCCTGTAGTTTGTACAGTGCTTTGTTACATGCCTAGCAGCTTAGGGTAATTACCCAGTGTGCTGTTATGTCCAGTTATTTGTAAGACATACTGCTGCCAGGCCACCATAACTGTTGTGTATTTCTGATAAAGCAGTGGGATTCTGTACAGGTGTATGTCACTAACTACTGGGTAGTATGTGGCCATGTGACCTCTGCACCACCAGGTATTATGTGTCAGGACAGACTGGCGTGTATGAATGCATAAACTGTGTGGGCATATGTAGTGCAGTATTTCCGTGATATAGCCTTGTACATGGCTGTTTACATCCACATTTTCAGGCATGGTCCACATGTCTTGCACGAAGAAGATCTGTGTACACTTCTGGATTGAACACAGAGTGCCAGACTGTCCACATATATTGGTCATATCTCTGCTGTAGTCCACAGGATCATTACCATGCTAGCAGTGGTACTGTACTATGATGCCCTTATGATGTCTGTCAGTAACCAATGGCGTACATGTCAAAATCAGATGTGACCTCCCACACACAACATGTCTGTTAAGACAACCCCTGTTACAGTGGCAACAGTCTACATATTTACCTGAAATACATACATGACATCCCCTTGCACTAAAAGGTTGGGACTATTGGTGCTAATTTAGGACTCCAGTCCATGTTCTGGACATATGGTAAACATATATATATATATATCTACACATATATATAAATATATATATATATATATATATATATATATATATATATATATATACACATACATATCTATATACATATACAAACTCAAATATATACATATAAACAGCTATATATGTCTACACATATACAGATATATAGATATATATGTGCATATAGTTGTGGATGTCTACATATATATCAACATAAATAGGTATATCTGATTAGATACATATGCACATATAGTTATAGATATCTATATATATATCAACATAAATAGGTATATCTGTACACATAGGATGTGCATACTACAGATGTGTAGAAGTACACACACACACATATATATATATATATATATATATATATATATATATATATATGTGTGTGTGTGTGTACATGTAGACATATATCTACATATGTATTTATATATATCCATATCCTTGTCATGTGTAAATATTATGGTTGTGTATACCTTCCCATATCTATCACACTGTATGTATCTGATATGTGTGTATTTAGATATAACAACATATGGGATGCAACAGTAATATCCCTAACAAGTACTACACAATTTTGGAAGTCAGAGCAATTATTCAATATTATTCAATATGTGTACTGACAGATATACTGAAAAAACAACAACTGTCTTCACAGCTGTCATGGCCTATTGGTTAATTGTTGTGACTATAGTGTACAGGGTCATGGGTTCAAGACCTGCAAGGGCTGTTTATTTTTTTGCTGTGCAGAACAAGGGCTTTTGGATACAGAGTGGTTAAGGCAGTTTTGAGTAGCTTCAAGGGCATTTGCGTGGGTTGGTGTGAACTAAGTGGTGCTTATGTGTGGTTAAACTTAAAAGTGCTTACACCATGTAGGCTTCACTTACCAGTGTGCAAATGTGCTCAGCTGTTATATTGCAGCAATGCTGACACCTGTAAAGCATGGCTCAGCCCTGGTAACCAGTGCTTACATCCCAGTCTGATAACATAGCAGGGTAATGACATCTGTAATAAGTGTATGTAATGCCATGTACAAAACATGCTTCTATGTGCCATCATTACAGTAGCAAGGGGTGTGAGTGTCATGTCTGGAACATTCAAGTATATAAGATCTGTACATCCCTCTTATCCATGTGAATGTGTTACACACAAGGATAGTAACCCAAGTTACGTGCCGTCACACTGGGATGTAGTGTATCATGGCATTACTACTGTTGACAGTGCTTTCCCAGGCAAGAGTAGATTGCTAAATGTAGTACTGACAACAAGCACCCCTGCAGGCATAGCTGGACTCTGAGGCCTCCCTGTCATGTTCCTGGTGTGTGAGTTGTGTCACAGTATATATCCCCTTCTGGAAAATGATCTGACATGTGGAAAGTAACTGTAGACTACAGTCTGTACAGCACATGTCAGTGAGGGCTTCCAACATCTAGTAATGGCATACATATTAGTGTTAGATGTCTATCTGTGAACACATTCATCCTACTGCATAGCTACTTGCCAAGATGATGTCTCTCAATCCGTGTACAGATGTGCAGATGGCATGTATCCAGCTTGGATTCGTACAGGCAACCTATGCTTGCCTGGCACTGATATGTCTGCCAAGCTGTGTTATAACTGGCACATATAGGAGACAACACCCTGTATGCACCTATACACAATCAACAGAACTTGCTTGGGTACAGGTCTCCATCACAGACACTAACCATGTGTTGTAATACATGTTGCATAAATGTCAACTGGATCACCTCAGTGGCCATTTGCAGGAGGCACCCAGAGGACTGGCTGATGCATGTCACTCTCATCCTGAGGGTCACCACAGTGATGTCTGTTGATAGATTTCCTGCTGGCACATGGCAAATGGCATGATACCACTGTACATACGTCCCCTACACTTTCCATCTATCCATGGACAATAGCCAGGTAAACACCTATGACCACCTGCAGCGATGCACCCCAGTACTGACAAATGTGTACATGTACATTACTGAGGATAGCAGTGTCTGTGTGTTAGTACACATGTAGTTGGGAATGCCATGAGGGCCTTCACACCCACCGCAACAGCCATTGCCATAGTAAGATGTGGCTGCTGCTTTACCAGATATTACATGTACCCTGTTACGCTCCTCTCTGTAATGGCTACATGAGCCTTGCAGTACCAGCACAACAGTGTTGTACAAATGGATCGATAGGCATGGGATACCCATTGAGTTCTGGCAAGTGTGTGTATGTGTGCATGTCTGTATATCTGTAGGGTTCAGTACTCCGAGACCACATACTCCTATTACAGTACACATTGCCACACAGTAGTAGGGATAGTGTTGTTGCTGCCCATAGGTGAGGCATGTCAATGCATCACCCTACTATGCCTGTGGCATGTGCATTACATGCATATCCCTGTAGTACCACTGTTGGGATGGACAATGGGTAGTATCGCAGTCGTGGGCAATGTGTGATGGTGGGTATGTCAAAGTGTCATCATGGGTTCCAGTGTGTACAATATCCACTCTGGGGTGTGGGTGCTGTGTACACTGTGATTACACCATGGTACACCCAGTACATGTCCCATGTACCACTGTGTGTTGAACACTGTCACCATCAACCATACAGGTAACTGATACCACAATCCAGCCCAGTTATGCAGGTACTGTGTGCAGCCTACATGTAACACATTGGACACACTGACAAGTTAGTTATCACTGATAGGCCCAGGTCTCTTGGATGTGTGTCTGCCTGTTATGTGTCTGTTAATGTGTATATCATAGTATGTCACACTATGTATTGTACATATACAACCTTTACATCCCCCATTACCATACTGTACATGTCTGGGGATGTTCTGCATTTAACATGTAACCTGGAACACACCTCACCCTAAATGCTGTGTGGTGTGCGCAATGAAAGCCACACACTTCAGTAGCAATACATACCTAGGTAGGGGTCTAGTCTTATTGTTGCCAAGTAAGAGTGTGCATGTATGTGGATGGATCTACATCAGGTCGCTGATTATACATGTCCCAGCGGGTCACCTGTCCATGTGGCACAGGCAGTAACTGTTATACAAATCTGTGACATGTTCAACTGTACCCAGAATATGTCACAGCCATGGTGTCACCACAGTGCCATACCCCTGGTGGAATATGACAGCAGACTATCCTCCTGCTGAAACTTGTACACCTACAACACAAATGGATAACATTATGGAGGCCACAATCACTCAGTGTTTCTAACAGCTGTAATGCATCATGGCTGAACAGCAACACTACCTGACATGTATGCATTAAACATTACTCCTGACAACATGTTACACAGCAGTACATTGGTACACTGTAATACTGTCATCATGTGCATCAGAACCATATTAGCCTGTCTCTGCATTGATGTTATGGATGACAGGGATGTGGCACAGGTATCATCATATGCACAGAGTGTGTTGTTGGTTTTCCAGAGACCGAGGGAGGACCATATGTTTGACACCATGAAAGTGGGTTAGGGGTGTAATTAGGTGAAGTGGTCATGGTGATGTGGTGTGTGTAGGTATAGGGTTGCCCTAGGTGTGTTTGTAATAGTGTGTGGGCATGCATGCACACAATTCTGCCATGTGGCTTCCCTATACAGTTGTTTCTTGGACAGCTGCAGACCATACCTGGCAGGGTGTGCAGTTCACCGCCTCCAGCCATGGACACGCAGACTGTGCCTGCCAGGTGGTCCAGGTACAGGCCTCGATGTGCTACTCTCCCCTGATGATGACAGATGTCCGCTGAAACCAGGTCCCTCCTGGGACTGGCCAGGGCCACGTGCACATGGCCTGCTGTGGTGTGGTGTGGTGTGGACAGTGCCCCCTTGCAGTGCTGGGGCTGGTGCTGCCACTATGGGAGCACCTTGGTGTCCTAGCATGTCCACATTGACTACCAGCTGTTGGTGTTGCTGGCCTACGTCCACACGGCCGTCGCCCCACTCCCACCACATGTTCGAGCATGGACAAACCATGGTCGATGAGGACCACCATCTCTCCCAACCATCTATCCATGACCTCGGTATAATCATGGAGGGCACCAGCAAGTTCGTGGAAGTTGTCGCTTGCAGGTGAGAGAGCAGCCCTCTGCATCCTCAGTCCCTGTCTAGTGTACAGTTCCATATGTGCCTGCATCCCCATGACAGTCTGAAACATGCACCTTGTGGTACCAGTTGTGGGACTTCTGGCAGGGCCATGATGACCAGTGGCCCTACCATGAGCAGTCCGGTACATCTGTTGAGTATGGGGCCCAAACACAGTAGGCATAGATACAACATTCTCCTGTGCACTGCCACCAACCGCCAACTGTCCCTCTGCTATGGCCACTGGTGATGGGGTATTTATAGGCACTGTAACTGTGTGCGGGATTGGGGTGACTAAGAGGTGGATGTCAAACGATGGAGCAGTTTCAGCCTCTGACAACCCTGTCTGTGCCTCAACAATTCTATCATCATCTTTGATGTCTGTATGGACACCAACATCAGACTGCGTGCAGGAGGGACCCTGACCCACCTCGTCACCTGTGGGGGAAAACAAGAAATGCACTTTAAGACCTGTACAGCATTGCATAACAGTACACACACACGCGCACACACGCACACACACACACACGCACACACACACAAACACACACACAAACACAGACACACACACACTTAAATTCCACCATAATACCCACCAGTCCCACGTTTATTCACATAAGTTCCCCATCCTTCATCACACTTGATAATATAAGCTCATTAATACCACTCATTAAAGTATCATTACTCTAAATGCCTAAATGAGTGCTCACATCACAAGACCTGTTACTCCATTACCTCCTTGAGTAGAGTAGGTTTTACATGGCCTCACTGCTGTCATCCAGTGTTCACTCTGTGTATGTCCAGACATCGTGAGCATGGCCCCCATATGTTAGGGGCTACTACGTTTACTCCATAATGTCATGCACTGGAGTGTCATACGTAACTATTGCTCAGTACATGCCAGATCT
Organism: Protopterus annectens; assembly: GCF_019279795.1. Classification (NCBI taxonomy): domain Eukaryota; kingdom Metazoa; phylum Chordata; order Ceratodontiformes; family Protopteridae; genus Protopterus; species Protopterus annectens. The sequence goes on along the minus strand of NC_056742.1, from coordinate 38,597,501 downwards.
ACTGCTCAATCAACTTATCATGTGGACAACAGTAATATATGGATACACTCCTTGGTGTTGTCTAGTAATTCCCCAATGCATCTGTAGTGCATGGGTAGATGTTCACCTTTCTGCTTATTGCAATATTAAGGGTATACTGGTGTCTAGTTTTGCTCCCAATGCATGTTCCATGCTACAGACCTTATTATGCTATCAGCTGCCCTGTGATTACATATCAGACAAGTATTCCTGGTATCTCATGTGTCAGTTCATGTCCATGTACTGCACAATTCCAAAGGGAAGTCCTGCCGTATGAACAACCCCAAAAACACATGTGCATACATGGACACCCACACAAACACACACACACACACATCCTACATACATCAACCTCCCTCCACTCCACCAGATTGCACTTACAGACAAAATAACCCCCCTCACACACACACATACACACCTATAGGCGAGGTTGCACAAAGATAGTACACACAGTCCTCTCATTACCTATCTGTCAACATGCATAACATATGGTATTCAACAGCATGCAGTGCAGCTATAGTCAATCCATGCTAGCAACAGTATACATGAGTGTGATGCATGGGCTGTGTTAGTAGGTGATGCCCCTTCCCATGGAAAACACTGCACCCATGTACACAGTATTGCTGTGCACCTGTTCTGCACCCTGCCATGTACTGTGCATCAAACCTCACAGGTGTACAAACCACTGCTGAATGTGTATTACTGTGTCAGTTATGTCTGCTCTAATTCTCACAGCCCCTATGTGTTTGAGTGACACATACCTGGGATGATATGTGGACAGATGTCATTTTTGAATGCCTAATGTCTGGTTTATAGATCTCAACATCAGCGGTGAATGTGTGACCAATACAATACTATTACACTGACAGCCATCAAACCTTACCATGACTATGGGGAGTGTACACACCCTTATTGATATGATGCATCCTTCCTTGATATGCCATGGGACCACATCACCGCATATATTAACATTACATGAGTCTGATATGTGACATATGTCCTGTACATTCACATGCAGTGTCTAACAAATGTGTTAGGTGTGCAGATGCGGACCACGATGCATAGGCTCCATGGGTGCATATGTGTGCATGCCATTATCATGACAGTTTGTTGCACCTATTGTTATGTGTACTACAGCAGTCACTATTTCTGGCAGGGGTATAGTAGCATGGGCCAACTGCATTTGCCAGTATATAGTCAGTCTGCCCTACACATGTCCCCCAACTCTGCATGATTGCAAGGTCTACTCATGTGCACATCCCTTGGAGTTCATACACTGCCATCACTATTGCTGTGCAGTTAGGGTTACATCTGCCACAGTTCCTGAACCTGACTGTGTGCAGATACAGTCATTCTTAGCATCCTTAGGATCCCTGCTGCACTGCACTGGTGTGTCATGATGACACATCCTGCCCACCATCAGCCTTTTTTGCAGATGATTGACAACTATGGCCTACACATGTGTGTCAGTTTGCAGTGTCCCAAACACTGAACACCACATGTAACAGCCTAGTCCCAGCTACTGACTGCAAACATACAGATGCACACTGGCACTGGCACAGTACAGATGGGGATTATGGGCCTGAGGTGGGGTGAGGCATTGGTTGTGGTGCACCTGTATCTTACATAGTACTGTCTGTAGGTTTCCAATGTGATCATGGTACACCAGTACACATTGCAACGCATGACTTTTGGGGATCTCTTCTGTTATGCATGCACTACCTGTAGAGAGGCCTGGCTGATGTTTCCTGTGGTGCAACTGTCACATCTGTTTACCCTAACCCATAGGCCACGCGCTTGCAGAGTCCAGGCAATTGCTGACACGGGTACCACACAGCCAGTACTTGCTGGACATTCCTGCTACCCCCTCAGTGTTATGGCATGTTAGTGGGCAGCATGACCAATTTGCTACATGTAACAGCATTTGTCTTGGGTGGCTATCTGTTTATTTTCTACATAATTCCTGTCCCATATATCCTTGCCACATACATGACTGTCTGCACTGTTTGCCATGGCATATGCAATGGTGAGGTCTTGCTACATGTGCAGGTCATGGGTGCTACCTGTTGGGTATGGGGCCCATGCCATGTCATATAAGTTGTGTGCAAGCCACGCTTACCTCTGTTGCAGGTCACTGTGCACATTTGATGGCCAAACGTCTTGGACAACAGATCACTATGTGGTGTGACACTGGGGATATGTACTTGCTGAACGGTGCATTTCCATGACAAATGCATGCAGGCAGTACCTGAACAGCTGCCTCCACTATATTTACTCTGGAGTGCGTGCAAACATATGCTTCCAGTGTTTGTGAAGGTATGTATTCCCCATATTTGCTGCCCTAACCTACGGTTATGTATTAAACACTCAGTGCTCATGTTGGGACCATATTGCAGGTGTTAAGGGTTGTGGACCACAGTATTAAGATATGCCGTAGGGTAGATCTGTAACAGTTGCCATTGTAATACTAGTATATACATTGTTGTAGCACTGTATAAGAGTGATGTTTCACACATGTCCCTACTGTAGGCCATGTGACCCACCATTATGTTCATCCTTGTGGACACATTTCGCAATGACAGGATGTTAGTTATCTTGCACGTGTCTGACAAACCCTTCAGATACCTCATTGTGATCACCACTGTGATGCAGTGCAGTTAACAGCAACAATACGTGAACATGTACAGCATGCATTATGGGTAGGTGTGTTAGATGTGTGCATGGAATATACCATAGCCATTACATGACCGGTGTATTGGCAAGCATGAACATAAACCATACTCACCAGCTACAAGCTGTTGCCTTGGTGGTATACCAGAGGGACCTACATAAGAGTGTGAGAGATGTGATGTCAGTGGCCACAGCTGGTGCATTGCTACAGGGTGGGTGCAGCATTACAGTACATCAACAGTACAAATCCACAATACTACAACTTATGCACATCTGTTTATTACTACTACGCAGATATAAATGACATCTCACATATGCATGATCTACCTGTACAGATATGAATGCATATGCAACAGTGGTCTACTGATGTGCCCTGTGGCCTTACCTGCACGCTCCTCAGCTGGTGTGTGGGTAGCACCCACCTCCACAATGGTCTCTGCCAGTTGTTGCGTGTGCGGGTGGGCAGGTGCCATGAGGCTGGCGAGGAGCTCCTCAACACATGTCGGGGGGATGGATGGCATGACCCCCCCTGTTGCAAGGTGATCCCCCCAGACTTCAGCAGCATGCCGACGGGCATTGTGAAGCAGGTCACTACAATGATGCCAGACCTGCTCATAACTGCGGTTATGCAGGCCATCATTAACCCTCTGGACTAGATCATTCCACAGAGTGGTCAGCTCCTGCTGCTCATGGGCTATCCTGCTGAAGAGAACCTGATAGTGCTGTATCAGGTGGTTAAGAATGACCTCATTTTCTGCTGCTGAATACACTGGTAACCTGCTGTAGGACATCTTACCTGAAAGACATAAAGATGGAAACAGGTCTGAGCAACTCATACAGCAAGGTTACCATAGTTCTTAATACACATCTCAGTCCCCCCACCATATCAGGGACAACAAATTGTTTACACAACTCAATAGGTATGGCTACAGCTTACCTACCATTGGGACATATATTGTATTGTACCACACTTTGCGCTATGTGTTTGTAGCTATGTTCCCTGTGGGGACACTATCATTGCTGGTCTGTTAAGTACTATTTCACCTGCATGCCATCATCAGGGCCACTATGGTTCCATATATGCATGTGGTATGCTTGCTATGTGATTGCTGCAAATCTGCCATTTTGTGTTATTGGGGATATCTATGCATGCTGTTGGAAATGTTCTGGAATTTTGTGGACTATTACTACCCACATATATTCTATAACAGTGACACAATAGCATATGTAGGGAATAGTTGCCAGCGGAACCACCTCTCCCACCTCATCTGGCAATGTTACCAGGCCACATCACATGTGGGACCCGCCCTGGGCCCTCCTCATCTACTGGTCCAGCACTACCTTCAGGTGGAACCACCTCAGGGGATGGTGCCCCCCCGGGGGCACACACAGACATGATTCTGTCACCCGAGGTCAGGTCAAGGGTCTGTTCCATCGGGGGTTCTACAGAAACTTGTGGGATGTTCTACAGCACATTGAGGCCCTCAGTACACAATCAAAGGTTTCACATGTTCCTCTTGCTCAGCCTCTAGGCCAGGCACCTTCAGGGCCATGAAACTTCTGTTGTGACTAGCAATGGGCGGGGGCCTTGTTCCCAATGTTTCCATATGGGGGCTCATGGGGCTTCCACATTGCAGACCACACACACCATCCAGGGTGTTTACCCACCACACGTGTCATATACCACCCCTGTAGGCTGTCCTCTATATCTAACAACCTGAACCACCTCCACAAATATACCTGCTATCCTTCCCCATATTCCCATTCCCTACCTCACAGACAAGAGCAATGTGATCCCAACAAGGGGTTCACATGTGACAACCGTCCATGTCGCACACACAACTGTATATATTGGTGTGTATTGCTATGTGTGATGTTCCTTCACATGTAGCATGTAGCACTGTGGTGGTAATATAGGGGACATGTATTTACATACCTATGTGTGTGTGTTTGTATATATTTAGACATACACACACACACACACACACACACATATATATATATATTTATATATATATATATATATACATATATATATATATATATATATGTGTGTGTGTGTGTGTGTGTGTGTGTGTGTGTGTAGATATATTTTATGTTATATATATGTGTTTATATGGGTGCCCTACAGAAGAATGACAGCTGAGAAGACCAAAACTCACATAACCGACACCACATGGTCGGCAGTCAAAATGCCGACAATGGGAAAATGGTATGTCTCCGTAGTGCAGAATGGAAAGATTTCCATTCCTGCACTGTAGTGCGATCCCAGAGTTGGTATATTAAAGTTACGGGGGGGTGGGGGTGGAGCCACCCACGGGGTTGCAGGGGGCAGAGCCCCCTGTTAGCACAAAAAAGGAAATTTTTCTTTTCCTTTTTTTGTGCAGTAATTTCGTTGTCGATGTTTCGATTGTCGACCATGTGGTGTTGGCTGTGTTGGTGTCAGTGTTTTGCATTGTCATTCTTGTGTAGGTAAGATATATATATATATATATATATATATATATATATATATATATATATATATATATAGATATATGTCTACATATGGGTGTCTGTATATCTGTAGACATACATATATACATGATTACACTTCAGATTCTTGAATTACTGAAATCTCGAATTTCGCTAATTCGAGACCATGAAGCCTAAAACCAGAATGCCGAAAGTGCATAAGAGAGAATTTGAATATCTCAAATCCACGCTTATGCATTTCTGGCGTGTCGCGTGTAGTGTTATGGTGCCTGAAATTGCAGGTGAGTGAGTGTCTATATGTGTTTTTGTACGTTGTATGTGTGGGTAAGGGTAGGGACGTATACTTTTGAGTGTGAGTGTTGGATTTGTTTGTATTTGTGTATGTGTGATGTGTGTTTGTGTGGGAGTGAGTGGAGGATGGCATGGTGTGATGTTTTTTTTTTATGTTATGTGCGACTTTGAAGTTGGTATATATAAGTAGGGGGTGTGGGAGGTGCAGGCGGGCTTGCCTCCATGCTTATCTGTAGTGTAGGGTTGTGTGGTGTTTCTGCTGTGGGTAGAATGGTGTGTTTGTGGTGTATGGTGTATGTACGTTCATGATTATGTGATTCAGGATTGTGGGCTTTGGTTTTGTGAATGGCTTGACTTTATAGTCTTGGGTTACTGAAATTTAGGATTTCAGTAATTCGAGATTATGAAGTGAAGCTACGTACACATATACATACCTATATATATGGGGTATATTCAGACATCAGGTCCACAATATCTACCCTTCCTTCCTGCACAGATGCACTGTTCTGCCTTGCTACAACACAGACAGGTGCCACATATGGACAAAGCCTAACATTAGGGGGGTATATATAGGGCCAGATTGCAGGCAAGCCTATTACACACCTATGGCATTTCAGCTTGCTACAATACATGTTAGCCTCAGTGTTCCGCATGTGGTGGGCTCTGGAACCCATGTGTCCATCATTATGGCATTACTTCCACCACCAGCTATTGGCCACAGTAATATACATGCTTTCCATTATACAACACACACTATGTTGCCTTACATCTTGTCAGTCAGTGCTGCTCTGCACAGTTGACGGATATGGCCCACTACCCACAGGGACAGACTCTCTTGTCCAAAGCAGTTGTTCAGCTGAATATCGTTACAACACCTGATGGCACATATATATCATTCCACATCATCTATCCCAGTATTATGGACCAAATACTACTGTCAATTACATGCATATATACTTCACATACCTGTTGTGGGAATGAGGTCGGTTTTGGATGGTTTCCTTCTAGGAGTATTTTTTTTATCTCCTTGGCTTTGGCTTTAGCCAGCTTTTTTTCTAGGTTTGTTTGCCTGATTGTTTCTGTTTTGGTTTTGGTTTTAGTTTCTTTCTCTCTCTCCCTCTCTCGCTCTCTCTCCAGTAAATTAATTTAGCTGCTTGGAATAGATTGCAGCATGGCTTTTGTAGGTGATGCACATGATCAGGTGATGGCCTCTGCACCAATCAGTGTCCTCCACTTGCTACCTGTATGCAGCATGCTGTGTAGTACTTCCAATTACCACTGTCATGGCAACCCACTATTATAAATCCCTACAGCATGTGGGCATGGTCCCTTTACCTTTCCTATATGGTGGAAATCCTTCCTGTGTGTGGGCAGCAGTGTTACAGACAGCAGGTAGTAATACCTCTTACAAGAGAACTTGCATACTCAGGCCAGAACTACAGACAGAGTGTGAGTAATATTGTTGTATGCATTGTATAGCACCAGTGTTACAGGGTTTGTGTGTACATACTATTTTAACATGGAATGCAGACTGTCTGCATAGCTCTCAACTGTGGGCCTATCCATTTGATGGCCAGAGTTGTGCTTGTTATGTTTTGTCTGTCCACCACACATGTCTTGTGTCAGATATATCACTGGAAGTGTGTGTGTTGAGTGCTATCAGTACATGGCTACATCCATTTGTGTTTCTGACTTCATATTCCTGAATAATTGTATGTTGCAGACTATCCTGTAACATCAGCAACTTGTTTAGTGTATGACAACACTATTTCACATATGGGACTGTGTTCTGAACTCTGTCCTCCACCTACATACCAGGCTTTGTCCATGTGACATGCAGTCATGGATTGTTATGTAGTGGCCTGTGAGTATGTCATGCTGCCATTCCTGCCATCATTCCACTGCTATTGTGACCCCCACACATATTGTGGGGTTGGGTCCCAATATGATTGGGCTTCATCTGTGCAATACATGTGTGCCCTTCTGCAGTCCAGAGGTCAGTGTATGTAACAGTGGTATATGCATCTGTATGTCAGTCTATGGGGGATGCACCATAAATAACCTAGGCTGTTACAACATGTGAGGTATATCAGGAGTAAGCTGCCTTAAGGTATCTGGATGTACATTACCATACAATTCACCTTGGGAAAATGCTGGCCTACTGCTTCCT